>NC_091996.1:69163327-69463327 GCF_044704955.1 Pristiophorus japonicus
CCACACACGCACCGACCCCCCCCCCCACACACGCACCGACCCCCCGCCCCACGCACGCACCGACCCCCCGCCCCACACACGCACCGACCCCCGCCCCACACACGCACCGACCCCCCGCCCCACACACGCACCGACCCCCCGCCCCACACACGCACCGACCCCCCCCCCCCACACACGCACCGACCCCCCCCCCACACACACGCACCGACCCCCCCCCCACACACACGCACCGACCCCCCGCCCCACACACACGCACCGACCCCCCCCCCACACACGCACCGACCCCCCCCCCACACACACGCACGCACCGACCCCCCCCCCCACACACACGCACGCACCGACCCCCCCCCCCACACACACGCACGCACCGACCCCCCCCCCCACACACGCACCGACCCCCCCCCCCACACACACGCACGCACCGACCCCCCCCCCACACACACGCACGCACCGACCCCCCCCCCACACACACGCACGCACCGACCCCCCCCCCCCACACACGCACGCACCGACCCCCCCCCCACACACGCACGCACCGACCCCCCCCCCCCACACACGCACCGACCCCCCCCCCCACACACACGCACCGACCCCCCCCCCCACACACACGCACCGACCCCCCCCCCCACACACGCACCGACCCCCCCCCCCACACACGCACCGACCCCCCCCCCCACACACGCACGCACCGACCCCCCCCCCCACACACGCACGCACCGACCCCCCCCCCACACACGCACGCACCGACCCCCCCCCCACACACACGCACGCACCGACCCCCCCCCCACACACACGCACCGACCCCCCCCCCACACACACGCACCGACCCCCCCCCACACACACGCACCGACCCCCCCCCCCACACACGCACCGACCCCCCCCCCCACACACACGCACCGACCCCCCCCCCCCCACACACGCACCGACCCCCCCCCCCACACACGCACCGACCCCCCCCCCCACACACGCACGCACCGACCCCCCCCCACACACACGCACCGACCCCCCCCCCCCCACACACGCACCGACCCCCCCCCCACACACACGCACCGACCCCCCCCCCCCACACACACACGCACCGACCCCCCCCCCCCACACACACACGCACCGACCCCCCCCCCACACACACGCACCGACCCCCCCCCCCCACACACACACGCACCGACCCCCCCCCCACGCACGCACCGACCCCCCCCCCACACACGCACGCACCGACCCCCCCCCCACACACGCACGCACCGACCCCCCCCCCCACACACGCACGCACCGACCCCCCCCCCCCCCACACACACACACGCACCGACCCCCCCCCCACACACGCACGCACCGACCCCCCCCCCCCCCCCCACACACGCACGCACCGACCCCCCCCCCCCCCACACACGCACGCACCGACCCCCCCCCCACACACGCACGCACCGACCCCCCCCCCCCCACACACACACACGCACCGACCCCACACACACACACGCACCGACCCCCCCCCCACACACACGCACGCACCGACCCCCCCCCCACACACACGCACGCACCGACCCCACACACACACACACACACACGCACCGACCCCCCACCCACACACACGCACGCACCGACCCCCCCCCCACACACACGCACGCACCGACCCCCCCCCCCCACACCCACACACGCAGCGACCCCCCCCCCCACACACACGCACGCACCGACCCCCCCCCCCACACACACGCACGCACCGACCCCACACACACACACACACACACGCACCGACCCCCCACCCACACACACGCACGCACCGACCCCCCCCCCACACACACGCACGCACCGACCCCCCCCCCCACACCCACACACGCAGCGACCCCCCCCCCCACACACACACACGCACCGACCCCCCCCCCACACACGCACGCAGCGACCCCCCCCCCCACACACACACACGCACCGACCCCACACACACACACGCACCGACCCCCCCCCCCCACACACACGCACGCACCGACCCCCCCCCCACACACACGCACCGACCCCCCCCCCACACCCACACACGCAGCGACCCCCCCCCCCACACACACACACGCACCGACCCCACACACACACACGCACCGACCCCCCCCCCCACACACACGCACGCACCGACCCCCCCCCCACACACACACACGCACCGACCCCCCCCCCCACACCCACACACGCAGCGACCCCCCCCCCCACACACACACACGCACCGACCCCACACACACACACGCACCGACCCCCCCCCCCACACACACGCACGCACCGACCCCCCGCCCCACACACACACACGCACCGACCCCACACACACACACGCACCGACCCCCCCCCCACACACGCACGCACCGACCCCCCGCCCCACACACACACACGCACCGACCCCCCCCCCACACACACACGCACCGACCCCCCACCCACACACACACACGCACCGACCCCCCGCCCCACACACGCACCGACCCCCCGCCCCACACACCGACCCCCCCCCCACACACGCACGCACCGACCCCCCCCCCCCCCCCCCACACACACACGCACCGACCCCCCCCCCCCCCCCCACACACACACGCACCGACCCCCCACCCACACACACAGACGCACCGACCCCCCACCCACACACACACACGCACCGACCCCCCACCCACACACACACACGCACCGACCCCCCGCCCCACACACGCACCGACCCCCCGCCCCACACACGCACCGACCCCCCGCCCCACACACGCACCGACCCCCCGCCCCACACACGCACCGACCCCCCGCCCCACACACCGACCCCCCCCCACACACGCACCGACCCCCCGCCCCACACACGCACCGACCCTCCCCCCACACACGCACCGACCCCCCGCCCCACACACGCACCGACCCCCCGCCCCACACACGCACCGACCCTCCCCCCACACACGCACCGACCCCCCGTCCCACACACGCACCGACCCCCCGCCCCACACACGCACCGACCCCCCCCCACACACACGCACCGACCCCCCCCCCACACACGCACCGACCCCCCCCCCCACACACGCACCGACCCCCCCCCCACACACGCACCGACCCCCCGCCCCACACACGCACCGACCCCCCGCCCCACACCACACACGCACCGACCCCCCGCCCCACACACGCACCGACCCCCCCCCACACACACGCACCGACCCCCCCCCACACACACGCACCGACCCCCCCCCCACACACGCACCGACCACCCTCACACCCCACACGTACCGACCCCCCCCCACACACGCATGCACCCTCCCCACACACACACACACGCACCGACCCTCCCCCCACACACACACGCACCGACCCCCCGCCCCACACACGCACCGACCCCCCCCCACACACACGCACCGACCCCCCCCCACACACACGCACCGACCCCCCCCCCACACACGCACCGACCACCCTCACACCCCACACGTACCGACCCCCCCCCACACACGCATGCACCCTCCCCACACACACACACACGCACCGACCCTCCCCCCACACACACACGCACCGACCCCCCCCACACACACACACGCACCGACCCCCCTCACACCCCACACACGCACCGACCCCCCCCACACACGCACCGACCCCCCTCACACCCCACACACGTACCGACCCCCCCCCCACACACGCATGCACCCTCCCCACACACACACACACGCACCGACCCCCCCACACACACCGACCCCCCCCCACACACACACGCACCGACCCCCCCCCCCACACACACACGTGCGTTCGCGCACCCCGCCCATACAGGCGCGTGTGCACCCCCCCACACAGGCGCGTGCGAACCCCCCCCACACACACATCGCGCGTGCACCCCCACACACACACATCGCGCGCACCCCCCCCCCACACACACACAGGCGCGCGCGCACCCCCCCCCACACACACACAGGCGCGCGCGCACCCCCCCACACACACACAGGCGCGTGCGCACCCCCCCACACACACACAGGCGCGCGCGCACCCCCCCACACACACACACACAGGCGCGCGCGCACCCCCCCACACACACACACACAGGCGCGCGCGCACCCCCCCACACACACACATACATCGCGTGCGCGCGCACCCCCACACACACAGAGCTCCTCCCCACAAACACACACACAGAGCTCCTCCCCACAAACACACATAGCCCCGACCTCCCCGCCTCCCCACCCCCCCACTCCCACACACACCGATCAAGTAGACCAAGCAGCATCCGCCATGTTGAGCGCTGCCCTACATCTTCAGCAAGGAGCGTACTCATCTCCAGCCTCCACCGAGAACAGCCAGTTGTCGTGGTGCACATTGGTACCAACGACATAGGTAAAAAAAGGGATGAGGTCCTACGAAAAGAATTTAAGGAGCTAGGAGCTAAATTAAAAAGTAGGACCTCAAAAGTAGTAATCTCGGGATTCTACCAGTGCCACGTGCTAGTCAGAGTAGGAATCGCAGGATAGCGCAGATGAATACATGGCTTGAGCAGTGGTGCAGCAGGGAGGGATTCAAATTCTTGGGGCATTGGAACCGGTTCTGGGGGAGGTGGGACCAGTACAAACCGGACGGTCTGCACCTGGGCAGGACCGGAACCAATGTCCTAGGGGGGAGTGTTTGCTAGTGCTGTTGGGGAGGAGTTAAACTAATATTGCAGGGGGATGGGAACCTATACAGGGAGACAGAGGGAGACAAAAATGAGGCAAAAGCAAAAGACAGAAAGGAGATGAGGAAAAGTGGAGGGCAGAGAATCCCAAGGCAAAGAACAAAAAGGGCCACTGTACAGCAAAATTCTAGAAGGACAAAGGGTGTTAAAAAAGCAAGCCTGAAGGCTTTGTGTCTTAATGCAAGGAGTATCCGCAATAAGGTGGATGAATTAACTGTGCAAATAGATGTTAACAAATATGATGTGATTGGGATTACGGAGACATGGCTCCAGGATGATCAGGGCTGGGAACTCAACATCCAGGGGTATTCAACATTCAGGAAGGATAGAATAAAAGGAAAAGGAGGTGGGGTAGCATTGCTGGTTAAAGAGGAGATTAATGCAATAGTTAGGAAAGACATTAGCTTGGATGATGTGGAATCTATATGGGTAGAGCTGCAGAACACTAAAGGGCAAAAATCGTTAGTGGGAGTTGTGTACAGACCTCCAAACAGTAGTAGTGATGTTGGGGAGGGCATCAAACAGGAAATTAGGAGTGCATGCAATAAAGGTGCAGCAGTTATAATGGGTGACTTTAATATGCACATAGATTGGGCTAGCCAAACTGGAAGCAATACGGTGGAGGAGGATTTCCTGGAATGCATAAGGGATGGTTTTCTAGACCAATATGTCTAGGAACCAACTAGGGGGGAGGCCATCTTAGACTGGGTGTTGTGTAATGAGAGAGGATTAATTAGCAATCTCGTTGTGCGAGGCCCCTTGGGGAAGAGTGACCATAATATGGTGGAATTCTGCATTAGGATGGAGAATGAAACAGTTAATTCAGAGACCATGGTCCAGAACTTAAAGAAGGGTAACTTTGAAGGTATGAGGCATGAATTGGCTAAGATAGATTGGCTAATGATACTTAAGGGGTTGACTGTGGATGGGCAATGGCAGACATTTAGAGACCGCATGGATGAATTACAACAATTGTACATTCCTGTCTGGCGTAAAAATAAAAAAGGGAAGGTGGCTCAACCGTGGCTATCTAGGGAAATCAGGGATAGTATTAAAGCCAAGGAAATGGCATACAAATTGGCCAGAAATAGCAGCGAACCTGGGGACTGGGAGAAATTTAGAACTCAGCAGAGGAGGACAAAGGGTTTGATTAGGGCAGGGAAAATGGAGTACGAGAAGAAGCTTGCAGGGAACATTAAGGCGGATTGCAAAAGTTTCTATAGGTATGTAAAGAGAAAAAGGTTAGTAAAGACAAACTTAGGTCCCCTGCAGTCAGAATCAGGGGAAGTCATAACGGGGAACAAAGAAATGGCAGACCAATTGAACAAGTACTTTGGTTCAGTATTCACTAAGGAGGACACAAACAACCTTCCGGATATAAAAGTGGTCAGAGGGTCTAGTAAGGAGGAGGAACTGAGGGAAATCTTTATTAGTCAGGAATTTGTGTTGGGGAAATTGATGGGATTGAAGGCCGATAAATCCCCAGGGCCTGATGGTCTGCATCCCAGAGTACTTAAGGAGGTGGCCTTGGAAATAGCGGATGCATTGACAGTCATTTTCCAACATTCCATTGACTCTGGATCAGTTCCTATCGAGTGGAGGGTAGCCAATGTAACCCCACTTTTTAAAAAAGGAGGGAGAGAAAGCAGGGAATTATAGACCGGTCAGCCTGACCTCAGTAGTGGGTAAAATGATGGAATCAATTATTAAGGATGTCATAGCAGCGCATTTGGAAAATGGTGACATGATAGGTCCAAGTCAGCATGGATTTGTGAAAGGGAGATCATGCTTGACAAATCTTCTGGAATTTTTTGAGGATGTTTCCAATAAAGTGGACAAAGGAGTACCAGTTGATGTGGTATATTTGGACTTTCAGAAGGCTTTCGACAAGGTCCCACACAGGAGATTAATGTGCAAGGTTAAAGCACATGGGATTGGGGGTAGTGTGCTGACGTGGATTGAGAACTGGTTGTCAGACAGGAAGCAAAGAGTAGGAGTAAATGGGTACTTTTCGGAATGGCAGGCAGTGACTAGTGGGGTACCGCAGGGTTCTGTGCTGGGGCCCCAGCTGTTTACATTGTACATTAATGATTTAGACGAGGGGATTAAATGTAGTATCTCCAAATTTGCGGATGACATTAAGTTGGGTGGCAGTGTGAGCTGCGAGGAGGATGCTATGAGGCTGCAGAGTGACTTGGATAGGTTAGGTGAGTGGGCAAATGCGTGGCAGATGAAGTATAATGTGGATAAATGTGAGGTTATCCACTTTGGTGGTAAAAACAGAAAGACAGACTATTATCTGAATGGTGACAGATTAGGAAAAGGGAAGGTGCAACGAGACCTGGGTGTCATGGTACATCAGTCATTGAAGGTTGGCATGCAGGTACAGCAGGCGGTTACGAAAGCAAATGGCATGTTGGCCTTCATAGCGAGGGGATTTGAGTACAGGGGCAGGGAGGTGTTGCTACAGTTGTACAGGGCCTTGGTGAGGCCACACCTGGAGTATTGTGTACAGTTTTGGTCTCCTAACTTGAGGAAGGACATTCTTGCTATTGAGGGAGTGCAGCGAAGATTCACCAGACTGATTCCCGGGATGGTGGGACTGACCTATCAAGAAAGACTGGATCAACTGGGCTTGTATTCACTGGAGTTCAGAAGAGTGAGAGGGGACCTCATAGAAACGTTTAAAATTCTGACGGGTTTGGACAGGTTGGATGCAGGAAGAATGTTCCCAATGTTGGGGAAGTCCAGAACCAGGGGTCACAGTCTAAGGATAAGGGGTAAGCCATTTAGGACCGAGATGAGGAGAAACTTCTTCACCCAGAGAGTGGTGAACCTGTGGAATTCTCTACCACAGAAAGTAGTTGAGGCCAATTCACTAAATATATTCAAAAGGGAGTTAGATGAAGTCCTTACTACTCGGGGGATCAAGGGGTATGGTGTGAAAGCAGGAAGGGGGTACTGAAGTTTCATGTTCAGCCATGAACTCATTGAATGGCGGTGCAGGCTAGAAGGGCTGAATGGCCTGCTCCTGCACCTGTTTTCTATGTTTCTATGTTTCTATTACACCAGCCAATTTCCCGCGTCCGGTGCCAGCACGGCCTCCGACTGGAGAAGCAGCCCGTATGCACAGGGGATTCCCTTGACAGCTCCACTGTGCTGGTCTCACTTTTGCTGTCTGCAGGGTTACTGGAGGCAAGTGCGAGGTATCTGTGGCGGTCGCCTGTGCGCCTGGGCGTGGGCGCACATGACGGGGAGTTCCCCAGGCCATGAGCCTTCTCCTCCTTGCCACATTTCCATACTTCACTCATCTTGTGCTATTCTTCGGTTACCATTTGCACCTCCTCTACACCCATTTTGTGTTCCTTTACTTGCCCCAGTACCTTTTGCCTTGCACCATCATCCCTTCTATCATTTAATCTCTCCTGCCTTAAACCCTCTCAGACCTTCGCCTTTGTCCTTTCCTCCCTCTGCACTTGATTAAAACCGGTTACATCTCTAATTTTTTCCAGGTCTGATGAAAGGTCATCGACCAGAAATGTTAACTCTGTTTCTCTCTTCACTGATGCTGCCTGACCCGCTGAGTATTTCCAGCATTTTCTATTTTTATTTCAAATTTCCAGCATCCAGCAGTATTTCGCTTTAGTTTGAGAGCTTCTAACGAGTGCTGTCTTGCCTGCGTCAGGTTTATGGGATGGTGCAGCAAGGGGCTGTTCCTGCACCCGCTCATCCTGCTCACAGGAGCAGATGGAGGTGAGTGAAGGGAAGGAAAGGACTGCTGACAGCCCTGTCTCCGCTGGGGTTCCATCATCGGGACAATGCCTCTTAATAAAGAGGCAATGCAGATAGCTCGAGCTTCATTCAGACCCTCTCGCTCAACTTACTCACTTGGAAAACTGGAAAACATCAAAAACAAACTTCTCCATCTTGATACCATTGGGTGTCTCTGGTCTCACACTGTTTCCTTGCTCATCGACATGGGGAATCTTCTTCACAGCCACGTGAGACTTCAGTTTAGGTTCAAACTCTCTACAGTGAATAAAAAGAGAATATCATAGAATCACACAGCACAGGACGCCATTCAACCCACCGTGCCTGTGCCAGTTCTTCGAAGGAGTTATTCCCATTGGTCCCATAGCCCTACCCTTCCCCCATATCCCTGCAAATGTTTCTCCTTCAAGTATTTATCCAATTCCCTTTTGAAAGTTATTATTGAATCTGCTTCCACCACCATTTCAGACAGTGTATTCCAGACCACAACGACTGGCTGTTAAGAAAAATTCCCCTTATCTCACCTCTAGTCCTTTTGACAATTGCCTTTAATCTGTGTCCTTTGGTTACTGACACTCCTGCCAGTGGAAACAGTTTCTCCTAATCTACTCTTTATCAAAACCCCATAATTTTGGATACCTCTATTAAATCGTCCCATAATCTTCTCTAGTCTCTCCACATAGCTGAAGTCCCGCATACGGGACAGACTCAATGTTAACCCATCTCACCTACCCAAACGTACCTCGTTCAGTCAGCGATGGGATGGGTCAGGGCACTGGATCAGGAACAGCTCCTGTGGGAAGGGTACCTGGGCCGGGTAAGCACCAAGTGGACTGAACACAGTGGGGAAGCTCGGTTTGCTAATGGATAAAAAGCAGACGTGCACCTCACCAGGGAGGGACACAGCCAACAAGGAATGACCGATGGGCCAGTGTAGAGAGAGCATCACTGCAGCAAAACTTCCTCTGCAGTGTCACATCAAACCCTGGCAGGGCTGTTGGCTGGGATGGAGATTCGGGTGTCACCGATACCTGGTTCCGAGCATGGCCCCCAGAACTAGGTCGCAAAGGTCCCGTTTCCAAACGGTGCTTCGAAAGACATTGCGAGCATTCGCATAGGGAGTTTTGTAAATGCTCCTCACTTAGCTTTGGCCTGGACAAAGTGTCACCCCTTATCTGGTTCCCCCTTTTAAAAGTGGGTCCTCAGCTTTTCGTGTGACTGTTTTATACCTTTCTATTGGCCAATCCTTTAGAGAACTGCGTAGGTTTTTAATAAAAACCCTCTTAAAAATCTACCAGCAAACTCATTAGGAGTAGGACTGCCCCCCAGTGGAGATGTTGTGGATCCAAATCACAGCATCAATCTGTATTCCCTAGTGCGGCAGCCTCTACTCATGCCATTTTACAACTAGGCGTGACCAGAATGATCTGCTGCCACACACTCTAATGGGCAGGCCGATTAACAGAGCCCCAAGCAGGGAATTCAGTCATAGTAAATATGAAGACAACTGAAGCCATTGTCTTACCTACATCTTTGGCTTACCACAGTATCCAACCTGAAACATAAACTACCCGATGCACTTTGCTGAAGTGGCAGTGAAACCCCCCCCCCTCCCCTGCACAAGGGGTTCACTCTTCGCTCCAATCCAAATTACCAACGGCAGCAAACAACTTGGTTGGAGTTAGGATATGGGCCACAGAGCTTTTGATGATCTTAAGTTTCTAGAGTGTAGAGGATGGGAGGCCGGCCTGGGGAGTATTGGAATAGTCGAGACTGGAGGTAACAAAGGACGGACGTGGGTCTCAGCAGCAGATAGCTTGAGGCAAGGGTGGAGCTGGACGATGTTACAGAGGTGGAACTAGGTGTTTTTTGTGGGTTCGGAAGCTCAGGTCAGGGTGAAATAGGATGCAAACAGTCTGGTTCAGCCCGAGACATTGACCAGGAAGTGAGCTGGAATCAGTAGGAAGGACACTGAGTTTATGAGGGTGGGGGTGGGGGGGGGGGCAAACACAATGGCTTCAGTTTTCCCAATGTTTACTACAACTGAACTCACGCTGCCCTCAGCTCAGCAGCGACAATGGGGCCGAATGAATTCACTCCACTACTGTCGGTTCTAAACAAGCCTCTCGCTTCAGTGCTCTGTATCCCTTTCCGTGACTCTTGACATTGTCTACCCAGCGCATCCTTGGTCTTCCTCGGCTTCTTGCTCCATGTACTCAGGACCATGAAAGGAATTCTAGCTGATTCTGTTCTTCAAACATGCCCAACCATTGTAGTCGCCTTTCTTGGATCATCTGTGTAAACGTTGTTTCCTGCCCAAGCCCTGTTCTTAATATTTCATTCTTGATTCTTTGTGTCCCAGATACTCCCAGTATTCCTCTCAGCCAACTCATCTCTGCTGTTAGCGAATTTCACTTGTCAATGTTATTCTTATACTACCACTCAGATCCATTTAATAATATGGGGATAACCATCGCTTCATAAACTCTTATCCTTGTTTTTACTAAACTATCTTTGGCCTTCATATCCCGCTTAATCTTTCAAAAGCAGAAGAAGAAAGTGCATTCCTTTTGATGTCTTCTTCACAACTCCCATTCCCTGACACTAACCCACCATTGAGACAAACTTTTCCACCTGTGCAACTGCATCTCCTCCAACTGTAATGTGTAATAATAAACTGAATACAACAGGTTAATGAGGAGTGAAGCTTGAAGCAAAGAGAGAGACAAGAACAACTGCAGAAACAACCAGTGCAAAGAAGCAGAGATTAGGCCAAACAAAAGGCAAGGCGCTGCATCGGAAGATAAGAGAACTAAGTGAATCTTACAAACTTAAAATGGCCACAGTGAAAGCCCAAAATAGTCAGATAATTAACAGACAGGCGAGCAGCAAGCAGTGGAAGGAATATTGTGAAGATCTATACAATGTACAGAGCATGGTGGGTGAAACAGTTCTGGAGAAACTGTCCCAGACAAATGTAGGGGAGATGATGCAGGATTTCTTGGAAGACAAAGTAAAGATTTGAAAAAGAAAGACATGCATTTATGTAGCACCTTTCATGACCTCAGGACGTCCCAAAGTGCTTCACAGTCAATGATATACTTTTTGAAGTGTAGTCACTGCTTTAATGTAGGAAACGTGGCAGCCAATTTACACACAGCAAGCTCCCACAAACAGCAATCTGATAATGACCAGATAATCTGTTTTAGTGATGTTGGTTAAGGGATAAATATTGGCCAGGACACCGGGGATAACTTCCCTGCTCTTCTTCGAAAGAGTGCCATGGGATCTTTTACGTCCACCCGAGAGAGCAGACAGGGCCTCGGTTTAATGTCTCCTCTGAAAGATGGCACCTCCGACAGTGCAGCATTCCCTCAGTGCTGCCTTGGAATGTCAGCCCTGGAATGGGACTTGAACCCACAACCTAGTGACTCAGAGGCGAGAGTGATACCCACTGAGCCACAGCTCACACAAAAAGAACAAGGCTCGTGGTATGGATAAGATAACTTCAGAATGTTGTAGGCGGGTGAGCAACATAATGTGAAAGTGATGCAAAGGCTGTTTAACAACATTCGTGAAGAACAAGTACCTGAACCTGGGAAAGGCGATAATACCAATCTTCAACAAAGGAGACCAGAGTAAATGCAGCAATTAGAGGAATCAGCTCACTGACCCAGAAAAGTCTTTACTGAGACACTGCAGAGGAGAATGAAAAGATATGTAGAGGTGATACTTAGTGAAAAACAAGCTAGTTTTAGACCAGGGCCAAGTACAATAGAGCAACTGTTTGTGATGACAGACATTGGTGAAATTTATCAAATACACAACATCCATTGTTACCACTTCATGGATTTTAAGCAGGCCTTTGGCAGTGTAAGGTGAGAAGGGAAAAAAACATTTCTTGAGCATGTATGGTATTCCGAGAAACTTGGCAAATGGATTGCCAAACCCCTGAGCGCTTTTTGAGTGGATAGGGATCTGAGGGAATGGTTTAAGATCAAGTTGGGGTGAGGTACAAGCTGTGGCCTGATTTATTTAATCTCATACTGGAAGCAGCAATGAACCTTGCACTAAAAGATGATATTGAACTCGTCTCCTTATGTGGTAAGATTTTAAACAATCTTATCTGCTGGTGACATTGACCTTACAGCAATGTATAAAACAGATTGGCAGAAACTAACTGATACGGTGTATATGGAAAGTAGCAAATTTTGATTATAGATCAACACAGAGAGGACAAAGTCCTTTCCCTATATTTAATTGGAGGAGATTAGACTCATTCAATACTGGATGTCGGACAAGCAGCGTGACATACACAGGCAGTGGAGGGCTGAGTGAGGTGGTGGTGAGGTAGAGGTGGGTGTGATCAGCATACATGTGGAACCGGACATCGTGTTTCCAGATGATGTTGCTGAGGGGCATCATGTAAGGGGGACTCCAGAGGTAACTGTGCAGGAGTGGGAAGAGAAGCCATTGCAGGTGATTCTCTGGTTATCAGGGGAGAGCAGTGTACTGAAATAAACAGGGGAGTGGGGTTGGAGGAGGATGTTGTGGTCAACCTTGTCAAATGCTGCAGGAAGGATACATTACTATGGTCACAGTCGCATAGGATGTCATTTGTGACTTTGATAAGGGCCGTTTCAGCGCTGTGGCAGGGGCAGAAAGTTGATTTGGAGGATTCAAACATGGCGTTTCGGGAAAGGTGGGTGCGGATTTGGGACTAGCAGGAAAAACGGTCACATATTTGGGAGGCGACAACATGTTCAAGGACTCGAGAGGAAAGGGAGGTTGGAGATGGGGTGGTAGCTTGCAAAGACACAGGGGGCAAGGGCAGGTGGGGGCAATGTTCCTGTTCATTCTTTTGGGGTGCGCGGCCCATTCAAAATACCGCTCATGCGCGGGTTTTCGCATTGAAGAGCTGGCTGCGCAGGAGGTCCAGAGATCCGTGCAGTTTAAAGGGAACATTGGTGGGGGGGTTTGAGGAGGGTGGTGATGATGGAAGAGTTGAAGGGGAGAGGGACAGGACCTGAGAAGGAACCATTAATATCATCAACAAGGGGCGAGTAAAGGAAGCTGGGTGGTCAGCAGTTGAGTGGGAATACAGTCGAGAGAGTAGGAGAACGAGTCCATGGACAAGATGAGCGCGGAAAGGATTTTGGAGGAGATAGGAGAGAAACTAGAGAGAGATGCAGGTTAAGGCTAGGGGAAGGGGGAGCCTGGGGGAGGCTTGGTAGGTAAGTGGAAGGGAAGGGGGAGAGGCAGCAGAAGAGGTCTCAATGTTGGTGATGAAGCAGGCCCAGAGCTTCTCACACATACTGATAACACAGAGACCAGGGCTTACTCAGTCACGGATTTGAGGAACTCCACAGTGAAGAAGTGGTTGCAGATATTGCCAGCGTTGAAGGTGAGTTGGCCATCAGCGTTCCTCTGTTCCACCGTCTCCTGGCTCACCTCACTGTACTCCACAACCTGGTAGATGCCATCCACTCGACACACCACACCGACTGGCTCGGTGGGGTAGGCCTTCCCGACCACCTGTGGACACAACAGAGCGGCAGGGTTAAGGGCAGGGCGGGCACTCTGGTCAGGCGACAGTCCTTCGGTGCTGGGGGGCAGGGGGGGGTTGGGGAGAGAGAAAGAGAGCGGGGCTGGTGGGGAGAGGGGCCAGTTGGGGGCGGGGGTGGGAGCCGAGCCAGTGGTGGTGGGGAACGGGGCTGGTAGGGGCCGGTGGAGGGCTAAACGGGGCTGGTGAGGGGCGGAAGAGAAGCGGGGGCAGGGAAGAGTGAGCTATACCCTGTGAACCTCAACTGGCGATGCTCGACTCACTGGCCAGGTATTTAAAGCAGCCTCACAGTGTTGGCTGGAACAGCAACATGAATCTTGGCCATTTGCGCTGGCACTTGCAGCGGTGGAGAGTTGAATCTGACCAGCTCACCTTGGCCCCACAGTCCGCTTCCTTCTCCACA
Organism: Pristiophorus japonicus; assembly: GCF_044704955.1. Lineage (NCBI taxonomy): Eukaryota > Metazoa > Chordata > Chondrichthyes > Pristiophoridae > Pristiophorus > Pristiophorus japonicus. The sequence continues at coordinate 69,177,701 of NC_091996.1, forward strand.
CAGAAGCCGATGAAGACAGGGTCTGCCATCTTCACCAGGATGTTGTCCACACAGTACACGTGAACGAACCGTACCCCTCGCCGGTCCATGTCCTCCAGAATTTTATTGCTAGTCAGAGCCCGGTACAGGCCGCCATTTCCGTCTGTAGTACAGCAAGCACAGACCACAGTCAGTGACGGCACACAGCAATTTTCTCATCTACAGTTCCTCCTCTCTCCCCATTCAGAAAATACTCCGATTTATCTTGCTTGGGTCCAAAGTGGATGCTCTCACACTTGAACTGCATTTGCCACAGTTTGGCTCACTTCGTCAACCAGTCTATGTCCCCTAGTAACATCCTGCTCCCATCTGCACTACTTCCTGTGCCTCCAAACTGTATCATCTGATAATTTGGATACTTAACTCATCCAAGTCATTGACAGACAGGAAACAAAGGCTAGAAAATAGACAAGTTTGGCAGTGCTTAATGGTATATACTTCAATGAAAGGAATCAAGTGAATAACGCTGATGAGCTGAGAGCACAGATGTACATATGGAAGTATGATATCAGTTATTTTTGAAACATGGCTTAAAGGACCAAAATGACAGTTCAACATTCCTGGTTACAGGGTTTTCAGACAAGATATGACGGCGGGGGAGTCACAATTACAGCAGTGAAGAGGGATATGTTGGAAGGATCATCAAATGAGGTCACATGCGTTGAACTGAAAAACAAGGGAGTGTACTATAGACCGCCAAACAGTCAGAGGAGATAGAAGAGCAAATATGTAGACAAATTTCTGAGAAGTGCAAAAATAATAGGAATTTCAATGACCCTAATATTAACCGGGATAGAATCAGTGTACAAGATATAGAGAGTGCGGAATTCTTAAAATGTATTTGTTGTGTATGGAGAAAGAGTCAGACTGAACACTGTGAGCTCAAAGTAAAGTGTGACCGTAGTCTTTTATTGCAGGTCTCCAGAGTGCCTCTCCAACCTGTGAAGCCTTCTTAAATACCTGTGCTCCCAAGGGATTATGGGATCCCTTGGGACTCCGGAGAATGAGCCCTCTGGTGGCTGTACAGAGTAAATACAAGTCCACAGATATAACAACATTCCCCCCCAAAGTCAATAGTGTAACTATTTACAATGTGAGTCGATCTGGGGCCCTTCTTGCCCTGGTTGATCATCTCAAGTGTGAAAGCTGCTGTTGTTGAATCATTTGTTGGGCCCTCACTGGGCTGCTGTGCAGCTGGCCTTGCTGGGCTGCCTGGTGTGTTGGGACCTGCAGGGCTGCTGTGAATGATGGGTTCTGCTTCGTGGTCAACCGTGGTGTGTGTTGGGGGATCAAAAAAGGTAGGGTTCAAGGTGGGTTGCTCAGGTTAGTCCGTAAATCTGAGTTTGATTTGGTCCAAGTGTTTCCAGTGAATGAGTCCATTTGAAAGTTTGACCCGAAACACCCTGCTCGCCTCTTTGGCCACGACAGTGCCGGGAAACCACAAATACAGGATCATTGATTTCAATCTCGTGTGACATATTTGCACTATCATGGTATGCACTTTGTTGAAGCCGCCTGCTCTCTACCAGTTCATGTAGATCAGGGTGAACTAACGAGAGCCTTGTCTTAAGTGCTCGTTGCATGAGCAGTTCAGTAGGTGGGATCCCAGTGAGTGAGTGGGGTCTCATGCAGTAGCTAAGCAGGACTCGGGATAGGCGAGTCTACAGTGAGCCTTCAGTTACCCTCTTCAAGGCTTGCTTGATGGTTTGCACTGCTCTCTCTGCCTGACCATTGGACGCTGGTTTAAACGGGGCAGATATGACATGTTTGATCCCGTTACAGGTCATGAATTCTTTGAACTCAGCACTGGTAAAACATGGCCCATTGTCGCTCACCAGGACATCGGCTAAGCCATGTGTGGCAAACATGGCCCCGCAGGCTTTCAGTGGTGGCAGCGGACGTGCTAGCCGACATTATCTCACATTTAATCCACTTGGAGTACGCATCTACAACAAGGAACGTTTTACCCAAGAACGGGCCTGCATAGTCGACGTGTACCCGAGACCACGGTTTGGAGGGCCAAGACCATAAACTTAGCGGCGCCTCCCTGGGTACATTGCTTAACTGCGAGCATGTATTACATCTGTGAATGCAGGACTCCAAGCCAATAGTGATACCAGGCCACACACATGGCATCTGGCTATCGCTTTCATCGTTACGATGCCTGGGTGGGTACTGTGGAGGTTATTGATGAAGGTGTCTCTGTCCTTCTTGGGGACCACTATTCGATTGCCCCACAGAAGGCAGTCTGCCTGTATAGACATTTCATCTTTTCGCTGCTGGAATGGCTTTATCTCTTCCTGCATTTCCACTGGGACACTGGACCAGCTCCCGTGAAGCACGCAGCTTTTAACTATAGAGACAATAACGGGTGCTTGCTTGTCCAGGTTTTGATCTGCCTGGCAGTGACAGGTGATTGCTCACTCTCAAAATGCTTCCATAACCATGGCTAGATCTGCGGGCTGGGCCATTTTCACCCCCGTGGTGGGCAATGGCAGCCTACTGAGAGCATCGGCGCAGTTTTCTGTGCCTGGCCTGTGGGGGATGGCGTAGTTGTATGCGGACAACGTGAGCGCCCATCTCTGGATGCGGGCCAATGCGTTGGTATTTATCCCTTTACTCTCGGAAAACAGGGATATAAGTGGCTCATGTTTCCAATTTGAATTTTAGTTCAAACAGGTATTGATGCATTTTCTTTACCCCATACACACACGTTAACGCTTCTTTTTCAATCATGCTGTAGGCTCTCTCAGCCTTAGACAGACTCCTGGATGCATAAGAAACCGGTTGCAGTTTCCCGAAATCAGTAGCTTGTTGCAATAGACACCCAACGCCATATGACGACGCATCACATGCTAGTACCAAACGCTTACATGGATCATACAACACAAGCAATTTACTTGAGCATAACAATTGTCTCGCTTTTACAAAGGCATTTTCTTGGCTTTTGCCTCAAACCCATTCGCCCCCTTTTCGTAGTAAGACATGTAGTAGTTCTAGCAGTGTGCTGAGACCTGGTAAGAAGTTACCAAAGTAGTTCAAGAGTCCCAGAAACGACCGCAGCTCTGTCACGTTCTGTGACCTCGGTGCATTCTCGATTGCCTCCGTCTTCGCGTTGGTGGGCCTGATGCCGTCCGCCGCAATCCTCCTTCCCAGGAACCACTGCAGGCGCCAGGAAAACGCACTTCGAGCATTTTAACCTGAGCCCCACGTGGTTGAGTCCACTAAGAACCTCCTCCAGGTTCTGCAGGTGCTCGACTGTGTTCCGACCTGTGACCAAGATGTCGTCCTGGAAGACCACGGTGTGCGGGACCGACTTCAGTAAACTTTCCGTGTTTCTCTGGAATATCGCCGCCGCTGATCGGATTCCAAATGGGCATCTGTTATAAACAAAAAGACCTTTGTGCATGTTGATGCAGGTGAGGGCCTTCGATAATTCCTCCAATTCCTGCGTCATGTAGGCTGAAGTCAGATCCAGCTTCGTGAACATCTTTCCTCCCGCCAGCGTTGCAAAGAGGTCGTCGGCTTTTGGTAGTGGGTATTGGTCCTGCAGAGAGAAACGATTGATAGTTACTTTGTAATCGCCAGAGATTCTGACGGTGCCGTCTCCCTTGAGGACTGAGACAATAGGACTGGCCCACTCGTTGAACTCGATCGGTGAAATGATGCCTTCTCGTTGCAGCCGGTCAAGCTCGATCTCTACCCTTTGTCTCATCATGTAAGGTGCTGCTCTCGCCTTGTGATGGATGGGTCGCACCCCCGGAATTAGGTGGATCTGCACTTTTGCTCCTTGGAATTTCCTGATGCCTGGTTCGAACAGCGAAGGAAATTTGTTTAAGACCTGCGCACACGATGTGTCGTCAGCGGCCGATAGCGCTCGGGCATCGTCCCAGTTCCAGCGTATCTTTCCCAGGCAGCTCCTGCCAAGCAGCGTGGGACCGTCGTCCTATACCACCCAGAGTGGTAGCTTGTGCACCGCTCCATCGTAGGAAACCTTTATGGTAGCACTGCTGATTGCAGGAATCAGTTCTTTTGTTTCAGTTCTTAGTCTCGTGCGAACTGGGGCACCACAACATTTCGAAAGTCTTTTTGCCCATGATTGACTGGCTTGCGCCAGTGTCCAGCTCCACTGACACCCGGAGTCATATAAGAACATAAGAACGTAAGAATTAGGAACAGGAGGCGGCCATCTAGCCCCTCGAGCCTGCTCCGCCATTCAATAAGATCATGGCTGATCTGGCCGTGGACTCAGCTCCACTTACCCGCCCGCTCCCCATAACCCTTAATTCCCTTATTGGTTAAAAATCTGTCTGTGATTTGAATACATTCAATGAGCTGGCCTCAACTGCTTCCTTGGGCAGAGAATTCCACAGATTCACAACCCTCTGGGAGAAGACATTCCTTCTCAGCTCGATTTTAAATTGGCTCCCCCGTATTTTGAGGCTGTGCCCCCTAGTTCTAGTCTCCCCGACCAGTGGAAACAACCTCTCTGCCTCTATCTTGTCTATCCCTTTCATTATTTTAAATGTTTCAATAAGATCACCCCTCATCCTTCTGAACTCCAAGGAGTAAAGACCCAGTCTACTCAATCTATCATTATAAGTAGTCAGAGTAGGAATCGCAGGATAGCACAGATGAATACGTGGCTTGAGCAGTGGTGCAGCAGGGAGGGATTCAAATTCGTGGGGCATTGGAACAGGTTCTGGGGGAGGTGGGACCAGTACAAACCGGACGGTCTGCACTTGGGCAGGAACGGAACCAATGTCCGAGGGGGAGTGTTTGCGAGTGCTGTTGGTGAGCAGTTAAACTAATATGGCAGGGGGATGGGAACCAATACAGGGAGACAGAGGGAAACAAAAAGGAGACAAAAACAAAAGATAGAAAAGAGATGAGTAAAAGTGGAGGGCAGAGAAACCAAAGGTAAGAAACAAAAAGGGCCACTGAATATAAAAGGGCTGCAGGAGGGATAAAAACTAAAAATCATGGTTTAAAAACTAGGATGAAAACACTCTACCTAAATGCACGCAGCATTAGAAATAAAGTAAATGAGTTGACGCACAAATCATTACAAATGGGTATGATTTGGTGGCCATTACAGAGACATGGTTGCAAGGTGGCCAGGACTGGGAATTTGGGAATTAAACGTACAGGGGTATCTGACGATTCGGAAAGATAGGCAGGAAGGGAAGGGAGGTGGGGTAGCTCTGTTAATAAGGGATGATATCAGGGCAGTTGTGAGGGATGATATTGGCTCCAATGAACAAAATGTTGAATCATTGTGGGTGGAGATTAGAGATAGTAAGGGGAAAAAGTCACTGGTCGGCGTAGTTTATAGGCCCCCAAATAATAACTTCATGGTGGGGCGGGCAATAATCAAGGGAATAATGGAGGCATGTGAAAAAGGAACGGCAGTAGTTATGGGGGATTTTAACCTACATATCGATTGGTCAAATCAAATCGCAGGGGGTAGCCTGGAGGAGGAATTCATAGAATGCATACGGGATTGTTTCTTAGAACAGTATGTAACAGACCCTATAAGGGAGCAAGCCATTTTGGATCTGGTCCTGTGTAACGAGACAGGAAAAATAAACAATCTCCTCGTAAAAGATCCTCTCGGAATGAGTGATCACAATATGGTTGAATTTGTAATACAGATTGAGGATGAGGAAGTTGTGTCAGAAACGAGAGTACTATTCTTAAACAAAGGGGATTACAGTGGGATGAGGGCAGAGTTGGCTAAAGTAGACTGGAAACAAGGATTAAACGGTGGCACAATTGAGGAACAGTGGAGGACTTTTAAGGAGCTCTTTCATAATGCGCAACAAAAATATATTCCAGTGAAAAAGGGCGGCAAGAGAAGAGATAACCAGCCGTGGATAACCAAGGAAATAAAGGAAAGTATCAAATCAAAGACCAATGCGTATAAGGTGGCCAAGGTTAGTGGGAAACTAGAGGATTGGGAAGATTTTAAGCAACAGCAAAGAATGACTAAAAAAGCAATAAAGAAAGGGAAGATAGATTACGAAGGTAAACTTGCGCAAAACATAAAAACAGATAGTAAAAGCTTTTACAGATATATAAAACGGAAAAGAGTGACTAAAGTAAATGTTGGTCCCTTAGAAGATGAAAAGGGGGATTTAATAATGGGAAATGTGGAAATGGCTGAGACCTTAAACAATTATTTTGCTTCCGTCTTCACAGTGGAAGACACAAAAACCATGCCAAAAATTGCTGGTCATAGGAATGTGGGAAGGGAGGACCTTGAGATGATCACTATCACTAGGGAGGTAGTGCTGGACAGACTAATGGGATTGAAGGTAGACAAGTCCCCTGGTCCTGATGAAATGCATCCCAGGGTATTAAAAGAGATGGCGGAAGTTATAGCAGATGCATTCGTTATAATCTACCAAAATTATCTGGACTCTGGGGAGGTACCAGCGGATTGGAGAGCAGCTAATGTATCGCCTCTGTTTAAAAAAGGGGGCAGGCAAAAGGCAGGTAACTATAGGCCGGTTAGTTTAACATCTGTAGTGGGGAAAATGCTTGAAGCTATCATTAAGGAAGAAATAGCGGGACATCTGGATAGGAATAGTGCAATCAAGCAGACGCAGCATGGATTCATGCAAGAGAAATCATGTTTAACTAACTTACTGGAATTCTTTGAGGATATAACGAGCATGGTGGATAGAGGTGTACCGATGGATGTGGTGTATTTAGATTTCCAAAAGGCATTCGATAAGGTGCCACACAAAAGGTTACTGCAGAAGATAAAGGTACGCGGAGGCAGAGGAAATGTATTAGCATGGATAGAGAATTGGCTGGCGAACAGAAAGCAGAGAGTCGGGATAAATGGGTTCTTTTCCGGTTGGAAGTCAGTGGTTAGTGGTGTGCCATAGGGATCAGTGCTGGGACCACAACTGTTTACAATATACATAGATGACCTAGAGGAGGAGACAGAGTGTAGTGCAACAAAATTTGCAGATGACACAAAGATTAGTGGGAAAGCGGGTTGTGTAGAGGACTCAGAGAGGCTACAAGGAGATTTGGATAGGTTAAGCGAATGGGCTAAGGTTTGGCAGATGGAATACAATGTCGGAAAGTGTGAGGTCATCCACCTTGGGAAAAAAAAAAAACAGTAAAAGGGATTATTATTTGAATGGGGAGAAATTACAACATGCTGTGGTGCAGAGGGACCTGGGGGTCTTTGTGCATGAATCCCAAAAGGTTAGTTTGCAGGTGCAGCAGGTAATCAGGAAGGCAAATGGAATGTTGGCCTTCATTGCGAAAGGGATGGAGTACAAAAGCAGGGAGGTCCTGCTGCAACTGTATAAGGTATTGGTAAGGCCGCACCTGGAGTACTGCGTGTAGTTTTGGTCACCTTACTTAAGGAAGGATATACTAGCTTTGGAAGGGGTACAGAGACGATTCACTAGGCTGATTCCAGAAATGAGGAGGTTAACTTATGATGATAGATTGAGTAGACTGGGTCTTTAGTCCTTGGAGTTCAGAAGGATGAGGGGTGATCTTATAGAAACATTTAAAATCATGAAAGGGATAAAGATAGAGGCAGAGAAGTTGTTTCCATTGGTGGGGGAGACTAGAACTAGGGGGCACAGCCTCAAAATACGGAGGAGCCAATTTAAAACCGAGTTGAGAAAGAATTTCATCTCCCAGAGGGTTGTGAATCTGTGGAATTCTCTGCCCAAGGACGCAGTTGAGGCTGGCTCATTGAATGTTTTCACGTCAAAGATAGATAGATTTTTAAGCAATAAGGGAATTAAGGGTTACGGGGAGAGGGTGGGTAAGTGGAGCTGAGTCCACGATCAGATCAACCATGATCTTATTGAATGGCGGAGCAGGCTCGAGCGGCTAGATGGCCTACTCCTGTTCCTATTTCTTATGTTCTTATAAGGTAACCCCCTCATCTCCGGAATCAGCCTAGTAAATCGTCTCTGTACCCCCTCCAAGGCTAGTATATCCTTCCTGAAGTCAGGTGACCAAAACTGCACGCAGTACTCCAGGTGCGGCCTCACCAATACCCTGTACAATTGCAGCAGAACCTCCCTGCTTTTGTACTCCATCCCTCTTGCAATGAAGGCCAACATTCCATTCGCCTTCCTGATTACCTGCTGCACCTGCAAACTAACTTTTTGGGATTCATCAAAAAGAGTTTCATGCACAAGAACCCCCAGGTCCCTCTCACCGCAGCATGTTGTAATTTCTCCCCATTCAAATAATATTCCCTTTGACTGTGTTTTTTCCACCCCCCAAGGTGGATGACCTCACATTTTCCGACATTGTATTCCATCTGCCAAACCTTAGCCCATTCGCTTAACCTATCTAAATCCCTTTGCAGCCTCTCTGTGTCCTCTACACAACCTGCTTTCCCACTAATCTTTGTGTCATCTGCAAATTTCGTTATACTACACTCTGTCCCCTCTTCCAGGTCATCTATGTATATTGTAAACAGTTGTGGTCCCAGTACCGATCCCTGTGGCACACCACTAACCACCGATTTCCAACCCGAAAAGGACCCATTTATCCCGACTCTCTGCTTTCTGTTAGCCAGCCAATTCTCGATCCATGCTAATACATTTCCTCTGACTCCGCGTACCTTTATCTTCTGCAGTAACCTTTTGTGTGGCACTTTATCGAATGCCTTTTGGAAATCTAAATACACCACATCCATCGGTACACCTTTATCCACCATGCTCGTTATATCCTCAAAGAATTCCAGTAAATTAGTTGAACATGATTTCCCCTTCATGAATCCATGTTGCATCTGCTTGACTGCACTATTCCTATCTAGATGTCCTGCTATTTCTTCCTTAATGATAGCTTCAAGCATTTTCCCCACTACAGATGTTAAACTAACCGGCCTATAGTTACCTGCCTTTTGTCTGCCCCCTTTTTTAAACAGAGGCGTTACATTAGCTGCTTTCCAATCCGCTGGTACCTCCCCAGAATACAGAGAATTTTGATAGATTATAACGAATGCATCTGCTATAGCTTCTGCCATCTCTTTTAATACCCTGGGATGCATTTCATCAGGACCAGGGGACTTGTCTACCTTGAGTCCCATTAGCCTGTCCAGCACTACCTCCCTAGTGATAGTGATTGTCTCAAGGTCCTCCCTTCCCACATTCCCATTTAGTTCAACATTCAGCATTATCGGGGGACAATTCGTGGTCAATGTGTGCACCCCATGTACCTCTGCTTCCTCTATCTGAGGCTCTGGTTCGTAGTGATCCTCCGTGGATCTCTCCTCCTCTACAATGCGGTGGTTTGCAGGTTTAACAGGGTTAGCAGCTTGCCTGCACACTAGTTGGAGATGTCCCATTGTTCCACAGCCCTTGCAAACGTATCCTTTGAATCGGCCTGAATGGAAACGATGATTACCCCCGCAGCACCAACAAGGTGTTAATGGCCTTGCATTCATCACCCTTGATGGTGGACTCAGTCATCTGCGGATGTGTAGCTGCAGGTATGTGTGACCTGCCCTGTACGTTACGATTCGAAAACATCATCACTTTGTTCACAGTACTTGTAGCAGCACTTGTATGCTGAGAGATTTGCTTAGTATTGTCACTGGTGGCAATAAACGTCTGGGCTATCACTATGGCCTTACTCAAGGTTGGGGTCTCGACAGTCAAAAGCTTCCAAAGTATTGTTTCGTGGCCAATGCCAAGTACAAAAAAGTTTTGAGTATATGCTCCAAATGTCCTTCAAATTCGCAATGTCCTGCAAGGCGTCTCAGCTCGGCGACATAACTCGCCACTTCCTGGCCTTCAGACCTTTTGCAGGTGTGGAACTGGTACCTCGCCATCAGAACGCTTTCCTTCGGTTTCAAATGCTCTCAGACCAGCGTGCACAAATCATCGTATGATTTCTCTGTGGGTTTCGCTCGAGTGAGCAGATTCTTCATGAGGCCATACGTTGGTGCCCCACAGACAGTGAGGAGGATCGCTCTATGTTTGGCAGCGCTCTCTTCCCCATCTAGCTCATTGGCCACGAAGTATTGGTCGAGTCGCTCCACAAAAGTTTCCCAATCATCACCCTCTGAAAATTTCTCCAGGATGCCCACTGTTCTCTGCATCTTTGGGTTCGCTATCTGTATCTCGTTGCCAGTTGTAGTGTATGGAGAAAGAGTCAAACTAAACACTGAGCTCAAAGTAAAGTGTGAACTTAGTCTTTTATTGCAGGTCTCCAGAGTGCCTCTCCAACCAGTGAATCCTCCTTAAATACCTGTGCTCCCAAGGGATTATGGGATCCCTTGGAACTCCAGGGAATGAGCCCTCTGGTGGCTGTACGGAGTAAATACAAGTTCACATATATAACAGTATTCAGGACAGCTTTTTTAGCCAATACGATACCAAACTGCATGGAATACCAGGTGAGGAATGGGTCAGGCTTGGTTGGGATCCAATCCCCTGCTCACACATGAATGGCCACAGGGGCCAATCTCCTGCTCACACATGAATGGCCACAGGGGCCAATCTCCTGCTCACACATGAATGGCCACAGGGGCCAATCCCCTGCTCACACATGAATGGCTACAGGGGCCAGGTACTGGAGGTGGGCTGGGGGACAGAAAACTGAAGTGACTTTAAAACAAAACAATTGCACCAACCTGGAGCCATGGCAATTTTTCCCTTCTGCTCCAGAATAATTTTCCCATCGAAGCTGACAGCCGGCAGCATCCGCTGCTCAAACATGACGACGTTGGACTTGGCGAGACTGAAGTAGTCGTGTTGCTCAAAGAATTTCTCTGTGGGTTCCAATGTGAATTCACTGGTCATGATGTACCTAGAGGTGACAGAAATCAGTCACTGACAATAAAAACAACCCGCCGACCCTCTCTTACACTGACCTTCCTGTACCCGGATCATCAATCACTGACCCTCCAGTACCGGGATCATCAATCACTGACCCTCCTGTACCGGGATCATCAATCACTGACCCTCCTGTACCGGGATCATCAATCACTGACCCTCCTGTACCGGGATCATCAATCACTGACCCTCCTGTACCGGGATATCAATCACTGACCGTCCTGTACCGGGATCATCAATCACTGACCCTCCTGTACCCGGATCATCAATCACTGGCCCTCCTGTACCCGGATCATCAATCACTGACCCTCCTGTACTGGGATCATCAATCACTGACCCTCCTGTACCCGGATATCAATCACTGACCCTCCTGTACCGGGATCATCAATCACTGACCCTCCTGTACCCGGATCATCAATCACTGACCCTCCTGTACCCGGATCATCAATCACTGACCCTCCTGTCCCGGGATATCAATCACTGACCCTCCTGTACCCGGATCATCAATCACTGACCCTCCTGTACAGGGATCATCAATCACTGACCCTCCTGTACCGGGATCATCAATCACTGACCCTCCTGTACCGGGATCATCAATCACTGACCCTCCTGTACCGGGATCATCAATCACTGACCCTCCTGTACCGGGATATCAATCACTGACCCTCCTGTACCCGGATCATCAATCACTGACCCTCCTGTACTGGGATCATCAATCACTGACCGTCCTGTACTGGGATCATCAATCACTGACCGTCCTGTACTGGGATCATCAATCACTGACCCTCCTGTACCGGGATCATCAATCACTGACCGTCCTGTACCGGGATCATCAATCACTGACCCTCCTGCACCCGGATCATCAATCACTGACCCTCCTGTACAGGGATCATCAATCACTGACCCTCCTGTACCGGGATCATCAATCACTGACCCTCCTGTACCCGGATCATCAATCACTGACCCTCCTGTACCGGGATCATCAATCACTGACCCTCCTGAACCGGGATCATCAATCACTGACCCTCCTGTACCCGGATCATCAATCACTGACCCTCCTGTACCGGGATCATCAATCACTGACCCTCCTGTACCGGGATCATCAATCACTGACCGTCCTGTACTGGGATCATCAATCACTGACCCTCCTGTACCGGGATCATCAATCACTGACCGTCCTGTACCGGGATCATCAATCACTGACCCTCCTGTACCGGGATCATCAATCACTGACCCTCCAGTACCGGGATCATCAATCACTGACCGTCCTGTACCCGGATCATCAATCACTGACCCTCCTGTACCGGGATCATCAATCACTGACCCTCCTGTACCGGGATCATCAATCACTGACCCTCCTGTACCGGGATCATCAATCACTGACCCTCCTGTACCGGGATATCAATCACTGACCCTCCTGTACCGGGATCATCAATCACTGACCCTCCTGTACCGGGATCATCAATCACTGACCCTCCTGTACCGGGATCATCAATCACTGACCGTCCTGTACCGGGATCATCAATCACTGACCCTCCTGTACCCGGATCATCAATCACTGACCCTCCTGTACTGGGATCATCAATCACTGACCCTCCTGTACTGGGATCATCAATCACTGACCCTCCTGTACTGGGATCATCAATCACTGACCCTCCTGTACTGGGATCATCAATCACTGACCCTCCTGTACCGGGATCATCAATCACTGACCCTCCTGTACCGGGATCATCAATCACTGACCCTCCTGTACCGGGATCATCAATCACTGACCCTCCTGTACCGGGATCATCAATCACTGACCCTCCTGTACCGGGATCATCAATCACTGACCCTCCTGAACCGGGATCATCAATCACTGACCCTCCTGTACTGGGATCATCAATCACTGACCGTCCTGTACCGGGATCATCAATCACTGACCCTCCTGTACTGGGATCATCAATCACTGACCCTCCTGTACCGGGATCATCAATCACTGACCCTCCTGTACCGGGATCATCAATCACTGACCCTCCTGTACCGGGATCATCAATCACTGACTCTCCTGTACTTGGATCATCAATCACTGACCCTCCTGTACCGGGATCATCAATCACTGACCCTCCTGTACCGGGATCATCAATCACTGACCCTCCTGTACCGGGATCATCAATCACTGACCCTCCTGTACCGGGATCATCAATCACTGACCCTCCTGTACCCGGATCATCAATCACTGACCCTCCTGTACTGGGATCATCAATCACTGACCCTCCTGTACCGGGATCATCAATCACTGACCCTCCTGTACTGGGATCATCAATCACTGACCCTCCTGTACCGGGATCATCAATCACTGACCCTCCTGTACTGGGATCATCAATCACTGACCCTCCTGTACTGGGATCATCAATCACTGACCCTCCTGTACCCGGATCATCAATCACTGACCCTCCTGTACTGGGATCATCAATCACTGACCCTCCTGTACCGGGATCATCAATCACTGACCCTCCTGTACCCGGATCATCAATCACTGACCCTCCTGTACCGGGATCATCAATCACTGACCCTCCTGTACCCGGATCATCAATCACTGACCCTCCTGTACCGGGATCATCAATCACTGACCCTCCTGTACCCGGATCATCAATCACTGACCCTCCTGTACCCGGATCATCAATCACTGACCCTCCTGTACCGGGATCATCAATCACTGACCCTCCTGTACCGGGATCATCAATCACTGACCCTCCTGTACCGGGATATCAATCACTGACCGTCCTGTACCGGGATCATCAATCACTGACCCTCCTGCACCCGGATCATCAATCACTGACCCTCCTGTACCGGGATCATCAATCACTGACCCTCCTGTACCGGGATCATCAATCACTGACCCTCCTGTACAGGGATCATCAATCACTGACCCTCCTGTACAGGGATCATCAATCACTGACCCTCCTGTACCGGGATCATCAATCACTGACCCTCCTGTACCGGGATCATCAATCACTGACCCTCCAGTACCGGGATCATCAATCACTGACCCTCCTGTACCGGGATCATCAATCACTGACCCACGTGTACTGGGATCATCAATCACTGACCCTCCTGTACTGGGATCATCAATCACTGACCCTCCAGTACCGGGATCATCAATCACTGACCCTCCTGTACCGGGATCATCAATCACTGACCCACCTGTACTGGGATCATCAATCACTGACCCTCCTGTACTGGGATCATCAATCACTGACCCTCCTGTACCGGGATCATCAATCACTGACCCTCCTGTACCGGGATCATCAATCACTGACCCTCCTGTACCGGGATCATCAATCACTGACCGTCCTGTACCGGGATCATCAATCACCGACCCTCCTGTACTGGGATCATCAATCACTGACCCTCCTGTACCCGGATCATCAATCACTGACCCTCCTGTACCGGGATCATCAATCACTGACCCTCCTGTACTGGGATCATCAATCACTGACCCTCCTGTACCGGGATCATCAATCACTGACCCTCTTGTACCCGGATCATCAATCACTGGCCCTCCTGTACCGGGATCATCAATCACTGACCCTCCTGTACCGGGATCATCAATCACTGACCCTCCTGTACCGGGATCATCAATCACTGACCCTCCTGTACCGGGATCATCAATCACTGACCCTCCTGTACCGGGATCATCAATCACTGACCCTCTTGTACCCGGATCATCAATCACTGGCCCTCCTGTACCGGGATCATCAATCACTGACCCTCCTGTACCGGGATCATCAATCACTGACCCTCCTGTACCGGGATCATCAATCACTGACCCTCCTGTACCGGGATCATCAATCACTGACCCTCCTGTACCGGGATCATCAATCACTGACCTTCCTGTACCGGGATCATCAATCACTGACCCTCCTGTACCGGGATCATCAATCACTGACCCTCCTGTACCGGGATCATCAATCACTGACCCTCCTGTACCGGGATCATCAATCACTGACCCTCTTGTACCCGGATGATCAATCACTGACCCTCCTGTACCGGGATCATCAATCACTGACCCTCCTGTACCGGGATCATCAATCACTGACCCTCCTGTACCGGGATCATCAATCACTGACCCTCCTGTACCGGGATCATCAATCACTGACCCTCCTGTACCGGGATCATCAATCACTGACCTTCCTGTACCGGGATCATCAATCACTGACCCTCCTGTACCGGGATCATCAATCACTGACCCTCCTGTACCGGGATCATCAATCACTGACCCTCCTGTACCGGGATCATCAATCACTGACCCTCTTGTACCCGGATCATCAATCACTGACCCTCCTGTATCGGGATCATCAATCACTGACCCTCCCGTACCGGGATCATCAATCACTGACCCTCCTGTACCCGGATCATCAATCACTGACCCTCTTGTACCCGGATCATCAATCACTGGCCCTCCTGTACCGGGATCATCAATCACTGACCCTCCTGTACCGGGATCATCAATCACTGACCCTCCTGTACTGGGATCATCAATCACTGACCCTCCTGTACCCGGATCATCAATCACTGACCCTCCTGTACCGGGATCATCAATCACTGACCCTCCTGTACTGGGATCATCAATCACTGACCCTCCTGTACCGGGATCATCAATCACTGACCCTCCTGTACTGGGATCATCAATCACTGACCCTCCTGTACTGGGACCCTCCTGTACCGGGATCATCAATCACTGACCCTCCTGTACCGGGATCATCAATCACTGACCCTCCTGTACCGGGATATCAATCACTGACCGTCCTGTACCGGGATCATCAATCACTGACCCTCCTGTACCCGTATCATCAATCACTGACCCTCCTGTACCGGGATCATCAATCACTGACCCTCCTGTACCGGGATATCAATCACTGACCCTCCTGTACTGGGATCATCAATCACTGACCCTCCTGTACTGGGATCATCAATCACTGACCCTCCTGTACCGGGATATCAATCACTGACCCTCCTGTACCCGGATCATCAATCACTGGCCCTCCTGTACCGGGATCATCAATCACTGACCCTCCTGTACCGGGATCATCAATCACTGACCCTCCTGTACCGGGATCATCAATCACTGACCCTCCTGTACCGGGATCATCAATCACTGACCCTCCTGTACCGGGATCATCAATCACTGACCCTCCTGTACCGGGATATCAATCACTGATCCTCCTGTACCGGGATCATCAATCACTGACCCTCCTGTACCGGGATCATCAATCACTGACCCTCCTGTACTGGGATCATCAATCACTGACCCTCCTCTACCGGGATATCAATCACTGACCCTCCTGTACCGGGATATCAATCACTGACCCTCCTGTACCGGGATCATCAATCACTGACCCTCCTGTACCAGGATCATCAATCACTGACCCTCCTGTACCAGGATCATCAATCACTGACCCTCCTGTACCGGGATCATCAATCACTGACCCTCCTGTACCAGGATCATCAATCACTGACCCTTCTGTACCAGGATCATCAATCACTGACCCTCCTGTACCCGGATCATCAATCACTGACCCACCTGTACTGGGATCATCAATCACTGACCCTCCTGTACCGGGATCATCAATCACTGACCGTCCTGTACCCGGATCATCAATCACTGACCGTCCTGTACTGGGATCATCAATCACTGACCCTCCTGTACCCGGATCATCAATCACTGACCCTCCTGTACTGGGATCATCCATCACTGACCCTCCTGTACCGGGATCATCAATCACTGACCCTCCTGTACACGGATCATCAATCACTGACCCTCCTGTACTGGGATCATCAATCACTGACCCTCCTGTACACGGATCATCAATCACTGACCCTCCTGTACTGGGATCATCAATCACTGACCCTCCTGTACCGGGATATCAATCACTGACCCTCCTGTACCGGGATCATCAATCACTGACCTTCCTGTACCGGGATCATCAATCACTGACCCTCCTGCACCTGGATCATCAATCACTGACCCTCCTGCACCGGGATCATCAATCACTGACCCTCCTGTACTGGGACCCTCCTGTACCGGGATCATCAATCACTGACCCTCCTGTACCGGGATCATCAATCACTGACCCTCCTGTACCGGGATCATCAATCACTGACCCTCCTGTACCGGGATACCAATCACTGACACTCCTGTACCGGGATCATCAATCACTGACCCTCCTGTACCGGAATCATCAATCACTGACCCTCCTGTACTGGGATCATCAATCACTGACCCTCCTGTACTGGGACCCTCCTGTACCGGGATCATCAATCACTGACCCTCCTGTACTGGGATCATCAATCACTGACCCTCCTGTACCGGGATATCAATCACTGACCCTCCTGTACCGGGATCATCAATCACTGACCCTCCTGTACCAGGATCATCAATCACTGACCCTCCTGTACCAGGATCATCAATCACTGACCCTCCTGTACCGGGATCATCAATCACTGACCCTCCTGTACCGGGATCATCAATCACTGACCCTCCTGTACCGGGATCATCAATCACTGACCCTCCTGTACCGGGATATCAATCACTGACCCTCCTGTACCGGGATCATCAATCACTGACCCTCCTGTACCAGGATCATCAATCACTGACCCTCCTGTACCAGGATCATCAATCACTGACCCTCCTGTACCGGGATCATCAATCACTGACCCTCCTGTACCAGGATCATCAATCACTGACCCTCCTGTACCAGGATCATCAATCACTGACCCTCCTGTACCCGGATCATCAATCACTGACCCACCTGTACTGGGATCATCAATCACTGACCCTCCTGTACCGGGATCATCAATCACTGACCGTCCTGTACCCGGATCATCAATCACTGACCGTCCTGTACTGGGATCATCAATCACTGACCCTCCTGTACCCGGATCATCAATCACTGACCCTCCTGTACTGGGATCATCCATCACTGACCCTCCTGTACCGGGATCATCAATCACTGACCCTCCTGTACACGGATCATCAATCACTGACCCTCCTGTACTGGGATCATCAATCACTGACCCTCCTGTACCGGGATATCAATCACTGACCCTCCTGTACCGGGATCATCAATCACTGACCTTCCTGTACCGGGATCATCAATCACTGACCCTCCTGCACCTGGATCATCAATCACTGACCCTCCTGCACCGGGATCATCAATCACTGACCCTCCTGTACTGGGACCCTCCTGTACCGGGATCATCAATCACTGATCCTCCTGTACCGGGATCATCAATCACTGACCCTCCTGTACCGGGATCATCAATCACTGACCCTCCTGCACCGGGATCATCAATCACTGACCCTCCTGTACCGGGATCATCAATCACTGACCCTCCTGTACCGGGATCATCAATCACTGACCCTCCTGTACCGGGATCATCAATCACTGACCCTCCTGTACCGGGATATCAATCACTGACACTCCTGTACCGGGATCATCAATCACTGACCCTCCTGTACCGGAATCATCAATCACTGACCCTCCTGTACTGGGATCATCAATCACTGACCCTCCTGTACTGGGACCCTCCTCTACCGGGATCATCAATCACTGACCCTCCTGTACCGGGATCATCAATCACTGACCCTCCTGTACCGGGATCATCAATCACTGACCCTCCTGTACTGGGATCATCAATCACTGACCCTCCTGTACCGGGATCATCAATCACTGACCCTCCTGTACCGGGATCATCAATCACTGACCCTCCTGTACCGGGATATCAATCACTGACCCTCCTGTACCGGGATCATCAATCACTGACCCTCCTGTACCGGGATCATCAATCACTGACCCTCCTGTACTGGGATCATCAATCACTGACCCTCCTGTACCGGAATCATCAATCACTGACCCTCCTGTACCGGGATATCAATCACTGACCCTCCTGTACCGGGATCATCAATCACTGACCCTCCTGTACACGGATCATCAATCACTGACCCTCCTGTACTGGGATCATCAATCACTGACCCTCCTGTACCGGGATATCAATCACTGACCCTCCTGTACCGGGATCATCAATCACTGACCTTCCTGTACCGGGATCATCAATCACTGACCCTCCTGCACCTGGATCATCAATCACTGACCCTCCTGCACCGGGATCATCAATCACTGACCCTCCTGTACTGGGACCCTCCTGTACCGGGATCATCAATCACTGATCCTCCTGTACCGGGATCATCAATCACTGACCCTCCTGTACCGGGATCATCAATCACTGACCCTCCTGCACCGGGATCATCAATCACTGACCCTCCTGTACCGGGATCATCAATCACTGACCCTCCTGTACCGGGATATCAATCACTGACACTCCTGTACCGGGATCATCAATCACTGACCCTCCTGTACCGGAATCATCAATCACTGACCCTCCTGTACTGGGATCATCAATCACTGACCCTCCTGTACTGGGACCCTCCTGTACCGGGATCATCAATCACTGACCCTCCTGTACCGGGATCATCAATCACTGACCCTCCTGTACCGGGATCATCAATCACTGACCCTCCTGTACCGGGATCATCAATCACTGACCCTCCTGTACCGGGATCATCAATCACTGACCCTCCTGTACCGGGATCATCAATCACTGACCCTCCTGTACCGGGATATCAATCACTGACCCTCCTGTACCGGGATCATCAATCACTGACCCTCCTGTACCGGGATCATCAATCACTGACCCTCCTGTACTGGGATCATCAATCACTGACCCTCCTGTACCGGAATCATCAATCACTGACCCTCCTGTACCGGGATATCAATCACTGACCCTCCTGTACCGGGATCATCAATCACTGACCCTCCTGTACCGGGATCATCAATCACTAACCCTCCTGTACCGGGATCATCAATCACTGACCCTCCTGTACCGGGATATCAATCACTGACCCTCCTGTACCGGGATCATCAATCACTGACCCTCCTGTACCGGGATCATCAATCACTGACCCACCTGTACTGGGATCATCAATCACTGACCCTCCTGTACCGGGATCATCAATCACTGACCGTCCTGTACCCGGATCATCAATCACTGACCCTCCTGTACCGGGATCATCAATCACTGACCCTCCTGTACTGGGACCCTCCTGTACCGGGATCATCAATCACTGACCCTCCTGTACCGGGATCATCAATCACTGACCCTCCTGTACCGGGATCATCAATCACTGACCCTCCTGTACCGGGATCATCAATCACTGACCCTCCTGTACCGGGATCATCAATCACTGACCCTCCTGTACCGGGATATCAATCACTGACCCTCCTGTACCGGGATCATCAATCACTGGCCCTCCTGTACCGGGATCATCAATCACTGACCCTCCTGTACCGGGATCATCAATCACTGACCCTCCTGTACCGGGATCATCAATCACTGACCCTCCTGTACACGGATCATCAATCACTGACCCTCCTGTACTGGGATCATCAATCACTGACCCTCCTGTACTGGGATCATCAATCACTGACCCTCCTGTACTGGGATCATCAATCACTGACCCTCCTGTACACGGATCATCAATCACTGACCGTCCTGTACTGGGATCATCAATCACTGACCCTCCTGTACCCGGATCATCAATCACTGACCCTCCTGTACCGGGATCATCAATCACTGACCCTCCTGTACCGGGATCATCAATCACTGACCGTCCTGTACTGGGATCATCAATTACTGACCCTCCTGTACCCGGATCATCAATCACTGACCCTCCTGTACCCGGATCATCAATCACTGACCCTCCTGTACCGGGATCATCAATCACTGACCCTCCTGTACCGGGATCATCAATCACTTACCGTCCTGTGAGAGACTGATAAGACAATTAGAATCTCACCAAGGAACAGTGCATTTCTTTCCCAGTCGTTCCTCAGCCAGCTGCTGTACTTTGCGAATCCGCTCAGCTTGTATTTGGTAAAGGGTTTTCCCACTCGGCAGGCCTACGTCATACATGCCCTTTGGGTAAGACACCCCCAGCCTGGTACCCTGTCCTCCTGCCAACAGGAGGACGGCAACATGGTTTTGAGAGATCGCGTGGAAACCTGGAACAGAAGGAAAAAAACTGAACCTGCAGCTAAGGCAGACAGACACATGAGCATGCTAGATTCAGAGTGAGCAGCCCCAGCACCTGCTGGGTAGCCCCCCTCGTTGTATACTGACAGACCTGTCCCCACCAGTGCTGACCCCCAGGGTTATAGTGACAGATCTATAACCACCAGTATTGTACTCCAGTGTTATACAGTGACAGATCTGTACCCCGGTGTTATACAGTGATACCTATTATACAGATCGTTGCTATGACATGGAAATGTCGATGAAAAACAGCAGCAGAATCCAGAATAGATTTGAAAAGGAATCTCAGTGCCTGTAGCGGGGGGCAGTCCCACAGCGCCTGGGGGAGGGGCAGTCCCACAGCGCCTGGGCCAAGGGGGGCGGAGAGGCGCATTGGTCTGAATGCACAGCACTCAGGGAGCCAGCACCTGCCAAGTTGTGGTGCTCATTCCTCGGTCGGGCAGCCAGCCACAGCAGGCCTGAGAGAGGATCCATGTAATGTGCTAAATGGTGCGGCTTCCTGTTGACTCTCAGTCACGAGAGAATCACAAGGTGAACAGCAAGTCCTGCCTCAAGCACATTAACCAGCTCAGTGTGCAGGCCTTGCAAAGGCCAAGTTAACTGGACTGTAAACACTCCCACCTACTCACCGATCCTCACCACCCTCTCCCCACCTCCCCGCAATCTCAAACCCTCTCCCCAATCCCCGACCGTCCCACACGCTCCCCACTTCTACCCGACCCTCTCTGTAATCGCCACCTCCCACAGAGCCCCCAAAGCCCTCAACGACCCCCCAGCTGCACACTCCCCGATCCCCTCCCCTCCCTCACCGCGCTCCTGCCACCTCTTCAGGGTCTGGGCCTCGGCCCGTATGACGCTGCCGATCGCCTCCTCGGGCAGCGGCTCCATGAGGCGGGGTAGCGGGGCCTGGCTCGGGGTGCGGGCCCGGACCGCTGCCTGGCAATGAGCCCGCAGCTCGGTCGGCTCCAGCTGCTGTAAGGTGGCGGCCAGGGTCCGCCGCTCCTCGGCCGTCAGCTGCCCCCAGAACCGCAGCACCTCGGGCTGCCCGGCCTCCGCCAGCCGCCGCGCCACAGGCTCAGCCTCCGGCTCCGGCTCACACATCCCGGCTCCGGACACAAGTCGGCCCGCTGCTCAAACACACCGCTCCTGGCAGCACACTTCCCACTGTGGCCGGGTCTGCGAGCCGGCCGCAACCGGGGGCGGGGCCTCCCTCCGTGTGGGCGGGGCCTGGCGTTGGAGTGCTTCTAGTGGACGGGACCTGGTGTTGGGGTTACAGTGGGCGGGGCTTGGTGTTCGGGTTGCAGTGGGTGGGGCTTGGTTTGGGGGTTACAGTGGGTGGGGCCTGATGTTGGGGTTGCAGTGGGTGGGGCTTGGTTTGGGGGTTGCAGTGGGTGGGGCCTGGTGTTCGGGTTGCAGTGGGCGGGGCTTGGTTTGGGGGTTGCAGTGGGTGGGGCCTGATGTTGGGGTTGCAGTGGGCGGGGCTTGGTTTGGGGGTTGCAGTGGGTGGGGCCTGGTGTTCGGGTTGCAGTGGGCGGGGCTTGGTTTGGGGGTTGCAGTGGGTGGGGCCTGATGTTGGGGTTGCAGTGGGCGGGGCTTGGTTTGGGGGTTGCAGTGGGTGGGGCCTGATGTTGGGGTTGCAGTGGGCGGGGCTTGGTTTGGGGGTTGCAGTGGGTGGGGCCTGGTGTTCGGGTTGCAGTGGGCGGGGCTTGGTTTGGGGGTTGCAGTGGGTGGGGCCTGGTGTTCGGGTTGCAGTGGGCGGGGCTTGGTTTGGGGGTTGCAGTGGGTGGGGCCTGGTGTTCGGGTTGCAGTGGGCGGGGCTTGGTTTGGGGGTTGCAGTGGGTGGGGCCTGGTGTTCGGGTTGCAGTGGGCGGGGCTTGGTTTGGGGGTTGCAGTGGGTGGGGCCTGGTGTTCGGGTTGCAGTGGGTGGGGCCTGATGTTGGGGTTGCAGTGTGCGGAGCCTGGTGTTGGGTTTGTGATGGGCAGGACCTGATGGTGGGGTTGCACAGAGCGGGGCCTGGTTTGGGTGTTCCAGTGGGCTGGGCCTGGTTTGGGGCTCCCAGTGGGCTGGGCCTAGTTTGGGGCTTGCCGTGGGCTGGGTGTTAGAGGGCAGGTCCATTTATCAGATGACCCTATATAGATGGGTGTCCATGATCGTGGCTCTTCCCCAGCAGTACCTGGGCAAAGGACCCAACCTTCGCTCAGTCCCACTTCTGTGTCCGGAATTCAGCACCTTTGAATATATAATCTTGTGAATTGCTGCAGCCCCTGTATAGTTACCTGAAGTGGTTGTTCCTCAGCATTTGGTCACTCTTTAGCCGCCCAGGGCAAAGTAGGGTGAATTAGTCGTGGACCAGATGTCAGTGGACCGTTCAATCATTGCAGTCATCGCAACAGAGCCCCACTCTGTCCTTCCAGAGAGTTGATGGGTCCCATCCCATCCTTGTTCTGAGCCGAACTTGCTCATTGCACCAGGAGGCACAGTAGGGACTTCAGTTGGCCTCAGTGTCCCAGTGTTAGAGAGGGCCAAATCAACCAGGATGCTTCTGATCGATATCCAATGACCCCCCTTCCTGAAAATACGGTGCTGGCATCAGACTCAGCTGTACATAGTATAGGAAATATATCGCGCCTTTCACGACCTCAGGATGTCTCAAAATGCTTCAAAGCCAATGACATACGTTTGAAGTGTAGTCACTACTAATATAGGGAAGGCGGCAAATATTTGTGCACAGCAAGATCCCACAAACAGCAATGAGATAAATAAAGAGCCAATCTGTCTTAGTGATCTTGATTGAGAGATAAACGTTGGGCAGGACACTGGGGCGAAAGTCTCATGACTAAATAGCAGGCTGCCAGTCAATGTAGGGGTTTGCACATGAAGAATGAGTGCCTTAATATATTAGCATGGATAGAGGATTGGCTAACTAACAGAAAACAGAGAGTCGGGATAAATGGTTTCCAATTGGCAAACAGTAACTAGTGAAGTGCCGCAGGGATCGGTGCTGGGGCCTCAACTATTTACAATCTATATTAATGACTTAGATGAAGGGGACGAGTGTAATATAGCCAAGTTTGCTGAAGGTAAAGATGGATGGGAAAGCAAGTTGTGAGGAGTGTTGTATATGCAGACTATGGATGTACTCTATGTGTAGTCACTGTGTGATTGCATAAGATGGAGACTGGTTTACCTGATGTACTTTCAATAAGGTTTACACTGTGTACATACATGCTGGCACCACTAGAGGGTGCAACTGGTGGAGACCGGGGATTTCCTGCCCTGGTGGCAGGGCCCTGTATAAAAGGCTGCACACCATGCTTGTACAGCACTCTGGAGTTTGGAATAAAGGACCAAGGTCACTACAGTTTGAGTGCAACACATTGGCTCATGGAGTCATTCATGAGTACATTATAGGCATAACAACTGGCAACAAGAATAAGGACTTTCACGCGATCATGGCTACCTTTGGCACACTAAAAGACTTTGCAGAGGGTGATGATTGGGATGCCTTCACAGAAAGTCTCGAGCAATATTTTGTGGCAAATGACTTGGCAGGGAAGACGGACACATTGGCGGAGAAGCACAAGGCTATACTAGTGACCAGTTGTGGGCCCGAGGTCTACCGCCTCGTCAGGGACTTGCTGGCACCCATGAAGGCCAAGGATAAGACATACGATGAGCTGACTGATTAATTCGCGACCAACTTAAACCAAAAGAGAGCATCCTCACGGCCAGGCACAGATTTTACACTCACCACAGGCCTGAGGGCCAGGAGATTGCAAAATATGCTGCCGACCTCAGGAGACTTGCGGCATCGTGTGATTTTGGCACGCACCTCAATGAAGCATTGCGAGACATATTCGCTATAGGAATTGGCCATGAGGGCCTCCTTCACACGCTATTATCTGCCGATACCACAGTCAACCTGCAGAAAGCCATCGGCATCAGTCAGGCGTTCATGACCTCGACCTGCAGCACCAAGCAAATCACTCATCCTGTGGACTCAAACTTGCAAGTACTGTACACAGAATGGTGCCTTTCACAGGCAAGACTGTAGAACATGGCTCTGCCCAGGGCAGAGAGCTCAGACCTCAGTGTTGCAGAACACCGCCGAGGGGTGCTCATCGAGTAGCACCATGCTGATGTTGCGGAGGAAACCATAGGGCTCATCAGTGTCGGTTTGCTGAATATGCAAAGCCTGTAACACGAAGGGCCACCTCCAGCGCATGTGTAAAAGAAATACGACTCACCGTCTAGCGGAGGAGTCGGTAGATGACTTTGAATCCAGTATGATGATTTGGCCAGAGAGGCAGCTCAGCCCCAAGAAGAAGTGTATGGAGTGTATATCTGCACCACCAATTGTCCTCCGGTGAAGATGGAAGTCGAGATAAACGGCTTTCCAGTCTTCATAGAAGTGGGCACGGGAGCGAGCCATTCAGTGATGAACCAGGATGCCTTCGAGAGGCTATGGAACGAAAAACGACCCGAGCTGGTTCCAGTACAGGAAAAGTTGTGCACCTACACCAAGGAGCCGATCCCAATCCTTGGTAGTGCGGATGATGGCGTGGTGCACAAGTTACCTCTGTGGATTGTTGCAGGTGATGGTCCAACGTTACTCGGAAGAAGGTGGATGGGGAAGACCCAGTGGAAATGGGAAGACCTCTTCACGCCAGCAATCGATGTCCCCCGTGCTCAGAGACAGAGCAAAACCTCATCTTCGCTTGGGCCAGGCACCAGAGAACAGACCAACGCAGCACCTGAGGCACAAACCGTCCATTATGACTGCGTGGCAATGATCTGACCAGAACAATCTAAAAATACCTTCCCGGCTCCAGTGGCAGGACTCCTGGGGAGGAAGATTGAATTCACGGGTACCCTTCCAGCTTTTGTGGCAGAATCGTGGAAGAGAAGGATCAAGGCAGTCGACCTCGAGGACCGAGGCAAGGTGGCGTCCCTGCTGCAGCAAGGGGCAGCGTGGCTGGAAAAAAAGATGGCTGCGGCAATATCACGAGGTGCAACACTGAGGGACCAACACGTGGTGTCCAACAAAGGATTTGATTGAGGTAAAGCCAGCAGGGTTCTCTTAAAGGAGACCTGCAACCAACTGAACTTAAAGAGACATTGTATGCATGGCAATCAATGTCACAAAGCGATTAAGATTGTGAACAAAATGTTGTTGCGAATTGTCGGAACTAGAGTGTCCCCAAGAATAGTAAGCAAGCGAATTCAGGAGGGTAAAGGTGCTGATCCTGATGCCCTGCCCCAGGTGTCCCCACAAGTTATAGGTCAGCGACCTCAGGAGGGTGAAGACACTGATCCTGACACCCTGCCCCAGGTCTATCCCATGCTACAGGCATCCGATGGCACCATTCGCCACGGACCAGGAAACGAAAACGGCACCAATACGCGCAGTCAGTCGCCATTGCCCACCACCTGGGTGGAGACGGCGCAGCCCCCAGACCCAGTCGCTACCTTGGCCATGTCAGGGAGCGAAAGGTCAGAACCAACGAGTTCCCCAAACGGGACCTGGAACAGCCAGGTCCTCAAAGGAGGACAGGGAGGCCACACACATCTGTGGCTCTGCCCACCAGTAGGCAACGGCAAAGGCCCTGAGTCCTAGATAGGTGAGCGAACCAAGCCCACCCAGGGGGCGCAGCGCCGCCATCAGACGATGAGGACCCCGTCCCATTGCTCTAGAACTAGCATCCTCACATACCTGTACTGCTACCTCAGTACTGACCATGACCAAACCATGAATGCAATCTACCCAATCCTGGCGGCCGACCGTAAAACGTAACGAATATAAGTCACTGAACCTATGTGTCACGATACAAACTGTAAAAAAAAAAAATTATTTTCTTCCTTTTTTTGTACTTGCACGGTGTCCGGTCCTGTATGTTAATGTAACGGGCCAGCTGCATGATCTTGCTGTGGGGGGGGAGTGGGGGGGCTGGCGGGAAATCGATGTATGTAGCCATGGGCACACACATGGATCACACCCAGAACCCACTGGAACCTCCACCGCATCATCGAACCATCCAATCTGATAACCACTACCTGACGTAGCAAAAGGAGTTGGGGGTTAACAGGGAGAGAGCCAAGCCAAAGCACAGTCGAGGTGCAAGGGCTATTGGCACTTAAGTCTGGGAAGAACTAAGCCAGAGCACATAGTGCAAAGGTAATTGGCACAAAGGGCTTGGGGGAGAGTAATGTTGTATATGCAGACTATGGATGTACTCTATGTGTAGTCACTGTGTGATTGCATAAGATGGAGACTGGTTTACCTGATGTACTTTCAATAAGGTTTACACTGTGTACAGACATGCTAGCACCACTAGAGGGTGCAACTGGTGGAGACCGGGGGTTTCCTGCCCTGGTGGCAGGGCCCTGTATAAAAGGCTGCACACCATGCTTGTACAGCATTCTGGAGTTTGGAATAAAGGACCAAAGTCACTACAGTTTGAGTACAACACATTGCCTTGTGGAGTCATTCATGAGTACGTTATAGACATAACAAGGAGGACACAAAAAATCTGCAAAGGGATATAGGCAGGCTAAGTGAATGGGCAAAAATTTGGCAGATGGAGTATAGTGTGGGAAAATGTGAGGTTATCCACTTTGGCAGAAAAAATAGAAAAGCAAACTATAATTTAAATGGAGAAAAATTACAAAGTGCTGCAGTACAGAGGGACCTGAGGGTCCTTGTGCATGAAACATGAAAAGTTAGTATGCAGGTAATCAGGAAGGCAAATGGAATGTTGGCCTTTATTGCAAGGGGGATAGAGTATAAAAGCAGAGAAGTCCTGCTGCAACAGTATTGGTGAGGCCACACCTAGAGTACTGCATACAGTTTTGGTCTCCGTATTTAGGAAGGATATACTTGCATTGGAGGCTGTTGACAAAAGGTTCACTAGGTTGATTCCGGAAATGAGGAGGTTGACTTATGAAGCTAGGTTGAGTAGGTTGGACTGATACTCATTGGAGTTCAGAAGAATGAGAGGTGATCTTATCGAAACATATTAGACAAGGTGGATACAGAGAGGATATTTCCACTCATAGGGGAAATTAAAACTACGGGGCATAGTCTCAGAATAAGGGGCCGCCCATTTAAAACTGAGATGAAGAGGTATTTCTTCTCTCAGAGGGTTGTAAATCTGTGGAATTCTCTACCCCAGAGAGCTGTGGAGGCTGAGTCATTGAATATATTTAAGGCAGAGATAGACAGATTTTTGAGCAATAAGGGAGTGAAGGGTTATGGGGAGCCGGCAGGGAAGTGGAACTGGGTCCATGATCAGATCAGCCATGATCTTATTAAATGGCGGAGCAGGCTCGAGGGGCCAGGTGGCCTACTCCTGCTCCTATTTCTTATATTCTTGTGTAAGTGCTTGAGGTGTCGGACACCCCTAGAAATACATCCTTTCCAATATTTTTTTTTGCATACTATAGATATACTCTCTGTGTAGTCACGGTATAGTTGCATAAGATGGAGACTTGTTTACTGGAGGTACCATCAACAAGGATCACACTGTATACACAATGCTGGCACCACCAGAGGACGCAACTGGTGGAGGCCCAGGGGTCACCTGTACACCACAGATACCCAGGTATAAAAGGGAGTCCACCATGTGGTATCCTCATTCTGGAGTTATATTAAATGGACTAAGGTCACTACAGTCCAAGTGCAATACTTTGCCTCGTGGAGTCATTATCGGAGCATCTAAAGACATAACAATTGGCGACGAGATTACGGACTTTCACGTGAAAATGGCTAACTTTGGTACGTTACAGTAGTTCGCTGATGGGGATGATTGGGACACTGTCGTGGAGAGTCTCGACCATTTCTTCACAGCAAACGACCTGGCAGGCGATAATCCAGCCACACTGGCTGATAAGCGCAGAGCTATCCTGCTAACCAGTTGTGGGCCCACCGTCTATGGCCTTGTCAGGGACTTGCTGGCACCAGTGAAGACAACGATCAAGACGTAACGCTGATCCAAGAACAACTCAAGCCCAAAGAGAGCATCGTCACAGCCAGACACCGGTTTCACACCCACCGACGGCCCGAAGGCTAGGAAATCGCAAAATATGCTGCAGACCTCAGGAGGCTGGCGGCACCATGTGATTTTGGCGAACACCTCACCGAAGCGCTGCGGGATAGCTTTGTCATCAGAATCGGCCACGAGGGGCCTTCTTCACAGGCTACTATCTGCAGATACTACAGTCACACTGCAGAAGGCCATCACCATGAGCCAAGCATTCATGACCTCAACCTGCGGTTCTAGGCGGATGACTCATCCTCAGGACTCAAACCCGGCAAGTACTGTACACACACTGCCGCCTTTTAGAGGCTGGACTGTAGAACGTGAATCTCCTCAGGGGAAAGAGAACAGGCCCCCGAGTCCCTTAACTCTGAGTCCGCCGAAGGGGGCTAATTGGTAAGCACCATGCTGGCGTTGCGGAGGAAATCACCAAGCTATACAGTGCCGTTTCAAGGACTATGTGTACAAACAGTGTGGGACCATTGCCCGGGACAATCCAGAGCGGCAGCCGATTCACTACCCCATTGTATGTGACAGCCAACATTGCACTGCCTAGCACCGGAATTATTTCTTTAGTGTTATTCCGTAACTGTGTCTCAATACGTGCTAATTTGGGTCTACTGGCTTTAAATGGCCATAGCTTCTCAAATTGCTGAATGCCCATGAGTGACTGGCTTGCCCCAGTGTCCAGCTCCATGCGTACAGGGATACCGTTTAATAAAACCCTCATCATCATTGGTAGCGTTTTGGTGTATGAACTGTGAATATTCACCACATGGACTCGCTGAACCTCGGCGTCCATCGATTTGCCCCAAAAATCATCCTGCCTCCAAGAACCCTCTTCTGGTCCATCCGCCTCATATATTAGTCTGGTTGCAGACTTCCTGCACATTCGAGCTAAGTGGCCACTGAGATTGCACTTCCTGCAGACAAACTGTTGAAATCTGCAAGATCTAGCTGCATGTTTTCCCCCACACCTCCAGCATGAGTTGAAGTTTCCATTGTTGGGAAGAAAGGGACTATGGCCAGGCATTCCGCGCTGACTATCCCTTTGACTGCTCTTAAGTACCCTATTAGTGGGTGTCAATGGCCCCATCCCGGGCCGCATTGTCCACTGTGATGGCGTGAATGTCCGTTCAGCCTGCCATTGTCTCTGTTGAAGTCCTACTCTGGGGTCTATTGCTGCCTGGGGAGTGTCGGACTGCCCCTGCCTGTCTGCGGGGCTCTGAGCCGCATTGATGATGTTGACTTCCTGATCCATCGCCGCGTTAGAGGCAGAATTGCGCGCATATATTATTTTCGTCTCTTCCTCCCCCGCCATGAAAGTTTGAGCCATCAATGCTGTCGCTTCCAAGGTCAAATCCTTGGCCTCAATTAATTTTCAGAAAATTCCCGCATGACCGATGCCCTCGATAAAGAAGTCTCTTAGCATCTCCCCCCTGCAGGCATCTGTGAACTTACAGAGGCTGGCCAAACGCCGGAGGTTTGCTACGAAGTCCGGTATGCTCTGTCCTTCATGACGTCGGTGGGTGTAGAATCTGTGTCGGGCCATATGTATGCTACTCGCTGGTTTGAGGTGCTCCCCGATCAATTTGCTAAGTTCTTCAAAGGTTTTGTCCGCCGGCTTTTCGGGTGCTAGTAAGTCCTTCATGAGCGCGTAAGTCTTTGGTCTGCAGCTGGTCAAAAGATGAGCCCTTCGCTTGTCGACCGCTGCATCCCCCAGCATGAGAACTGGACAGGCTGCTCAGAGAGGGCATAATTTCGCCCGTTGAATTCAGCGACTGGGCAAGTCCCATCGTTCCCGTCCTCAAAGCAGATGGTTCGGTTAGGATTTGTGGCGACTACAAAGCCACCATCAACCGAGTGTCGCTGCAAGACCAATACCCGCTTCCGAGAGCGGAGGACCTTTTTGCCACGCTGGCAGGTGGAAAGCTGTTCACGAAGCTGGACCTCACTTCGGCCGACATGACTCAGGAACTGGCGGAAGATTCCAAGCTTCTGACCACCATCACGACGCACAAAGGATTATTTGTCTACAACAGGTGCCCGTTTGGCATTCATTCGCAGCGGCTATCTTTCAGAGAAGCATGGAAAGCTTGCTCAAGTCCATCCCTGGAACGATCATATTCCAAGACTGTCATGTATTCAACCAGCATTGTAACCCATGTATAAACTGACCTAAGTTGTACACCGTGAGAACACTGACCACTAGGTGGGAGACACTCCTAACCTGGACCTTCAGGTATAAAAGGGGAAGCTCCACCCACCTTCATCACTTGAGTTCTAAAGAATAAAAGGATGAGCACGCTGCTAGAGCCGCTACACGTGCTCCTACGCAAAGGTCGAGAATGGGTCGGGGGGGACAGCCAGGAAAGGGCTTTTAATAGAGCACGCAATTTGTTATGTTCCAACAATCTGTTAACGCTATATGACCCATGTAAGAAACTTGTGTTAACGTGCGATGCGTCGTCCTATGGGGTCGGGTGTGTGTTGCAGCATGTCAATGCCAAGAGTCAGTTACAGCCGGTAGCTTATGCCTCCAGGAGTCTGTCCCAGGCAGAAAGGGGCTACGGGATGGTAGAAAAGGAGGCGCTCGCATGTGTATATACGGTAAAGAAAATGCACCAGTACCTGTTTGGCAGGAAATTTGAGCTGGAGACAGATCACAAACCCCTAACGTCACTTTTGGCCGACAACAAGGCCATAAATACAAACGCATCGGCCCGCATACAGAGGTGGGCACTCACGTTAGCTGCCTATGACTGCACAATTCGGCACAGACCGGGCACCGGAAACTGCGCCGATGCACTCAGCAGGCTCCCACTAGCCACCACTGAGGGGGCTACCGAGCATGGTGCTGAGATGGTCATGGCTGTTGAAGCTTTCGGAAGCGAAGGCTCACCCGTGACAGCCCGTCAGATTAAAGTCTGGACAAATAGAGACCCGCTATTGTCTCTAGTCAAGAAATGTGTCCTGAATGGGGACTGGGCAGCCACGTACAGGGCATGCCCTGAGGAATTTAAACTATTTCACAGGCGCAAGGATGAACTCTCGATTCAGGCCAATTGCCTACTGTGGGGAAACCGCGTAGTCATGCCCCAGATGGGCAGAGAGGTGTTCATCAGAGAACTCCACAATGGGCACCCGGGCATTGTCACAATGAAGGCAATTTCCAGGTCACACGTTTGGTGGCCAGGGATAGACGCAGATCTGGAACTTTGTGTTCGCAGGTACAACACGTGTGCCCAGCTGGGCCATGCGCCCAGGGAAGCCCCCCTTAGCCCCTGGCCATGGCCCGCCAAGCCTTGGTCACGCATCCATGTGGACTACGCAGGTCCTTTCATGGGGAAAATGTTTTTGGTTGTAGTAGACGCCTACTCCAAATGGATCGAGTGTGACATTTTAAATTCAAGCACATCCTCTGCCACGGTAGAAAGTCTACGGGCAATGTTCGCCGCCCACGGTCTACCAGACATCTTGGTCGGTGACAATGTCCCGTGCTTCACAAGCACTGAATTCCAGGACTTCATGGCAGGCAATGGAATTAACCATGTTAGAACGGCACCGTTCAAGCCGGCCTCAAACGGCCAGGCAGAACGAGCAGTGCAGATAATCAAACAGGGGATGCTCAGATTCCAAGGGGGTTCCCTACAAACCCGCTTATCACGCCTCCTGTTGGCCTATAGATCCCGACCACACTCGCTCACAGGGGTTCCACCCGCAGAGCTACTAATGAAAAGGACGCTCAAAACCCGATTATCCCTTATACACCCCACCATGAAAGAAATTGTCGAGAGCAGGCGCCAGTCACAATATCACTACCATGACAGGAATGCGAGGGCGCAATGTATTGATGTAAATTATCCTGTTTTTGTCCTCAACTACGCTGCAGGGCCCAAATGGCTCGCAGGCACTGTGGTTGCCAAAGAGGGAAATAGGATTCTGGTAGTTAAACTTACCAATGGACAAATCTGCCGCAAACATGTGGATCAAACAAAAAGGAGGTTCAGCAACCCCATCGAAGAAGCAGAGGAAGAACACAATATAGAGTTCACTCCACCACAGGTGACCGAACACCGGAACCAAAGGGAGGAGAGCCCAGTCACTGTGATCAGTCCGGACAGGCCTGAGGCACTGCAAACAGCAGACACTCAGGCCAGCGCCCAACAACCGGAGCCCCAACTCAGAACGCTCTACAAGGGAGCGTAAACCACCAGAGAGACTCAACCTGTGATCCCAATAAGACTTTGGGGGGGGGAGGTGATGTCATGTATTCAACCAGCATTGTAACCCATGTATAAACTGACCTAAGTTGTACACTGTGAGAACACTGACCACTAGGTGGGAGACACTCCTAACCTGGACCTTCAGGTATAAAAGGGGAAGCTCCACCCACCTTCATCACTTGAGTGCTAAAGAATAAAGGACAGGTCACAGACTGACCTTCTCTCAAGCATGGGCCTCGTGTGCATTTATACTGTGTAGTAAGGACGTATCAAAGACGACATCCTTATAATGGGTCGAGACACCGAGGAACACCTCCGCAACCTGGAGGAGGTGCTACGCCGATTGGATCGGGTAGGCTTGTGGCTGAAAAAGGCCAAGGCGTGCTTTTGGCCCCAGAGGCCGAGTTCCTGGGCAGGAGGGTTGCCGCAGACGGGATCCGGCCCACTGAATCAAAAACTGAGGTGATTCGCCGGGCAGCCAGGCCCGGCAACACGTCGGAGTTGCGATCATTCCTGGGACTTTTGATCTATTTTGGGAACTTTCTGCCGAACTTCAGCACATTGTTGGAGCCGTTACACATGATCCTCCGTAAAGAGTGTGAATGGTTTTGGGGAGATTGTCAAGAACGGGCTTTCAATAAGGCGAGGAACCTGCTGTGTTCCAACAAACTGTTGACTTTGTATGACCCCTGTAAAAAACTGGTTTTAACATGCGATGCGTCATCCTACGGGGTTGGGTGTGTGTTGCAGCAGGGTAACGATGACGGCCGACACCAACCGATGGCTTACGCCTCCAGGCAGAGCGTGGATACGGCATGGTCGAGAAGGAGGCACTCGCGTGTGTGTACGGTGTGAAAAAGATGCACCAGTACCTTTTCGGTCGACAGTTTGAGATGGACCACAAGCGGTTAACATCCCTGTTGTCCGACAGCAAGGCTGTCAACGCTAATGCGTCAACTCGCATACAGCGATGGGCCCTCATGCTGGCTGCGTATGACTACACCATACGGCACCGGCCAGGCACTGAAAATTGCGCTGACGCACTCAACAGGCTCCCACTGGCCACCACCGAGGGGGCATCGGAGCAGAGCGCCGAGATGGTCATGGCCGTTGAGGCTTTTGACACTGCGGGCTCCCCCATCTCAGCCCGCCAGATTAAACTCTGGACCAACAGGGACCCCCTCCTATCCATGATAAAGAAATGTGTCCTGACTGGGAATTGGGCGCCCGCACACAGGGTGTGCCCCGAGGAAGTCAGGCCGTTTCAGAGACAGATGGATGAACTCACCATCCAAGCGGACTGCCTGTTATGGGGCAGCCGGGTAGTCATGCCCCAGAAAGGAACTCCACAGCGAGCACCCTGGCATCGTGTTAATGAAGGCCATTGCCCGGTCACATGTATGGTGGCCGGGGATTGACTCAGACCTGGAACACTGGGTTCGCAGGTGCACGACGTGTGCCCAGCTGGGCAATGCCCCCAGGGAGGCTCCACTCAGCCCGTGGCCCTGGCCCACCAGGCCATGGTCACGCATTCACGTAGACTATGCAGGCCCGTTCATGGGGAAAATGTTCCTGATCGTTGTCGATGCATACTCGAAGTGGATCGAGTGCATCATGTTGAACTCGTGCACGACATCCATCACTGTGGAGAGTCTGCGTACAGTTTTCGCGACCCACGGCTTGCCAGACATCCTGGTCAGCGTCAATGGCCTGTGTTTTACCAGCCATGAATTCCAGGAGTTTATGTCGGGCAATGGGATCAAGCATGTCAGGACAGCACCGTTCAAGCCGGCTTCCAATGGCCAGGCGGAACGGGCGGTCCAAGTCATAAAACAGGGCATGCTACTCATCCAAGGACCCTCCCTTCAGTACTGCCTATCGCGCCTCTTGCTGGCCTACAGGTCCCGCCCGCACTCGCTCACGAGAGTCCCGCCAGCGGAACTCCTCATGAAACGCACGCTCAAGACGCGGCTGTCCCTCATTTACCCAGACCTGGCAAGCGCCAGTCCCAAAACGAGCTCCATGATCGAGGCTCAAGGGGAAGGTGTATAGAAATAGATGACCCGGTATTTGTTCTTAACCATGCTTTGGGACTCAAATGGGTTGAGGGCACCGTAATTGGCAAAGAAGGAAACAGGGTCATGGTGGTCAGACTAAACAATGGGCAGATATGCCGCAAACACTTGGACCAAGTAAAGACAAGGTTCAGCGTGGACACGGAGGAACCGGAAGAAGAGCATGATGAGATAGCACCCACACCACTGCCAGTGTACGAGCAACAAAGAAAAGCCCTCAGCATGCACAGTCCCAGTGGCCAGCCCAGACAGGCCGCAATCACCTCAAGTGACAGAGACGCGTGCTGAGGCTCAGCCACCAGAGCCACAACTGCGGCGCTCCACGAGAGAGCATCGACCACCCGATAGATTTAACCTCTGAAACTAAAAGACAAGGGGGGAGGTGATGTCATGTATTTCACCATCTTGCAATGACAATAGTTATGTAACTGTAACTCATGCACACTGTACCTGTACTCTTGAAATGCACACCCTGACCACAGGGGTTGAGCTTGCGGGAGACACTCCTCACCTGGGTTTCCAGGTATAAAAAGGGAGGTCCCAACTAGGGTCAGCACTCCTTGGTCTTGGGAATAAAGTGAAGGTCACAGAGTGACCGTGTTTGATATATACATGCTTCGTGTGAGTTTGTAACAAGGTGCAGAGACACCATAGCGCCGTTCAAGCCGGCCTCCAATGGCCACGCGGAACATGCGGTCCAAATCATTAAGCAAGGTATGCTCAGGATTCAAGGACCCTCCCTACAATGCTGCCTATCGCATCTCCTGCTGGCCTATAGATCCCGACCGCACTTGCTCACGGGGGTCCCGCCCGCAGAGCTACTAATGAAATGGACACTCAAAACTCGGTTGTCCCTCATTCACCCAGTCCTGACCGACATAGTTGAGGGCAAGCACAAGTCACAAAATGAGTACCATGACCATAATGCGAGGGGGAGATGTATAGAAATAAATGATCCTGTATTCGTCCTCAATCACGCCATGGGGCCCAAATGGCTTGAGTGCACTGTAATTGACAAAGAGGGGAATAGGGTCATCGTGGTAAAACTCAACAATGGTCAGATATGCCGTAAACATCTGGACCAAGTAAAAAAAAAAGTTCAGCATTGACAGGGAGGAACCTGAAGAAGATGGAGATGGAGCTCACAACACCGCCAGTGAATGAGCAACAAGAGCAATCAGAAGAATACACAGTCCCTGCGGTCAGCCCGGACAGGCCAGAATCACCACAGGTGACAGACACTCATGTCAGTGTCCAACAACCAGAGCCCCAACTGCGGCACTCCACGAGGGAGCTTAGACCACCTGAAAGACTAAACCTATGATCCCAATAAAAACTTGGGGGGGTTGGTGATGTCATGTATGCAACCACAATGTAACACCACTGTATTACTGTATACACTCAACCTAGATGCACACCTTGACCACAAGGGGTGAACTTGTGGGAGACACTCCTTACCTGATCACACAGGTATAAAAAGGGAGGTCCCACGCAGGGTCATCGTCTTTGGAGTCCTGTGAATAAAGAGTTAAGGTCACAGAGTGACCTTGTCCCCAAAATGTGCCTTGTGTGGTTTCATACTGTAGAGTAAGGACTTTACAGTACTCAAGATGAGTCTGACTAGAACTGCACACTTTACTTAAGGTGTGATCTAACCAGCATTGGACCTGGAACCCAAGGCGTGGTCTGATCTGAACTGGACACAGTACTCAAGGTGGGTCTGACCAGAACTGGACACAGTGCTCAAGATGGGTCTGATCTGAACTGGACACAGTGCTCAAGGTGGGTTTGACCAGAACTGGACACAGTGCTCAAGGTGTGTCTGATCTGAACTGGACACAGTGCTCAAGGTGTGTCTGATCTGAACTGGACACAGTGCTCAAGGTGGGTTTGACCAGAACTGGACACAGTGCTCAAGGTGTGTCTGATCTGAACTGGACACAGTGCTCAAGGTGGGTCTGACCAGAACTGGACACAGTGCTCAAGATGGGTCTGATCTGAACTGGACACAGCGCTCAAGATGGGTTTGACCAGAACTGGACACAGTGCTCAAGATGGGTTTGACCAGAACTCGACACAGTAGATCTGCAAATTGTGGCGTCTCCACCTCCGGTGGGCAAAGGCAGACGGCTCAGTGCATCGGCACAATTCTCGGTGCCAGGTCTATGGCGAATGGCATAATCACAGGCAGGTAATATCTTCGATGATATCTGCCTTAAACTATCATCCGTCATTATGCATGACTGGGCAATCGCGATGGCCTTGCTCAAATCCAGCATCTCCGCAGCCAATAACTTCCGGAGGATCACCTTATGATTGATACCTATTATGAAGAAATCTCGCAGCATGTCTCCCAACGCATCTTTGAACTTATATGGCCCAGCAAGACGTCTTAGGTCGGCGACGAATTCCGACACATCCTGGCCCCCAGAACGAACATGTGTGTAGAATCGATAGCGTGAGATGATGATGCCTTCTTTTGGTTTGAGATGGTCACGTACCAGAGCACACAATTCCTCATAGTCCTTGTCCATGGGACATGCAGGAGAGAGGAGATTCTTTATGAGGCCATAGATTTTCAGACCGCAAACAGTGAGGAAAACCGCCCTGCGCCTAACTGCATCAGAAGCTTCCTCCATTTTGTTGGCCAGGAAGTACTGGTCCAGGCAATCGATAAAATCCAACTAGTCCTCTCCCTCCACGAATCTCTCCAGAATTCCAATGGTGCTCATTTTGCATGCGAAGGTTCTTGAATTACCTTGTCGCCAAATGTTATGTATGTAATAACTCGATAGACTGAATACTGTAAACTCACTCAGGTGCAAACCTGGCTCAACTTTATTCGGGCCCAAAGTGCCCACATTACATGGTGACTTGCTTTATGTACCTGGCCCGCACACACGTGCGTACAGCCCAATGACCTCCGACAGTGGCGCCCCCTGTTGGCTAGTAACACCAAGCATGCATACATGACACGAAAGGCCCAAAATTAAACCAAATCTAATTTGGCCAAAAACTCACGCAATTTCAGGGATGCTGGGGGTTGCCACATTGTCTCAACAAGATCAACTTCTGAGGCTGAGTGCATTGAGGCACTGTATTGGGACAGTTTAGAGGGAACTTCACTCTATATCTACCCCGTGCTGTACCTGCCCTGGGAGTGTTTGATGGGACAGTGTAGAGGGAGCTTTACTCTGTATCAAACCCGTTCTGTACCTGCCCTGGTAGTGTTTGATGGGACACGTAGCGGAGGCTTTACTCTATATCTAATCCATTCTGTACCTTTCCTGGGAATGTTTGATGGGACAGTGTGGAAGGAGCTTTACTCTGTATTTATGTAGCCCCTTTCACAACCTAATGGCGTCCCAAACATTTTACTTTTGAAGTGTTGTAATGAAGGAAACACAATAGTCAATTTGTGCACAGCAATGTCCCAGAAACAGCAATGTGATAATGACCAGATAATCTCTTTTAGTGATGTTGGTTGAGGGAACAATATTGGCCACGACATCAGAAGGAGCTCTCCTGCTCTTCTTTGAAATAGTGCCATGGATCTTTTACATCCCGAGAGGGCAGACAGGGCTTAGACAGGGCGGCCTCGACCTGCAAGGACCATCAGCAGGTCAGGGCCTTCAAAGGACCATACCACTTCAAGGTACAGCACTTGCTGGTCCAGGAGGGCAACGGCTGTGAAGAGAGCGACTGGTTTGGACGTCACCATAATCCAGGTCAGTGATTGGAGCATGGGCAGGTACAGCAGGAGCGATGAGGTCGGGGCGAAGGAATCATAGAAACATAGAAAATAGGGGTAGGAGTAGGCCATTCGGCCCTTCGAGCCTGCACCATCATTCAATATGATCATGGCTGATCATGCAACTTCAGTACACCACTCCTGCCTTCTCTCGATACCCCCTGATCCCTTTAGCCGTACGGGCCACATCTAACTCCCTTTTGAATATATCCAACGAACTAGACTCAACAACTTTCTGTGGTAGAGAATTCCACAGGTTCACAATTCTCTTCATCTCGGTCCTACATGGCTTACCCCTTATCCTTAGACTGTGACCCCTGGTTTTAGACTTCCCCAACATCGGGAACATTCTTCCTGCATCTAACCTGTCCAATCCCATCATAATTTTATATGCTTCGATGAGATCCCCTCTCATTCTTCTAAATTCCAGTGAATATAAGCCCAGTCGATCCAATCTTTCTTCATATGTCAGTCCTGTCATCCCGGGAATCAGTCTTATAAACCTTCGCTGCACTCCCTCAATAGCAAGAATGCCCTTCCTCAGATTAGGAGACCAAAACTGCACACAATACTCAAGGTGTGGTTTCACCAAGGCCCTGTGCAACTGCAGTAAGACCTCCCTGCTCCTACACTCAAATCCTCTCGCTATGAAGGCCAACATGCCATTTGCTTTCTATACTACCTGCTGTACCTGCATGCCTACTTTCAATGACTGATGTACCATGACACCCAGGTCTCGTTGCACCTCCCCTTTTCATAATCTGTCACCATTCAGATAATAATCTGCCTTCCTGTTTTTGCCACCAAAGTGGATAACCTCATATTTATCCACATTATACTGCATCTGCCATGCATTTGCCCACTCACCTAACCTGTCCAAGTCACCCTGCAGCCTCTTAGAAACATAGAAACATAGAAAATAGGTGCAGGAGTAGGCC
Source organism: Pristiophorus japonicus (assembly GCF_044704955.1). Taxonomy (NCBI): domain Eukaryota; kingdom Metazoa; phylum Chordata; class Chondrichthyes; family Pristiophoridae; genus Pristiophorus; species Pristiophorus japonicus. The sequence goes on from NC_091996.1 coordinate 69,217,733, forward strand.
ATCTGGCCCTTCAAGTCTGCACCACCATTCAATAAGATCATGGCTGATCATTCCTTCAGTACCCCGTTCCTGCTTTCTCTCCATACCCCTTGATCCCTTTAGCCGCAAGGGCCATATCTAACTCCTTCTTGGATATATCCAATGAACTGGCATCGACAACTCTCTGCGGTAGGGAATTCCACAGGTTAACAACTCTCTGAGTGAAGAAGTTTCTCCTCATCTCAGTCCTAAATGGTTTACCCCTTATCCTAAGACTATGTCCCCTGGTTCTGGACTTCCCCAACATCAGGAACATTCTTCCTGCATCTAACCTGTCCAGTCCCATCAGAATTTTATATGTTTCTATGAGATCCCCTCTCATCCTTCTAAACTCCAGTGAATACAGGCCCAGTTGATCCAGTCTCTCCTCATATGTCAGTCCTGCTATCCCAGGAATCAGTCTGGTGAACCTTCGCTTCACTCCCTCGATAGCAAGAATGTCCTTCCTCAGATTAGGAGACCAAAACTGAACACAATATTCCAGGTGGGGCCTCAGCAAGGCCCTGTACAACTGCAGTAAGACTTCCCTGCTCCTATACTCAAATCCCCTTGCTATGAAGGCCAACATACCATTTGCCTTCTTCACCGCCTGCTGTACCTGCATGCCAACTTTCAATGACTGATGAATCATGACACCCAGGTCTCGCTGAACCTCCCCTTTTCCTAATCTGCCGCCATTCAGATAATATTCTGCCTTCGTGTTTTTGCCCCCAAAGTGGATAACCTCACATTTATCCATATTATACTGCACCTGCCATGTATTTGCCAACTCGCCTAACCTGCTGAAATCACCCTGCAGCCTCTTAGCATCCTGCTCACAGCTCACACCACCACCAGCTTAGTGTCATCTGCAAACTTGGAGATATTACACTCAATTCCATCATCCAAATCATTAATTGGACAGAGCTGGGGTCCCAGCACTGAGCCCTGCGGCACTCCACGAGTCACTGCCTGCCATTCTGAAAAGGACCCGTTTATTCCCACTCTTTGCTTCCTGTCTGCCAACCAGTTCTCTATCCACGTCAGTTCATTACCCCCAATACCATGTGTCTTAATTTTGCACACTAATCTCTTGTGTGGGACCTTATGAAAAGCCTTTTGAAAGTCCAAATACACCACATCCACTGGTTCTCCCTTATCCACTCTACTAGTTACATCCTCAAAATATTCTAGAAGATTTGGCAAGCATGATTTCCCTTTCATAAATTCATGCTGACTTGGACCGATCCTGTCACTGCTTTCCAAATGCGCTGCTATTTCATCTTTAATAATTGATTCCAGCATTTTCTCCATACCGATGTCAGGCTAACTGGTCTACAATTCCCTGTTTTCTTTCTGCCTCCTTTTTTAAAAAGTGGGGTTACATTAGCTACCCTCCAATCCATAGGAACTGATCCAGAGTCCATGGAATATTGGAAAATTACCACTATTTTTAGGGCCACTTCCTTAAGTACTCTCGGATGCAGACTATCAGGTCCTGTGGATTTATCGGCCTTCAATCCCATCAATTTCCTTAACACAATTTCCTGACTAATAAGGATTTCCCTCGGTTCCCCCTTCTCGCTAGACCCTCGGTCCCCTAGTATTTTCAGGAGGTTATTTGTGTCTTCCTTCGTGAAGACAGAATCAAAGTATTTGTTCAATTGGTCTGCCATTTCCTTGTTCCCCATTATGAATTCACCTGATTTTGACTGCAAGGGACCTACATTAGTCTTCACTAATCTTTTTCTCTTCACATATCTATAGAAGCTTTTGCAGTCAGTTTTTATGTTATGAAGGAGCGGCGAGAGATCATGGAGTGATGTGACCGGGGCTCAGGAGAAGCGTGAGTTTGGGGCCCAGCAAAAGGCAAGGGCCCAGGGGCAGCACAGGCCAGCCCACACTGTGATATGTGAGTGCACTAGGTCCGTGCAGCAGAGCTGGTTTCCAGTTGTCTTGGTTAATGCTTGCCACTGGACCAAGACCTAGCTCTGTCAAGCCTGTGTGATGGCTGGTGTGCAATGGCCATCACACGTTAAAATTCCATGCACAGGCATCTTCCACCCTTCAACATGTAGTTCAGGATCTGGAATATTAGGTCCTTCATTGAAACACCTGTGAATTCATTCTTTTTTGGCGTGGAAGCAAGTCATCCTCGATACGAGGGACCACCTATGATGATGGGTTTAAGGTCTCATCTGAGAGATGGCACCCCCGACAGTGTAGCACTCCCTCAGTGTCAGCCTGGATGATGTGCTTAAGTCTCTGGAACCTTCTGACTCAGAGGATGGAATGTTTCCCCTGAGCCAAGCTGGTACCTGATAACTGCACTGTACATCCTGTGATCTCTGCAAATAAGGCAAGCTAAGAGAGGAGGAAATTAGCCACCAAGCACAGAGCAGGAATCGAAGCTGTGACATTCTGCTCTGTACAGCTGTTACAGGCAGTTTAACCAGCTCAGCTGCCAGATGTATGGCTGTGTGTGAGCAGCCTCCCTCAGCTAATTGACAGGGCGCGGCTGAGCAAAGTGTCATTGAGTACCGGGCCCCATGCCCTGCTGTCAGCTGACACTGTTTGTACTCTGAACGGTTTGGTGGAGCGAGAGGTAGTCCTTCACCAGCCGACCACACCTTCCCGTAATGAAAGGTCTGTTTGTTTGCAAAGAAAGCAGGAGGTGCCTGTTCAGGAAAGGAAAAACAGGCTCATTCCAGAACATTCCAGGCTCCAAGAGCCAACTTACAAATATCAGAGAACACTTTGGGGAGAGCGAGACTCTGAAACCTTTCCTGCTGCTTCACATTGGGCTCTGTTTTTGTAATCGCCCTCCCCCGCCCCTCCCCCACCATATCACATTTTTAAAATTAATTCACGGGATGTGAGCATTGCTGGCAAGGCCAGAATTTATTGCCCATCCCTAATTGCCTCTGAGAAGGTGGTGGTGAGCCGCCTTCTTGAACCACTGCAGTCCATGTGGTGAAGGCACTCCCACAGTGCTGTTAGGGAGGGAGTTCCAGGATTTTGACCTTGTGACGATGAAAGAATGGCAATGTATTTCCAAGTCAGGATGGCGTGTGACTTGGAGGGGAACTTAGAGGTGATGGTGTTCCCATGCTCCTGCTGCCCTTGTCCTTCTAGGTGGTAGAGGTCCCGGGTTTGGGAGGTGCTGCCGAAGAAGCCTTGGCGAGTTGCTGCAGTGCATCTTGTAGATGGTACACACTGCAGCCACGGTGCACTGCTGGTGGAGGGAATGAATGTTTAAGGTGGTGAATAGGGTGCTTGTCTTGGCTGGTGTCGAGCTCTCTGCTCGAAGGGATTAGTCCTTGCGGTGGTACTTTTCCACCTATGACTGACCCAATACCTTACACAAGGAGGGGGGCATTCTTCATGTGTAAGAAAGTCTTGTATTCATATAGCACCTTTCACGACCACCGGACGTCTCAAAGCACTTTACAGCCAATGAAATACTTTTGGAGTGTAGTCACTGTTGTAATGTAGGAAACATGGCAGCCAATTTGCGCACAAGCAAGCTCCAACAAACAGCAATGTAATAATGACCAGATAATCTGTTTTTTTGTTTTGTTGATTGAGGGATAAATATCGGCAAGGATACCGGGGATAACTCCCCTGCTCTTCTTCGAAATCGTGCCGTTGGATCTTTTACATCCACCTGAGAGAGCAAAGGCCCGTATTAACTTCTCAATCGAAAGATGGCACGTTTGACACTGCAGAACTCCCTCAGCACGGCACTGGGAGTGTCAGCCGTGATTTATGTGCACACGTCCATGTACTGGGACTTGAACCCACAATCTTATGACTCAGAGGCAAGGATGCTGCCCACTGAACCACAGTGAGTGTTGGCAGGCTATTTGACCACAGGGGCATCACCGAGAGTCCGAGCCTGTTCTCGCCCAACTGCTGCGCGCAGAAACACGGACTCATTTTCTCCCTTCTCGATCCCAGGGGTACTGTGGCCAAGTGCCACACATTGACTGAGATTAAATAACTCAGCACAGACCAGGGTGTTAGGACCAGGGAGTCGCTGCCTTCAGTAACAGGCGCCACTTCCCGGCAGATTTCTGCAGCAGAATCTTCGAATGTTAGTGACACTCAAAAGTTAGGATATCCCAAATCAGGACTTTAAAATAAACCCCGCAATAACCCTTCCTGCCTAGTCCAGTTTTTTCTGTCCCTTTCCTCTCTTTCATACTCTATCATCTTTTCTTTGTCCTTTTATTTTTTTTCCTTTTTCTCTCTCCCTCTGTCTCTCCCCTCTGTCCCTGTGTGTTTCTGTGCCCCTCTCTCTCGCTTTCTTTCAAGGTTGAAACAGTGAATCGATTTTTAATTTCGGGCTCCACCAATCATGTTGCAAGATTTTCCCCGCAGCCAATCAGTGGCCGAGGCGGGAAACGCTTTTTGTTACAAAGTGAAACTCCCCGGAAACTGACGGTAACAACTGGAGTGGAACCGCAACAAATTAGCCCAAGGCAGGGGAGTCGCTTGGAGGGTAACCCGGTACAGCAGGACCGGCCAGAGACTAACCCGGGACAGGGGGACCGGTCAGAGACTAACCCGGGATAGAGAGACCGGCCAGAGACTAACCCGGGACAGAGGGACCGGCCAGAGACTAACCCGGGACAGAGGGACCGGCCAGAGACTAACCCGGGACAGAGGGACCGGCCAGAGACTAACCCGGGACAGAGGGACCGGCCAGAGACTATCCTGGGTCTACGGGACTCACAGCGGACTCATGGAGCCGCCTCTCCCGGCCGCTGTGCAGCCGGAGCCCGGGCCCTGCCCCCAGGACCTGCCCCGGGGTTTCATGCACAGCCTCCGGACTCTCTTCGACATCCTGGACGATGGGCGGCGAGGATCGGTGCACATCCTGGAGATCGAATCCCGCTGGCGGCAGGGCAGCCCCGGCCGGGCCCTACCCCCAGGGGTGCTGCAGTGCCTGCGGAGGGTAGCGCCTCCCTCTGGGTACCTCACCTTCGACAGGTTCGTGGCCGGGCTCCGCTCATCACTCCTCAGCCCCGGGACCGGCCGGCACCCGGGACAAAGACACGGGCCAGAGAACGGCTGCAGCGGCGGTGAGTCTGGGGATTCCCCGTGTCACGGTACAACATCTGGGGGATCCCCGTGTCACGGTACAACAGCTGGGGGATCCCCTGTCACTGTACAAGAGGTCTGTGATCTACACAGTCACGACAAACTCCCGTGCTGTACCTGCCCTGTGAGTGTTTGATGGGACAGTGTAGAGGGAGCTTTGCTCTGTATCTAATCCCCTGTACCTGCCCTGGGAGTGTTTGATGGGACAGTGTAGAGGGAGCTTTACTCTGTATCTAACCCCCTGTACCTGCCCTGGGAGTGTTTGATGGGACAGTGTAGAGGGAGCTTTACTCTGTATCTAACCCGTGCTGTACCTGCCCTGGGAGTGTTTGATGGGACAGTGTAGAGGGAGCTTTACTCTGTATCTAACCCGTGCTGTACCTGCCCTGTGAGTGTTTGATGGGACAGTGTAGAGGGAGCTTTGCTCTGTATCTAATCCCCTGTACCTGCCCTGGGAGTGTTTGATGGGACAGTGTAGAGGGAGCTTTACTCTGTATCTAACCCCCTGTACCTGCCCTGGGAGTGTTTGATGGGACAGTGTAGAGGGAGCTTTACTCTGTATCTAACCCGTGCTGTACCTGCCCTGGGAGTGTTTGATGGGACAGTGTAGAGGGAGCTTTACTCTGTATCTAACCCGTGCTGTACCTGCCCTGGGAGTGTTTGATGGGACAGTGTAGAGGGAGCTTTACTCTGTATCTAACCCGTGCTGTACCTGCCCTGGGAGTGTTTGATGGGACAGTGTAGAGGGAGCTTTACTCTGTATCTAACCCGTGCTGTACCTGCCCTGTGAGTGTTTGATGGGACAGTGTAGAGGGAGCTTTGCTCTGTATCTAATCCCCTGTACCTGCCCTGGGAGTGTTTGATGGGACAGTGTAGAGGGAGCTTTACTCTGTATCTAACCCCCTGTACCTGCCCTGGGAGTGTTTGATGGGACAGTGTAGAGGGAGCTTTACTCTGTATCTAACCCGTGCTGTACCTGCCCTGGGAGTGTTTGATGGGACAGTGTAGAGGGAGCTTTACTCTATCTAACCCGTGCTGTACCTGCCCTGGGAGTGTTTGATGGGACAGTGTAGAGGGAGCTTTACTCTATCTAACCCGTGCTGTACCTGTCCTGGGAATGTTTGGGACATTCGTCAGTTCGGTGCTGTGAGACCTGCAGTATGTGGGGCTGAGCTGGAGGAAGCTGTGTTTTAACGTCTCTCTCTAACTGGGGTGCTGTGGGCATTCAGTGATACCAGCTGCTGCCTTGTCTAAGCCCAGCTCTGTATTTGCTGATGTGTTGCAGTGTGGAAGCAGAATGAAAATGCGCCAGCGAGGGACAGTGGGCTGCGGCCCTTTCCGAGAGGGTCCAGGGTGGCCGAGCAGACCCACCTTATGAATGGACGTCACGACCTCGCGTCAGACAAATATAGCAGTCACGGGGAGAGGCTGAAATTGCCCCTGAGGGTGAGGTCCATGAACGTTCCCGCTGCCCGGATGGAGCTGGACCCTGGCTCACAGGAACTGGGTCGGTGCAAACCCGCTGTGGGCAGCAAGGAGCCGCGAGTGGAACAGAGAGAACACAGCGCGGGTCTAGGGCGCAAAGTCAGCGAGTCACTTGTGTTGGAGGAGCAGAGACATCTGAAAACAGGTGAGTGAGTGAGAATGAGATGGAGATAAAGGTCGAGTGCAGAATGGGCAGAATCTGTGAAATTGGTAATTGATGGGCAGACCCGTGGGATTGGGACTCCTGCTCATGTGGAGGATTAATCCCATCCACACCGGTTGTGATTTCTATGTAGAGCCTGGGTTTATTCCCGCATCACTATTACCAAGAAGCCACAGCTTCCATTCCCTGTATGTTGTCTGCTTCAGTTTGTCAATCAAGGTCAACCATAGAGTTTACAGCACTGAAGGAGGCCATTCGTGTCTGCTGCTCTTTGCTAAAGCAATCCCAAACTAATCCCACTGCCCTGCGCTCTCCTTATAGACCTGTGTCAATCCCAAACTAATCTCACTACCCCACTCTCTCCCCGTAGCCCTGTATCAATCCAAAACTAATCCCACTGCCCTGCGCTCTCCTTATAGACCTGTGTCAATCCCAAACTAATCCCACTGCCCTACTCTCCCCATAGCCCTGTGTCAATCCTGAACTAATCCCACTGTCCTGCTCTCCCCCCATAGCGCTGCGTCAATCCCAAACTCAATCCTCTGCCCCACTCTCTCCCCATAACCCTGTGCCAATACCAAACTAATCTCACTGCCCCGCTCGCTCTCCATTGCCCTGTATCAATCCCAAGCTAATCCCATTACCCCACTCTCTCCCCAGAGCCTTGCATCAATCCAACACTAATCCCACTACTCCACTCCCTTCCCATAGCCCTGTATCAATCCCAAACTATCCCACTGCCCCACTCTCTCCCCATAGCCCTATATCTGTCATGTATGTAACCAGCATACTTTGTAAACCGTATACAATTGTAACCCTCATGTAACCACTACATACTGTATATACTTACTAGAAATGCACACCTTGACCACAGGGGCTGTACTTGTGGGAGACACTCCTTACCTGGAGATTCAGGTATATAGGGGAGGTCCCTTGCAGGGCCAGCACTCCTTGGTCCTGGTAATAAAGGTGAAGTGCACAGAGTGACTGTCTGCAGTTCGTGCCTCGTGTGATTATGTTCAAGAGTTAAGGATTCAACACCTGGCGACGGGAAACTGGAATCACTGAACCCAGAGGATGGCTACTGGTAGCTCAGAGGAACGTTACTGTGTGGGTGAAGACTGGGACGATTTTGTGGAGACTCCAGCAGACCTTTGTCATGAAGGACTGGCTGGGAGAGGATGCGGCGGACAAGCGGAGGGCGCATCTATTAACAAGCTGCGGGACAAAAACGTATGCGCTGATGAAGGACCTGCTCGCACCCCACAAACCGGCCGACAAGTCGTTTGAAGAGCTCAGCCAGCTGATCAGCGAACACTTAAAACCGGCGAGCAGCATACACATGGCCCGGCACCGGTTCTACACACACTGACGTCGGGAAGGGCAAAACATCTCGGACTTCGTGGCAGACTTGCGGCGCTTGGCCATCCTCTAAGTTCTCAGACGCCTGCAGGGGGGAGATGTTAAGGGATTTTTTCATTAAGGGCATTAGCCATGCCGGGATCTTCAGGAAGCTCATCGAGACCAAGGACTTGACTCTAGAAGGGGCAGCATTGATAGCTCAAACTTTCATAGCGGGGAAAGAAGAGACCAAGCTAATTTACGCGAGTAGTCCTGGGTCCAACGTGGCGATGGGCCAAGGAATTAATGTGATAAACGCGGCTCAAGATCTCGCAGTCAGGCAAAGGCATTTTGAAACTGCAGCAGTCAGACAAAGGCATTTTGTAACTGCCCAAGCTGAAACCAACTCTAAGGTGGGCCCCGACAGGGACACTGGAGAGGGGAGCGGCAATTCATGCCATCAAGGGGACCATTAACACCCACCGTCGGAGTGTTTAGAAATGACCAAGGGAACAATCGGAGAGGAATGCCTGCTAACAGTCCTTTTGTGAACAACGATCTCAGCCAATGCTGGAGTTGCGGGGGCAGACACTATGCAAAAAGCTGCAAATTCCAGCAGGTCGTCTGTAGGAATTGTAATGCCAGAGGACATTTGGTTAGGGTTTGCAAACAGCTGGTAGTGAGGCTAATCTATGAAACAGAGGAATCGGGCGAGGGGCTTGCAGTGCAGGACAATGCCTGGGGTAAAGCCATGGATGCTGAAGTTCAGTGGGTTCATGTGGCTGACGTCCACAGCTCATATACCAAAACGGCACCCATGATGATGAAAGTTTTATTGAATGGCATCCCGGTGTGCATGGAGCTGGACATGGGAGCTAGCCAGTCCCTCATGAGTGCACAACAATTTGAGAGCTAGCAGGCCCAAACTGGAATGAATTAATATGCAGCTACGGACGTACACTCAAGAGCTCATTCCAGTGCTAGGCAGTGCAAACGTGGTGGTAAAACACAATGGGTCACAAAACTGGCTGCCACTCTGGATTGTTCTGGGAAATGTCCCCGTGTTTTTGGGAAGGCGTTGGCTAGCTGAGATGAACTGGAAATGGGGGGATGTGCACGCCATTTCATCTGTGGAGCGAAGCTCATGCTCACAGGTACTACAAAAATTCGGGTCAATGTTTCAACCCGGAGTCGGAACGTTCAAGGGCACAAAAGTAGTTATACTCATCACCCCAGACGCCAGACCAGTGCACCACAAAGCCAGAGCGGTGCCGTACGTGATGCGTGAGAAAAGAGAGTGAACTAGACAGGCTGCTCAGAGAGGGCATAATTTCGCCCGTTGAATTCAGTGACTGGGCAAATCCCATTGTTGCTGTCCTTAAAGCAGACGGCTCGGTTAGGATCTGTGATGACTACAAAGCCACCGTCAACCGGGTGTCCCTGCAGGACCAATACCTGCTCCCGAGAGCGGAGGACCTTTTTGCCATGTTGGTAGGTGACAAGCTGTTCACTAAATTGGACCTCACTTCGGCCGACATGACTCAGGAACTGGCTGAAGAATCCAAGCTTCTGACCACCATCACAACGCACAAGGGTTTATTCATCTGCAACAGGTGTCCTTTTGGCATCCGTTCGGCGGCCACCGTCTTTCAAATAAACATGGAAAGCTTGCTGAAATCCATCCCCGGCACAATCGTATTCCAGGACGACATCCTAATAATGGGTTGAGACACCGAGGAACACCTCCACAACCTGGAGGAGGTGCTACGCCGACTGGACTGAGTAGGTCTGTGGCTGAAGAAGGCCAAGTGTGTGTTTTTGGCCCCAGAGGTCGAGTTTTTGGGCAGGAGGGTTGCCGGGATCCGGCCTACCGAATCCAAAACTGAGGCGATCCGTCGTGCGCCCCAGCCCAGCAACACATCGGAGTTGCGATCGTTCCTGGGACTTCTGAATTATTTCGGGAACATCCTGCCGAACTTAAGCACATTGTTGGAGCCGTTACACGTGCTCCTGCGTAAGGGTTGCGAATGGTTTTGGGGGGACTGTCAAGAACGGGCTTTCAACAGGGCGTGGAACCTGCTTTGTTCTAACAAACTTAACGTTGTATGACCCCTGAAAAAAACTAGTTTTAACATGCGATGCATCATCATACGGGGTTGGGTGTGTGTTGCAGCAGGGTAATGGAGACAGACAACTCCAACCGGTGGCTTATGCTTCCGGATTGCTCTCCCAGGCAGAGTGTGGGTACGGCACTCGCTTGCGTTTGTGGTGTGGAAAAAAAATGCACCAATACCTTTTCGGCAGACCGTTCGAGTTAGAAACGGACCACAAGCTGTTAACTTCTCTGTTGTCCGACAGCAAGGTGGTCAATGCAAATGTGTCAGCTCGCACACAGCAATGGGCTCTCTCATGGCTGCGTATGACTACACCATACAGCACCGGCCAGGCACCGAAAACTGCGCTGACGTGCTCAGCAGGCTTCCCCTTGCCACCACCGAGGGGGCGGCGGAGCAAAGCGCTGAGATGGTCATGGCCGTTGAGGCTTTTGACACCACAGGCTCCCCCATCACATCCCGCCAGATCAAACTCTGGACCAACAGGGACCCCCTCCTATCCATGATAAAGAAATGTGTCCTGACGGGGGATTGGGCGCCCACGCACGGGGCGTGCCCTGAGGAGGTCAGACTGTTTCAGACGGATGGATGAGCTCTCCATCCAAGCCAACTGCCTGCTATGGGGCAGCCGAGTGGTCATGCCCCAGAAGGGGAGGGAAGCATTCATCAGGGAACTCCACAGCGAGCACCCTGGCATCGTGTTAATGAAGGCCATTGCCCGGTCACATTTATGGTGGCCGGGGATTGACTCAGAACTGGAACACTGGGTTCGCAGGTGCACATGTGCCCAGCTGGGCAACGCCCCCAGGGAGGCCCCGCTCAGCCCGTGGCCCTGGCCCACCAAGCCTTGGTCATACATTCACGTGGACTATGCGGGCCCGTTCATGGGAAAAATGTTCTTGATAATTGTCGATGCATACTCGATCTGGATCGAGTGCATCATATTAAACTCATGCATGACATCCATCACCGTGGAGAGCCTGCGCACAGTTTTCGCGACCCATGGCTTACTGGACATTCTGGTCAGCGACAATGGCCTGTGTTTCACCAGCCATGTATTCCAGGAGCTTGTGTCAAGCAATGGCATCAAACACGTCTGGACGGCGCCGTTCAAGCCGGCTTCCAATGGCCAGGCGGAACGTGCGGTGCAAGGCATGCTCCGCATCCAAGAACCCCCTCTTCAGTACCGCTTATCGCGCCTCCTGCTGGCCTATAGGTCCCAGCCGCACTCGCTCATGGGAGCAGCGGAACTCATGAAACGTACGCTCAAAACGCGGCTGTCCCTCATCCACCCAACCCTGGCAGACATTGTTGAGGGCAAGCGCCAGTCCCAAACCCGAGTGCCACGATCGTAACTCAAGGGAGAGGTGTGTAGAAATGGATGATCCGGTATTTGTACTTAACCATGCATTGGGACCTAAGTGGCCTGGAGGGCACCGTAATTAGTAAAGGGGGAAACAGGGTCATAGTGGTCAGATTCAATAATGGGCAGATATGCCGCAAACACTTGGACCAAGTAAAGAAAAGGTTCAGCATAGACACTGATGAACATGAAGAGGAGCATGAGATGTCAACCACACCACTGCCAGTGGATGAGCAACAAGGACAATCACCAGCATGCACAGTCCCTGCGGCCAGCCCGGACAGGCTGGAATCACCTCAGGTGACCAACGCATGCCAAGGCTCAGCCACCAGAGCCTCAACTGCGGCGCTCCACGAGAGAGCGTCGACCAGCTGATAGACTTAACCTTTGAGTCAAAAAGATGTGAGTGGGGAGGTGATGTCATGTATGTAACCAGCATACTACTGTACACCTTATACAATTGTAACCCTCATATAACCACTACATACTGTACATACTTAGTAGAAATGCACACCTTGACCACAGGGGGTGTACTTGTGGGAGACACTCCTTACCTGGAGATTCAGGTATATAAGGGGAGGTCCCTCGCAGGGCCAGCACTCCTTGGTCCAGGTAATAAAGGTGAAGGTCACAGAGTGACTCTCTCTGCAGTAAGTGCCTCGTGTGATTATGTTCTAAAGTTTAAAAACTCAACATCAATCCCACAATTCTCGCTGCTCTCAATAGCTCTGTCAATCCCAAACTAATCCCACTGCCCCATTCTCTCCATAGCCATGTGTTAATCCCAAACCAGTTCCACTGCCTCTCTCTCTCTCTCTCTCTCTCTCTCTCTCTCTCTCTCTCTCTCTCTCTAAAGCCCTTTATCAAACCAAAACGAATCCCACTGTCCTGCTCTCTCCCCAGAGCCCTGTCAATCCCAAACTAATCCCACTCTCCTGCTCTCTCCCCATAGCTCTATCAATCCTGACATAACCCCCCCTTGCCTAGCTCTCTCCATAGCCCTTTATCAATTCCATTACCCCACTCTCTCCCTCCATTGCCCTGTATCAATCCAACACTAATCCCACTACTCCGCTCCCTCCCCATAGGCCTATATCAATCCCAAACTAATCCCATTGCCCCGTTCTCTCCCCATAGCCATGTGTCAATCCCAAACCAGTTTCTCTCGCTCTCTCCATAGCCCTTTATCAAACCAAAACGAATCCCACTGCCCTGCTCTCGCCCCCATCGTCTTGCGCCAATTCCAAACTAATCCCACTGTCTCACACTCTCCCCATAACCCCTTATCAATCCCAAACTAATCTCTCTGCCGCGCTTTCTCCCCATAGCTCCGTATCATCTTTTGCTTCAGATATGATGCTGTTTTCCGTAAAAGATGCAGTGTTTTTTTCCTCAACGAGTCTCTGGCAAAGTAAAAACAACATTTCTGGAAATGCGCAGCAGGTCAGGCAGCATCTGTGGAGGGAACAGTTCGGACCAAGGGTCATCGACCTGAAACGTTAACTCTATTTCCAGCATTTTCTGTTTTATTTCAGATTCCAACATCTGCAGTATTTTGTTTTTGTATCTGTGGCCAAGTGTTCCCTTCTCCAACAACCCTCTGGATATCTGACATTTCGGAAGGATAGACAAGAAGGGAAAGGAGGTGGGGTAGCTTTGTTCATAAAGAATGATATCAGGGCAGTTGTGAGAGATTATATTGGCTCTAATGAACAAAATGTTGAATCATTGTGGGTGGAGATTAGAGATAGTAAGGGGAAAAAGTCACTGGTGGGCATCGTTTATAGGCACCCAAATTATAACTTCACGGTGGGGCGGACAATAATCAAGGGAATAATAGAGGCATGTGAAAAAGGAATGGCAGTAATCATTGGGGATTTTAACCTACATATCGATTTGGTCAAATCAAATCGCACTGGGTAGCCTGGAGGAGGAATTCAGAGAATGCATACGGGATTGTTTCTTAGAACAGTATGTTACAGAACCTACAAGGGAGCAAGCTATCTTAGATCTGGTCCTGTGTAATGAGACAGGAATAATAAACAATCTCCTAGTAAAAGATCCTCTCTGAATGAGTGATCACAGTATGGTTGAATTTGTAATACAGATTGAGGGTGAGGAAGTAGTGTCTCAAATGAGCGTACTATGCTTAAACAAAGGGGACTACAGTGGGATGAGGGCAGAGTTAGCTAAAGTAGACTGGGAACACAGACTAAACGGTGGCACAATTGAGGAACAGTGGAGGACTTTTAAGGAGCTCTTTCATAGTGCTCAACAAAACTATATTCCAGTGAAAAAGAAGGGCGGTAAGAGAAGGGATAACCAACCGTGGATAACCAAGGAAATAAAGGAGAGTATCAAATTAAAAACCAATGCGTACAAGGTGGCCAAGGTTAGTGGGGAAACTAGAAGATTGGGAAAATTTTAAACGACAGCAAAGAATGACTAAGAAAGCAATAAAGAAAGGAAAGGTAGATTATGAAAGTAAACTTGCGTAAAACATAAAAACAGATAGTAAAAGCTTTTACCGATATATAAAACGGAAGAGAGTGACTAAAGTAAATGTTGGTCCCTTAGGAGATGAAAAGGGGGATTTAATAATGGGAAATGTGGAAATGGCTGAGACCTTAAACAATTATTTTGCTTCGGTCTTCACAGTGGAAGACACAAAAACCATGCCAAAAATTGCTGGTCACGGGAATGTGGGAAGGGAGGACCTTGAGACAATCACTATCATGAATGGAGGAGCAGGCTCGAGGGGCTAGATGGCCTACTCCTGTTCCTAATTCTTATGTTCTTATGATATAGAAACTTCCTCTCACCCCTCCCCTCACCCTCTTGGTGACTATTTTAAAATGATGGCTCCTCATCACTGATCCTCAACCAGAGGAAAGTCTTTTGCCACTGACTATCAAAACTTTTCATAATTTTAAAACCTCGGTTAAATCTCCTTTTAGCCTTCTCTGCTCCAGTGGAGACAGTCCCAGTATCTCCGGTCTCATAAGAACATAAGAATTAGGAACAGGAGTAGGCCATCTAGCCCCTTGAGCCTGCTCCGCCATTCAAAAAGATCATGGCTGATCTGGCCGTGGACTCAGCTCCACTTACCCGCCCGCTCCCCATAACCCTTAATTCCCTTATTGGTTAAAAATCTATCTATCTGTGATTTGAATACATTCAATGAGCTAGCCTCAACTGCTTCCTTGGGCAGAGAATTCCACAGATTCACAACCCTCTGGGAGAAGAAATTCCTTCTCAACTTGGTTTTAAAGTGGCTCCCCTGTATTTTGAGGCTGTGCCCCCTAGTTCTAGTCTCCCCGACCAGTGGAAACAACCTCTCTGCCTCTATCTTGTCTATCCCTTTCATTATTTTAAATGTTTCTATAAGATCACCCCTCATCCTTCTGAACTCCATTGAGTAAAGACCCAGTCTACTCAATCTATCATCATAAGGTAACCCCCTCATCTCTGGAATTAGCCTAGTGAATCGTCTCTGTAGCCCCTCCAAAGCTAGTATATCCTTCCTGAAGTCAGGTGACCAAAACTGCACGCAGTACTCCAGGTGCGGCCTCACCAATACCCTGTACAGTTGCAGCAGGACCTCCCTGCTTTTGTACTCCATCCCTCTCGCAATGAAGGCCAACATTCCATTCGCCTTCCTGATTACCTGCTGCACCTGCAAACTAACATTTTGGGTTTCATGCACCAGGACCCCCAGGTCCCCCTGCACCGCAGCATGTTGTAATTTCTCCCCATTCAAATAATATTCCCTTTTGACTTTTTTCTTCCCCCCAAGGTGGATGACCTCACGTTTTCCGACATTGTATTCCATCTGCCAAACCTTCGCCCATTCGCTTAACCTATGTCCCTTTGCAGCCTCTGTGTCCTCTACACAACCCGCTTTCCCACTAATCTTTGTGTCATCGGCAAATTTTGTTACACTACACTCTCCCCTCTTCCAGGTCAACTATGTATATTGTAAACAGTTGTGGTCCCAGCACCGATCCCTGTGACACACCACTAGCCATCGATTTCCAACCCGAAAAGGACCCATTTATCCCAACTCTCTGCTTTCTGTTAGCCAGCCAATTCTCGATCCGTGCTAATACATTTCCTCTGACTCCGCATACCTTTATCTTCTGCAGTAACCTTTTGTGTGGCACCTTATCGAATACCTTTTGGAAATCTAAATACACCACATCCATCGGTACACCTCTATCCACCATGTTCGTTATATCCTCAAAGAATTCCAGTAAATTAGTTAAACATGATTTCCCCTTCATGAATCCATGTTGCGTCTGCTTGATTGCAGTATTCCTATCTAGATGTCCCGCTATTTCTTCCTTAATGATAGCTTCAAGCATTTTCCCCACTACAGATGTTAAACTAACCGGCCTATAGTTACCTGCCTTTTGTCTGCCCCCTTTTTTTAAACAGAGGCGTTACATTAGCTGCTTTCCAATCCGCTGGTACCTCCCCAGAGTCCAGAGAATTTTGGTAGATTATAACGAATGCATCTGCTATAACTTCTGCCATCTCTTTTAATGCCCTGGGATGCATTTCATCAGGACTAGGGGACTTGTCTACCTTGAGTCCCATTAGCCTGTCCAGCACTACCTCCCTAGTGATAGTGATTGTCTCAAGGTCCTCCCAATCTTCTAGTTTCCCACTAACCTTGGCCACCTTACACACATTGATTTTTAATTTGATACACTCCTTTATTTCCTTGGTAGTCCCCTTTGTTTAAGCATAGTACGCTCGTTTGAGACACTGCTTCCTCACCCTCAATTTGTATTACAAATTCAACCATATTATGATCACTCATTCCGAGAGGATCTTTTACTAGGAGATCGTTTATTATTCCTGTCTCATTGCACAGGATCAGATCTAAGATAGCTTGCTCCCTTGTAGGTTCTGTAACATACTGTTCTAAGAAACAATCCCGTATGCATTCTATGAATTCCTCCTCCAGGCTACCCTGTGCGATTTGATTTGACCAATCGATATGTCGGTTAAAATCCCCCATGATTACTGTCATTCCTTTTTCACATGCCTCCATTATTCCCTTGATTATTGCCCGCCCCACCGTGAAGTTATTATTTGGGGGCCTATAAACTACGCCCACCAGTGACTTTTTCCCCTGACTGTCTCTCCTCATAATTGTAGATGGGATCATCGTGGTGAATCTACAGTCATTCACTATTCTGATTTTAATATTTATATAATGTGTTATAGAGCCCAGAATGGCGGGAATTGAACCCTTGGGTCTCTGCTCATCCACCCACATCAATGTCTTCCCATTCCGTCTTTTACCTCCCGATTAATCCAGATTAAGTTCGGTCTGCTTATTCCACTAACCTGTTTGTGCCTTCCTGAAGTTGTCTACACTCCCCTCATTGTTTGCCAAACCCCTACATTTGTGTGATTGGTACATTTCAAGATTGTGTTCTCTCTACCCAAGTCCAAACCATCTTTAAACACGAGAACAAAAGTGGATGCAGCACTGACTGCATCCGGTTTGGGAAACACCTGTTAACTTTGTTTCCTCTGTCAACCAACTTTCACTCCATGCCGCTGTATATCCCCCTATATAACATGCCTGAATTTTTCTGACGGACTCCTTGTTAGATGCCTTCTGACAATCCATACACTCGACATCTAGAGCAATCCCTTTAACCAATTGTTCACTTCAACAAACCAGTAATTTTGTCAAGCACGACTTGCATTTAACAAATCCAACTGCTTGGCCTTGATTATTTCATGCATTTCAAAATACGCATAATTTTACCTCGACTTATGGATTCTGAGTTTGTCCAGAATTGCCCTTGGACTCACCAGACTGCCGTTACCCAGCTTACCCATCTCTCTGTCCGTGAGCAGAGGTGTTACGTCGGATACTCTCCAGCCCATGGCACACTGTGTGCTCGACCATTGAAAAGTTGTGACCACAGCCTCTGCTGTTGTCCCTCAACAGTCACTCTCCACCTCCACTTCTGATTGTTTTTATCTCGAACAGTTATTCCATATTGTCCTCTATTTCACCCGCATTCTCACGCCCACCATTTGTGAAAGCTGATGTAAAATAATATTTCATATAGAAACATAGAAAATAGGTGCAGGAGTAGGCCATTCGGCCCTTCGAACCTGCATCACCATTCAATAAGATCATGGCTGATCATTCCCTCAGTACCCCTTTCCTGCTTTATCTCCATACCCCTTGATCCCTTTAGCCATAAGGGCCATATCTAACTCCCTCTTGAATATATCCAATGAACTGGTATCAACAACTCTCTGCAGCAGGGAATTCCACAGGTTAACAACTCAGTGAAGAAGTTTCTCCTCATCTCAGTCCTAAATGGCCTACCCCTTATCCTAAGACTGTGTCCCCTGGTTCTGGACTTCCCCAACATTGGGAACATTCTATCCGCATCTAACCTGTCCCGTCCCGTCAGAATCTTATGTTTCTATGACATCTCTTCTCATCCTTCTAAACTCCAATGTACAAAGGCCCAGTTGATCCAGTCTCTCCTCATATGACAGTCCAGCCATCCCGGGAATTAATTTGGTGAACTTTCGTTGCACTCCCTCAATAGCCAGAACGTCCTTCCTCAGATTAGGAGACCAAAACTGAACACACTATTCCAGGTGAGGCCTCACCAAGGCCCTGTACAACTGCAGTAAGACCTCCCTGCTCCTATACTTGAATCCCCTAGCTATGAAGGCCAACATGCCATTTGCCGCCTTCACTGCCTGCTGTACCTACATGCCAACTTTTAATGACTGATGTACCATGACACCCAGGTCTAATTGCACCTTCCCTTTTCCTAATATTCCACCATTCAGATAATATTCTGCCTTCGTATTTTTTTCCCCCAAGGTGGATAACCTCACATTTATCCACATTATACTGCATCTGCCTGATCATCAGTGGATGGTGATCAGGAGCAGGAAAGGGACATCGACACCAACTTGTATTGCTCCTCCTGCCACCCCTGCCCCACCCAGCCCAAGGGCTGGTCTGTGTAGTTTAGTTGCTCTCCACTGACCTGGTCACTGGGGAGGGGGCGGGAGGGAGTCCCAACACCATCACCTGCTGCAGTTATGCAGGCTGATGGGGACGGGGCGGAGAGTGTTGGCAACTCAGGCTGTGACGGTTTCTACTAATTCTCTTTCCTCACCCGCAGAGGGGAGGGACATGACCCGTTGCCAAAGTGAGGCCACCTGCGGAGGAATAGCGTACAGTCGGCGACACGGGTGGGACCGCGGCGGGCTCCGGCGCCACACCATAACCAGTGGAGTCGACTATGGCACGGTGAGTCGCAGTCTCACTATCAGGCAGTGATCTCTGCTCCCTAATTCGGGGGCAGGCACGGGGGAGGGGTGACGCACACATACTGTGGGGGAGGGGGGACCTATAAGATTCTGAGGGGGATGACACGGTAGATGCAGAGAGGATGTCTCCCCTCGTGGGGGAATCTAGATCTCTGGGCATAGTTTCAGAATTGAGATGAAGAGGAATTTGTTCTCTCAGAATGGAGACTGGGTCATTGAAGGTGGAGATAGACACATTTTTGAATGATAAGGGAGTCAAGGGTTATGGGGAGTGGGCAGGAAAGTGGAGCTAAGTCCATGATCAGATCAGCCATGATCTAATTAAAGGGCAGAGCAGGCTCGAAGTGCCAAAGGGCCTACTCCTGCTCCTATTATGTTATGTTGTGCTGTGATTGGTCGAGTTGTGGTGCTGACACTGTTTTGTGTACTTGCAGCTCAAGCGCATGAAGGAGCTGGAGCAGGAGAAGGATGCCTTGCTGCAGGGTCTGGAGATGGTTGATTGTGCCCGAGACTGGTACATTCAACAGATTGAGGCCATCCAGGAACGCCAGAAGAACATTGGCAAATCACCTGCCGGCAGTGTGAGTGGGCCCTGGAGGTCTTCTCCTGAGAGAGGCAGACCTCTGTGCTGAGCAAAGGCTCAGGAGGCTATCCAAGGGGTGGGGAGGAGCAGAATAGGAATGTGGTAGTGATGGGGGATAGAAAGAGTTCTCTGCAGCCTAGAACGACAATCCTGAAGGGTGTTTTGCCAGGGTAAGGGATATCTCGTGGTGACTAGAGAGGAACTTGGAAAGGGAGGGGGTAAATCCAGTTGTCGCGGTCCATGTTACAACAAACGCCATAGGTAGGACCAGGGACGAGGTCCTGCTGAAAGAGTATAAGAATACAAGAACATATGAACATAAGAAATAGGAGTAGGCTATTTGGCCCCTCGTGCCTGCTCTGCCATTTAATAAGATCATGGCTGATCTGATCCTGGCCTGAACTCCACTTCCCTGCCTGCTCCCCATGACCCTATGCTCCTATATCACTCAAAAATCTGTCTATCTCCACCTTCAATACATTCAATGACCCAGCCTCCACAGCTCTCTGAGGTAGAGAATTTCAAAGATTCACCACCCTCTGAGAAGAAATTCCTCCTCATTTCCGTTTTAAATGGGTGACCCCTTATTCTGAAACTATGCCCCCTAGTTCTAGATTCCTCCATGAGGGGAAACATCCTCTCTGCATCTACCCTGTCAAGCCCCCTCAGAATTTTATACGTTGCAATAAGATCACCTCTAATTCTTCTAAACTCCAATGAGCAGAGGCCCAACCTGCTCAACCATTCTTCATATGACAACCTCTTCATCTCCGGAATCAACCGAGTGAACCTTCTTCTCTGAACAGCCACCAATGCAAGTATATCCTTCCTTAAATATGGAAACCAAAACTGTATGCAGTACTCCAGGTGTGGCCTCACTAATACCCTGCACAATTGAAGCAGGACTTCTCTGTTTTTATACTCCATCCCCCTTGCAATAAAGAACAACATTCCATTTGCCTTCCTGATTACTTGCTGTACCTGCATACTCACTTTTTGTGTTTCATGCACAAGGACCCCCAGGTCCCTCTGTACTGCAGAACTTTGCAATTTTTCTCCATTTAAATTATAATTTGCTTTTCTATTATTTCTGCCTAAGTGGATAACCTCACATTTTCCCACATTATAATACATCTGCCAAATTTTTGGCCACTCACTTAGCCTGTCTATATCCCTTTGCAGATTTCTTCTGTCCTCCTCCCAATTTGCTTTCCCACCCATCTTTGTATCATCAGCAAACTTGGCTCCATTACACTCGGTCCCTTCATCCAAGTCATTAATATAGATTGTAAATAGTTGAAGCCCCAGCACTGATCCCTGTGGTAGCCCACTAGTTACAGTTTGCCAACCTGAAAATCACTCATTTATCCCAAACCTCTGCTTTCTGTTAGTTACGCTAATATATTACCCCCAATCCTGTGAGTTCTTATCTTGTCCAGTAACCTTTTATATGGCACCTTATCGAATGCTTTCTGGAAATCCAAACACACCACATCTATTGGTTCCCCCTTATCCACCCTACTTGTTACATCCTCAAAAGAACTCCAGCAAATTTGTCAAACATGATTTCCCTTTCATAAAACCATGTTGACTCTGCTTGACTGCCTTATGATTTTCTAAATGTCCAGCTCCTACTTCCTTAATGATGGACTCCCAACATTTTCCCAATGACAGATGTTTGGCTAACTGGTCTATAGTTTCCTACTTTCTGTCTCCCTCCTTTCTTAAATAGGGGCATTACATTTGCGGTTTTCCAGTCTGCTGGGACATCTCCAGAATCCAGGGAATTTTGGTAGAATACAACCAATGCATCCACTATCTCTGCAGCCACCTCTTTTAAGACCTGAGAATGCAGGCCATCAGGTCCAGGGGACTTGTCCACCTTTAGTATCATTAGTTTGTCTAGCACTTTTTCTCTAGTGATAGTGATTGTTTTAAGTTTGCTCCCCGCTGTCCGATCCCCCGCCCCCCAATAGCCCTTGATTATCAATTATTCGGATGATTTTGCTGTCTTCTACCGTGAAGACCGATACAAAATATTTGTTCAAAGTCTGCGCCATTTCTCTGTTTCCCATTATTAATTCCCCAGTCTCATCCTCTTAAGGGACCAACATTTATTTTAGTCAATCGCTTCCTTTTTATATACCTGTAGAAGCTCTTACTGTCTGTTTTTATATTTCTTGCTAGTTTACTCTCATAAGCTATCTTCTCTCTCTCTATCAATTTTTTATTCGTCCTTTGCTGGTTTCTAAAAATTTCCCAATCTTCTGGCCTTCCTCTGTTCTTCGCAACATAGTTTGCCTTTGTTTTCAATTTGATACCATCCTTTACTTCCTTAGTTAGCCACGGATGGTTCATCCTTCTCTGAGTCTTTCTTTCTCACTGGAATATATCTTTGCTGAGAGTTAAGAATATCTCCTTAAATGTTTGCCACTGCTTTTCTACAGTATTACTCTTTAAAATATTTTTGCAGTCCACTTTAACTAGCTCTGTCTTCATTACCTTTGTAATTACCTTTATTTAAGTTCAGGACATTAGTTTGAGAACTAGCTTTCTCACCTTCAAATTGAATTTGAAATTATACCATGCTATGATCACTTCCCAAGAGGATCCTTCACTACGAGATCATTAATTAATCCAGACTCGTTGCACATTACCAGATCTAAAATAATCTGCTCCCTGGTTGGTTCCACAACGTATTGTTCCAAGAAACCATCCCACATACACTCTATGAACTCTTCCTCAAGGCTACCTTTGCCAATTTGATTTGTCCAATCAATATGAAGATTAACATCGCCCATGATTGTTGCTGTACCTTTCTTACAAGCCTCTATTATTTCTTGATTTATACTCTGTGCTACAGTGTGGCTACTGTTTGGAGGCCTATAGACTACTACCACCAGTGACTTCCTACCCTTATTATTGCTTATCTCCACCAAAACTGATTCTATATCTTGATCTTCTGAGCCAATATCATTTCTCATGACTGCACTGATCTCATCCCTTATTAACAGAGCTACCCCATCTCCTTTTCCTTTCTGCCTACCCTTAAGAAATGGCAAATACCCCTGAATATTCAATTCCCATCCTTGGTCATCTTGCAACCGTGTCTCTGTAATGGCAATCAGATCATATCCATTTATTTCTACTTGTGCTGTCAACTCAACTATCTTATGAATGCTGCGTGTGTTCAGATATACAGCGTTTAATTTTGTCTTGTGTGTACGCTCTGTCCCTTCCTGTCACACTCTGGTTATCATTGCCACTGCACTTTTGCCTTCTCCTTTCTCTTTTTACATTTCCGCTCATCAGATTCCTCGCTGCCCCCCCCCCCCCCCCACTATTTAGTTTAAAGCCCTATCTACAGCCCTAGTACTGGGAGTTAGACTCTAAATTAAAAAGCAGGACCTTGAGGGTAATAACCTGTGGATATTGCCTGAGCCATGTGCAAAATGGCATAGAAGCAGACAGATCAGGAGAATTAACATGTGGCTAAAGGGCTGGTGTGGGAAAGAGGGGTTCCTTTTCATAGGACACTGGCACCAGTTCTGGGACAGGAAGGAACTGTACTGATGGGACGGGTTCCACCTGAACTGGGATGGGACCCGTGTCCTAGCGGCAAGGGTAAATAGGGAGATGGCAAAGGCTCTAAACAAGTAAGATGGGGGGGGGAGGGATCTACAAGAAACGTAACCAGCCTAAATATAGACAACAGGAAAAGAGAGCATAGGAAAGAATAAAATAAGGGAGGGCATTGATGGCAAGGGAATAAATAGTTATAAAACAGGAATCTAAAAAGATAGTTAAACAAATTGAGAGGAAATCCTATTAAAATGAGTTAAACTGTGCACAGCAATGCACAGTGTCTAATAAAATGGGGGAGCTGGACATTGTAAGAATTACTGAGTCATGGTTACAGAAAAATCAGGATTGGGAATTAAACATTGCAGGGTATAACATATTTAGAAAAGTCAGAGGGGAAAAGGGGGCGGTGGAGTAGCTGGACTTACTAGAGATAACATAATGGCAGTAGAAAAAAGTGATGCAGCTATCAGTAAGACAGAAATAGAATCCATGTCAATAGAGATAAAAGATAATAAAGGATCAATCACACTAATAGTGGTAGTCTACAGACCACCTAATAGTGGAAGGGAGGTGGAGAAATAAATGTGCAGACAAATTAAGGAAATGAGTAAAAAAAAAACAGAATAGTAATCATGAAGGATTTTAACTACACTGATATCAATTGGACAGGAGAGGAAGGTAATGGTGCAGGCTCGAAGGGTCGAATGGCCTATTTTCTATAAGGGAATGGAGTTCCTACAATGTACCCAGGACTCCTTTCTAACACTATGTAAAAAGTCCAACAAGGGAGGATTCGCTATTGGATCTAGTAATGGGGAATGAACCAAAGCAGATAAGAGAAATAAAAGTTGGGGAACATCTCGGCAACAGTGACCATAATATTAATACGCTTTAAGATGATAATTGAGAAGGACATAACCATGACAAAGACCAGGGTAATAGATTGGAGAAAGCAGATTTTGAGGGGCTGTGAATAGAACTTGGGGAAATAAAATGAACATCAATATTGGCAAAAAAATGATGAACAGCAATGGGAAACATTTAAAATGGTGTTCAACAGAATACATTGTTGCTGCACTCTGTTAAACATTTTAAATCTTTCCCATTGCTGTTCTACATTTTTTTGCCAATATTGCAGGTGTACTTTTACAGGCCGAAGAGCTTAAAAACATACGAAAATATAATAAAATTTTAAAAACGCAATATTTTTTAAAACCCTGCCCACTACGTTATATTCATTTTTAACCATAATTTTAAAAACTTTTTTAAAATTGGAATTTTTTTCTCCAAGATATTTATTAACTTTAATTTTAATTATGAGGTGTGTTTTTTATTTTTTATTATGTGTTTAGTGTGTTTGTTTTTTTTCTCATTAATAACAATGAGAACTGGTAGATATGGAGTTCTCATTGCTATTAATGAGAACGCTATGGAATACTGTACCTGTTTGGCTGAGCAGTTGCACGTGACTGCACCTTCTACGTGGGAACCTCGAGGATGGGAGCGTGTTTCGCAGCGCGGGAAGAGAAGGCCTTCCCACTGGAATCCCACTCTCCTCCCGGACCACCAGAAATGTTTCAGGTCGGAGGCAATTGCCCGCGGGAAGCCTCCGACCACAATTGGGTTCGAAAGGAGTCCTGCGCGCATTGTAGGAACTTCATTCCCTTACCCCTTTGCCTACCTCTTCTGTCCAATTGATTTCTGGGTAGTTGAAATCCCTGTGCTTATTATTCTATGTTTTTTTTACTCATTTCCAGAATTTGGCTACATATTTCTTCCTCCACCTCCCTTCCATTATTCGGTGGTCTGTAGACTACACTTATTCGTGTAATCGATCCTTTATTATCTTTATCTCTATTGACATGGATTTGATTTCTGCCTTGCTGGTAGATGCATCACTTTTTTCTACTACCATTATGATATATCTAGCAAGTCCAGCTACTCCACCTCTCCTTTTTCCCCACTCTATCTTTTCTAAATATTGTTATAACCGACAATTTTTCTGCAGCCATGTCTCAGTAATCCCTACTATATCAGGTTCCTCTCAATGTATTATTGCCTGTTTCATTACGGACACTGCATTGCCGAACAGACCGTATAACTCATTTTTAAGAGCAGTTTCTCTCATATATTTTATTTTTAACCATCTTTTTACACTCCTGTTCTATAACTCTTTATTCCCTGACCATTTATATCCTCTCTTAATTTAGTCTGCCCTATGCTCTCCTTTCCTGTTTCGTTTATATTTAGACTGGTTTCATTTCTTGTAGATCCTCCCCATCTCCCTACCCACCCTTTTACTAATTTAAAGCATTTGCACCTCCCTATTTACCCTTTCCACTAGGACACTTGTCTTATTCCAGTGCAGGTGGAGCCCATCCCATCGGTACAGGCCCTTTCCAAATTCCTCTCCAGCTGCCTCAAAATATTCCTTACCCTGGCAACACACCCTTGGGACTCTTGCCTGCAGAGGACACTAGCTATTACCTTAATTATAGAATCCCCTATCACTACCACATTTCTGTTCTGTGCTTCACACCTCACCACCCCCACCCTTCGACTGTCACCTTAGTCTGTCCTCCCCGCAATCTTTCTCCTTGTCCTCACAGATAGTGAGTACATCGTACCTGTTGGACAGGACCAGTGTCTGCGGGACATTTTTCTTCTCCACCTCGCATAAGTCCCCACTACCTGGCTCCCCTTGCTGAACCTGTGCTTTCCTCTCGGGTGTGGCTGTGTTCTGGATAAAACTATCCAGAATTACTTCCCCCTCCTTTATGTTTTGGAGTGTCTCTAAGTTGCACTCCAGCTCAATGATTAGGAGGTGTCTATTAGTATCCTTGCACCAAAAAAAGCTCATTTTAAGGCCCATAATGGGTGCAATGAGCAGAATCTCAAGTCATGGTGGTTAGTTTGATCCAGGAGCATGGCCAGTGCCAGAGAGTGTTTCATTGGACAGTGTAGAGGGAGCTTTACTCTGTATCCAACCCAGGCTGTACCGCCCTGGGAGTGTTTGATGGGACAGTGTAGAGGGAGCTTTACTCTGTATCTAACCCGTGCTGTACCTATCCTGGGTGTGTTTGATGGGACAGTGTAGAGGGAGCTTTACTCTGTATCTAACCCGTGCTGTACCTGCCCTGGGAGTGTTTGATGGGACAGTGTAGAGGGAGCTTTACTCTGTATCTAACCCGTGCTGTACCTGTCCTGGGCGCTCACGGCACTGACTCCGCCAGGTGTTCGAGATGGAGTGTTCCATTCCCAGCACTGTGTTGTACTGTCGATAGTGGGAGTATTTGGTGGTGAGCTGAGGGTTTGTCTGGTTGGTGATTTCCCTGCAGTCAGTGTGAGGTGAGTGGATTGTCACTGCAGAGCGATGGTGCTGTGTGTGAGAAGGGCTGGTTTGTGGGGGGTATTGCAGAGCTGTGACCAGTGTTTTCTCTGCTCTGCAGGGTGAAGCTTCTGATGGGAACTTGGTGCGACTGGACCAGCTACTGTCCAAACTGCAGGAAGTCAGGTGCTGCCTTGCCGACCTCATATCCTGCTCTGCCAAGGTGTGTCTGCTGAATTATTCCCCTGACCCCCACCTCTCTCTCAATTGCCTGAAACTGTTTGACAACTTAGTGCAACTGAATGTCCTCGAATGTTATAAACTATCCCTCAGAATTTCTGTGCGCTGACTGAATCTGTGTCACAGTAAAACCTGCTGCCCTTTCTCAACTTCTCCTCCCCTCCCGAGGCTGTGGCTAATCGGAGTACTGGTTCCACAGCCACCAGGTGCCCTCATGCAACTCGCCAGCTGGCTAATCTTCGTGGCCTAGGTGATGAATGGTGGCTGACTATTTGACTACTGCAGGCATCACAGCGGTGCCGCCCCTTCCGTCACTGAGCTGGGAGTTGTGTTGGCCGCTCTATAATACGTGGGACTTGGAGAGCCAGCAGATCATTTCCAGGCCGCACTGGGACTCGGGACTTCATTCCAAGTGTCGTGGTCCGAGAGTCGCTGTGCACATCTGAAAATGCTATGGATCCGCTGTGAAGGTGCCTTGGGACTGGGTGGGCAGCGCGCCAAGCACAGGCACTTCATCTCTGGGACCAGGGATCCAATTGAGCCAGGACTGTTGGTGTGTAAGTGGCTGAAGGCCTGTGCAATGAGATTGGATTGTCTTTCTGAGGCCACGTCTGCTGTCTCCGGTAGATGTAGAAGGTCCCACGGAACTATTTGAAGAAGAGCTGGGGAGTTCTACGCAGTGTCCTGCCCAATATTTATCCCTCAACCAGCATCACTAAAACAGATTATCTGGTCATTACCACATTTCTGTGTGTGGGATCTTGCTGTGTGTAAATTGGCCACCACAATTCCTACATTACAACAGTGACTACACCTCAAAAGTATTTAATTGGCTTTAAAGTGCTTGGGGTCGTTCTGGGGTGATGAAAGGCATTATAGAAATGCAAGTTACAGGGGTCGCTGAGTGACTGGCCTACAAATATTGTTCCCCTCTTCGTGGTTAAGATAAACATTTTTCTCATGATGGACTGGGTGGATGGGGGCAGTGTAGAGGGAGCTTCAGTCTGTATCTAACCTGCGCTGTTCCTGCCCTGGGCGTGTGCGACAGGACAGTGTCGAGGGACACTGGATGGTAAGTCCCTCATGCCCTGCCGATGCTCTTGTCTGTACATTTATTTACAGCAAGGAAAGTGCTAAACATCTAGATGTGTGAATATACAGTAAGAGAGATCCCAGTGAATGGGTTTCTGCTTCTCTCTCAAGATTAGATGCAGACTGTAATTTGTTTTTTGTGTGATTTCAAAAACTGGTCTCCTGATCTCCTGCCCCACAGACACTGGCCAGATCCTCCACTGCAGTGAATGGGTGTGAGCCTCCCATCCAATCCGGCATTCCGGGCCTGGGGAACAATCCACAGGTGGTCAATATGCTGAAAGAGCAAAACCGACAGCTCACCAAGGTAAGAAAAGGAATTAGGAGCAGGAGGAGGCCATTCAGCCCCTCGAGCCTGCGCCACCATTCAGTTAGATGATGGCTGATCTGTATCTTAACTCCATTTCCCCACCTTTGCTCCATATCCCTTAATACCCAACAAAATCCATCAATCTACGTTTTGACATTTTCAATTGACCCCTGGCCTCAACAGCTTTTTGGGGGAGAGAGTGTTCCAGATTTCCACGACCCTTTGTGTGAAGAAACGTTTCCCGACATCACTCCTGAACGGCTTGGTTCTAATTTTAAGGTTATTCCCCCTTGTTCTGGGCTCTCTTTTGCCCCCCCCCCCCCCCCCAATCCCACTCCACCCCACCACAGGAAATAGTTTCTCTGGGCCCAATTTTCCCCAACTCCTTTTTTCGGCACACTTACCCTAAATGCGGCGACTTTGCGCGCTGGAAACGGCGCCAAGAAAAAGTGGCCCCATCCTGCCCGCTCTGCCGAGGTTCCCGTGTCTTAGCGTGGCGTACATCGTGCAGTGGGGGGGGGGGGGCAGAGCAACAGCCCAGCGCAGAAAACACCGCCGGCAGCTGCGCACATGTGCAGTGGAGTCTGCGCACATGCTCCTTGCCCTCCCTGCAGGCTGTGAGCAGGACCCGATGCTCGCGGCCCTATCCCCGGCTGAGTGGCCTCCCGCACCGGCCGGCCTGCTGACTTCCCCGGCCGAAGTAGGAATTGAGGAGAATTTTGATTGGGGGGGGGGGGGGGGGGGGAAGAGAGAGCGAGAGCGACAGACGCTGACCGAGTAAGTTTTAGCTGGCCAAAGTGGCTGGGAACACCCCCATTTGGGGGGGGGAAAAAAATCGTACCTAACTGAATTACTCTGGAGCAAATTTATTGAGGGAAATGGTGTTTTTTTTTAAACTTATGCCAGAAAAACCAACTTACTCCAAAAAAAAAATTGGAGCAAATCATGGCCAAAATTGGGCCCTCTCTATCTACCCTATCGAATCCTTTAATCATCTTAAACACCTCAATCAGATCACCCTTTAATCTTCCATATTCAAGGGAATACAATCCCAGTCTGTGCAACCTGTCCTTATAATTTAACCCTTTCAGCCCTGGTACCATTCTGGTGAATCTGCACTGCTCCCTCCGAGGCCAATATATCCTTCCTGAGGGGCGGGGCCCAGAATTGAACCCAGTTCCCCAGCTGGGGTCTGACCCGAGCTCTGTACGGCTGGAACATAACTTCCGCCCTTTGTATTCCAGCCCCCTGAGATAATGGCCAACAATGCATTAGCCTTTTTAATTATTGCACCTGTCCACTAGTTTGTAGTGATTTCTGCACTTGGACCCCTCAATCACTCTGTTCCTCCACTTCCTAGCTTGTCACCATTTAGACAATACTCTGATTGATCTATCTTTCTTGGGTCCAGAGTGGATGACCTCACACTTCTCCACATTGAACTCTATCTGCCACAGTTTTGCCCACTAACTGAATCGATCAATGTCCCTTTGCAACTTTCTGGTTCTATCTACACTACTTACTGTGCGGCCTAACTTAGTGTCGTCAGCAGACTTGGATATTCGGCTCGTTGTTTCTTCATCTGAGTCATTGATAAATATAGTCAGAAGCCCAGGCCAAATGCACCTGGGGACACCACTAGCCACATCCTGGCAATCGGAGAACAATCATTATCCCTACTCTGTCTCCTACCTCCCAACCAATTCTCTATCCAAGTCAATGAGTTGCCTCGAATTCCATCCGCTCTCATTTTTGTTAACTGTCTCTTGTGTGGAACATTGTTGAATGCCTTCTGGAAGTCTATATAAATAACATCCATAGACACTCCCTTGCCTACAACCTTAGTTATAGGGAACAGTAGCATAGTGGCTTTGTTACTGGACTAGTAATCCAGAGGCCTGGTGACCATGAAACCTTATCTGATTCAAAGGGAATCTGCTGACCTTACCCGGTCTGGCCACTATGTGACTAGACCCACAGCAGTGTGGTTGACACTTGCCTGCCCTCGGAAATGGCCCAGCGAGCCACTCAGTTGTACACGATGCTTACGAAAAACAATACTACAGTGGTTCAAGGTCGTTCACCACCACCACCTTCTCAATGGCCAATAAATGCTGGCCTTGCCAGCAATGCCCACGTCCCAGGAATGAATTAAAAAAAAAAAAGTTGCCTTCTCAAAGAATTCAATTGGTTTGTTAGACATGACTTACCTGTTATAATCCATGCTGACTCTCTCATCAGCTCATCTTGGTCCAAATGCTCTGTCACTGTCGCTAATAACCGATTCCAGTAACTTCCCCACAACAGACTGTGGACTAATAGGTCTAGAATTTTCTGGTTTCTCTTTTGGTTGAGTTCAATTTATGGAGGGGGGGAAAGATGGCAGAGTGTTGAAGAATGGTCCTCAATAGTCGAGTGTGAAGGTAACAAAGGCAGGGATGAGTGTATGAGCAGCGGATGGGCTGAGGCAGGGGTGGAGACGGGCAATGTTACGGAGGTGGCAGTACACGGTCTTGGAGACACAGGCTTTGGCTTAACCAGTGTCTTGTTTCAGGAGGTGACCAATAAGAGTGATCGTATCACCCAGCTGGAGCAAGAGAAGTCTGCCCTGATCAAACAGCTCTTCACCGCTCGATCACGCGCCCATCCCGAGAGCAGCCAGCTCGACTCCACTTTCATCTGACGCAGTCTGAATCCAGCCCGGGCTCTGGGCCTCCTCCCCTTCACTGCTCGCAGAGGCCCAGGTTTGACTGGCAGACAGAAGGTTCCTCACTCTCCACTTCAACACTACCTCTGGGTATCCCGACATGGGCTGGGAGCAATGAGCATGTTTCGTGCCATTCAACTGCTGACACCTTGTCCTGTGCCCACTGTCGCCCGGGGCTGGACTGGGCCTGCTGTACAAGGGGGCAGGCCAACACCACTGGAGCCCTCACTGTCAGTGTGACATGGTACATGGAGGGTCTCGCTGGCGGACTGGGCAGGGATATGGGGGTGGGGGGGCAGGGATATTGGCTGTGATGCAATCCCGTGGTTCTCCTTGTCTCTCAAGCCCAGACATTGTTTACTTGCGTCTCTGCACAGGACCTCGCCTTTACACTCCTCCACAGTTTGAGTTTACATTGTTACTGTTGGTACTTCGCATGAAACGGTACTGGACAACAGCTCCTCGCAGTTGGAGGGAGCTCTGATGGACATGACCACTGAGAAGGAGATTGTCCCACTGCTGTGGGCACCTTCCTTTGATAATAAAAGTTACATTTATACATCTGGGTGTGTCTGTGTGTTTATGGGGCAGTATAACATTGTCAAGGGGAAATAATCTCGATCAGTGGGAGGGCCCGGGCCTAGGGTTCAGAGGTTAGGCTTGGTTGTTGGGAGGGCCTAGGGTTCAGGGGTCGGACTTGGGTATTGGTGTGGGGTGGAGGAGTGAGGTTGGAGTCCCACTGTAGGGGTCAGTCATGGCTCAGTTGGTAGCACTCTCATCTGAGTCAGAAGGAGCCTATAATCTGGGCTGACACTCCAGTGCAGTACTGAGACGAATGAGTCGTTAAACCAAGGCCCTGTTTGCTCTCTCTGGTGGACGTAAAAGATCCCATGGCATTATTTCAAAGAAGAGCAGGGGCGTTCTCCTGCGTGTCCCTCAACTATCATCACTAAAACTGGTCATTATTACATTGATAGTTGGTGGGAGCTTGCTGTGTACAAATTGGTTGCCGCATTTCCTACATTACAACAGTGCCAATATATCCAAAGTACTTCACTGGCTATAAAGCGCTTTGGAACGACTTGAGGTCATGAAAGACGCAATATAAATGCAAGTACCTTTTCATCTTTTCCCCTCCTGCACTGCTTCTCGGGGTGGCGTGGGCCACGGCAGTAGGTCATAGCAGGCTATTCAACTGCAGGAGCAGTTACAGCTGAGCCCTCGGAACGCGCAGTCCTGTTGCAGGATCCCTGCCGATGCTCTGCTGCAGTTACCTCAGGGACTCAGGGCCTGGGGCCTGCACTGCCCATGGGGCTCGGGACACGGGGCCTGGGGCCTGCACTGCTCATGGGGGTCGGGGCCTGGGGCCTGCACTGCTCATGGGGGTCGGGGCCTGGGTCTGCACTGCCCATGGGGCTCGGGGCCTGCACTGCCCTCGGGACCTGGGGCCTGCACTGCTCATGGGGCTCGGGACCTGGGGCCTGCACTGCTCATGGGGCTCGGGGCCTGGAGCCTGCACTGCTCATGGGGCCTGGGGGCCTGTACTGCGCATGGGGCATGGGGCTCGGGGCCTGCACTGCCCATAGTGCTCGGGGCCTGGGGCCTGCACTGCCCATGGGGCTCGGGACTTGGGGCCTGCACTGCTCATGGGGCCTGGGGGCCTGTACTGCCCATAGTGCTTGGGGCCTGCACTGCCCATGGGGCTCGGGGCCTGGAGCCTGCACTGCTCATGGGGCCTGGGGGCCTGTACTGCGCAAGGGGCTCGGGGCCTGGGGCCTGTACTGCTCATGGGGCTCGGGGACTCTAGCACGAGGCGGTGTGGATGGTTGGACGGATTCTGCAACAATCCATCACATGACCACAAACCGCCCTGCCCCGCCCGCACTCTCTTGCCATTGGTCACCTCTCACGCCCATCCTCACTGGGCCCGTCTATCTATTCTATGTTTCTATGTCTTCCCATGCTAATTGGACCAGATTGTTAGTGAAGCAGCATCCAATCGGGTCAGCCTGTTCCCCCATCTCCAAAACAAATAAACCAATGGGTGCAAAGAAAATGAGAAAAGCACAATTGTTTCAATGCCCCTATCATTTTCAATTCCTGGACCGTCCCAGCCAATTCAGGAGGGTTGACAACCTTACAACAATACACTGCACCCTGCTGGAGCAGAGTAACAATACACTGTCTCCTGCAGGAGGGAGTAACGTACTGCCCCCTGCAGGAAGGAGTAACACACTGCCCCCTGCTGGAGGGAGTAACAGACTGCCTCCTGCTGGAGCACAGCAACAACACACTGACCCCTGCTGAAGCAGAGTAACAACATACTGCCCCCTGCAGGAGGGAGTAACACACTGCCCCCTGCTGGAGCAGAGTAACAATACACTGCCACCTGCTGGAGGGAATAACACACTGCCCCCTGCTGGAGGGAGTAACAACACAGTGCCCCCTGCTGGAGTAAGTAACAAACTGCCCCCCTGCTGGAGGGAGAAACAACAGTGTCCCCCCCTGTTGGGGGGGAGTAATACACTGCCCCCTGCTGGAGGGAGTAACAACACACTGCCCCATGCTGCAGGGAGTAACACACTGCCCCCTGTTGCAGGGAGTAACACACTTCCCCTGCTGGAGAGGGTAACAACAAACTGCCCCCTGCTGGAGGGAGTAACAACGCAGTGCCCGCTGCTGGAGGGAGTAAAAACACACTGCCCCCTGCTGGAGGGAGTAACAATACATTGTCCCTGCTGGAGGGAGTAACAGACTGCTCCCTGCTGGAGGGAGCAACACACTGCCCTCTGCTGGAGCAGAGTAATAACACATTGCCTCCTGCTGGAGGGAGTGACACAATGCCCGCTGCTGGAGCAGAGTAACAACACACTGCCCCCTGCTGGAGCAGAGTAACACACTGTCCCCTGCTGGAGAGAGTAACAAGACACTGCCCCCTGCTGGAGCAAAGAAACAATACACTGCCCCCTGCTGGAGGGAGTTACTCACTGCCACCTGGTGGGGAGAGTAACACATTGCCCCGTGCTGGAGCAGAGTAACAAAACACTGCCCCCTGCTGGAGGGAGTAAAAACACACTGCCCCCTGCTGGAACAGAGTAACAACACATTGCCCCCTGCTGGAGTGAGCAACACACTGCCACCTGCTGGAGCAGAGTATCAACACACTGCCCCTGCTGGACCAGAGCAACAACACACTTCCCCCTGCTGGACCAGAGCAACAACACACTGTCCCCTGCTGGAGTGATTGACAACAGACTGTCCCCTGCTGGAGTGAGTAACAACACTGTCCATTGCTGGAGGGAATAACAACACACTGCCCCCTGTTTGAGCAGAATAACAACACACTGCCGCCTGCTGGAGCATAGTAACACACTGTCCCCTGCTGGAGCAGAGGAACATCGCACTGCCCCTGCTGGAGGGAGTAACAACACGCTGCCCTCTGTTGAAGGGAGTGACAACACACTGTACCCTGTTGGAGGGAGTAACAATACACTGCTCATTGCTGGAGGGATTAACAACACTCTGTCCCCTGCTGGAGGGAGTAGCAACACACTGCCCCCTGCTGGAGGAATAACAGCACACTGCCCCCTGCTGGAGCAGAGTAACAACACTCTGTCCCCTGCTGGAGGGAGTAACAACACATTGCCACCTGCTGGAGTAGAGTAACAACACACTGCCCCCTGCTGGAGGGAGTAAAGATACACTGCCCCCTGCTGGAGCAGAGTAACAACACACTGTCTCCTGCTGGAGGGAGTGACACACTGCCCCCGGCTGCAGCAGAGTAACAACACACTGCCCCCTGCTGGAGCAGAGTAACAACACACTGCCCCCTGCTGGAGGGAGTAACAACACACTGCCCTCTGTTGAAGGGAGTGACAACACACTGTACCCTGTTGGAGGGAGTAACAGTACACTGCCCTATGCTGGAGGGATTAACAACACTCTGTCCCCTGCTGGAGGGAGTAGCAACACACTGCCCCCTGCTGGAGGAATAACAGCACACTGCACCCTACTGGAGCAGAGTAACAACACACTGCCCCCTATTGGAGGGAGTAACACACTACCCCCAGCTGGAGCAGAGTAACAACACACTGCCCCCTGCTGGAAGGAGTAACAACACACTGCCCCCTGCTGGAGCAGAGTAACAACACACTGCACCCTGCTGGAGTGTGTAATAACACACTGCCCCCTGCTGGATGGAGTAACAACACACTGCCACCTGCTGGAGTAGAGTAACAACACACTGTCCCCTGCTGGAGGGAGTAAAAATAGACTGCCCCCTGCTGGAGCAGAGTAACAACACACTGCCTCCTGCTGGAGGGAGTGACACACTGTCCCCGGCTGCAGCAGAGTAACAACACACTGCCACCTGCTGGTGGGAGGAATGCACTGCACACAGCTGGAGTAGAGTAACAACACACTGTCCCCTGCTGGACCAGAGTAACAACACACTGCCCCCTGCTGGAGCAGAGTAACAACACACTGCCCCCTGCTGGAGGGAGTAACACACTGCCTGCTGCTGGAGGCAGTAACAACACTGCCCACTGCTGGAAGGAGTAACAACACACTGTCCCCTGCTGGAGGGAGTAATGACAAACTGCCCCCTGCTGGAGAAAATAACAAACGGCCGCCTGCTGGAGCAGAGTAACGACTCAATGCCCTCCGCTGTAGTGAGTACACACTGCTCCCTGCTGGAGTGAGTAACAACACACTGCACCCTGCTGGAGGGAGTAACAGTACCCTGACCCCTGCTGGAGGGAGTAACACACTGCCCCTGCCAGAGCAGATTAACAATACACTGCTCTCTGCTGGAGGGAGTAACACACTGCCCACTGCTGCAGGGACGAACGCACTGCCCCTGCTAGTGCAGAGTAACAATACAAAGCCCCTTGCTTGGAGGGAGTAATTCAGTAACTCACTGCCCCCTGCTGGAGAGAGTAACACACTGCACCCTGCTGGAGCAGAGTAACAACACACTGCTGCCTGCTGTAAGGAGTCACAACACACTGCCCCCTGCTGGAGCAGAGTAACAACACACTGCACCCTGCTGGAGTGAGTAACAACACACTGCCCCCTGCTGGAGTGTGTAATAACACACTGCCCCCTGCTGGATGGAGTAACAACACACTGCCACCTGCTGGAGTAGAGTAACAACACACTGTCCCCTGCTGGACCAGAGTAACAACACACTGTCCCCTGCTGGAGCAGAGTAACAACACACTGCCCCCTGCTGGAGGGAGTAACACACTGCCTGCTGCTGGAGGCAGTAACAGCACTGCCCACTGCTGGAGGGAGTAACAACACACTGTCCCCTGCTGGAGGGAGTAAAATACTGCGCCCTCCTGGAGCAGAGTAACAACACACGGCACCCTGCTGGAAGGAGTAAAACACTGCCCCCTGCTGGAGCAGAGTAACAACACACTGCCCCTTGCTGGAGGGAGTAATAACAAACTGCCCCCTGCTGGAGAAAATAACAAACGGCCGTCTGCTGGAGCAGAGTAACGACTCAATGCCCTCCGCTGTAGTGAGTACACACTGCTCCCTGCTGGAGTGAGTAACAACACACTGCACCCTGCTGGAGGGAGTAACAGTACCCTGACCCCTGCTGGAGGGAGTAACACACTGCCCCTGCCGGAGCAGATTAACAATACACTGCCCTCTGCTGGAGGGAGTAACACACTGCCCGCTGCTGCAGGGACGAACGCACTGCCCCTGCTAGTGCAGAGTAACAATACAAAGCCCCTTGCTTGGAGGGAGTAATTCAGTAACTCACTGCCCCCTGCTGGAGAGAGTAACACACTGCACCCTGCTGGAGCAGAGTAACAACACACTGCTGCCTGCTGTAAGGAGCCACAACACACTGCCCCCTGCTGGAGGGAGTAACAACACAGTGTCCCCTGCTGGAGTGATTGACAACAGACTGCTCCCTGCTGGAGGGAGTAAAAACACTCAGTCCACTGCTGGAGGGAATAAAAACACACTGCCCCTGCTGGAGGGAGTAACAACACACTGCCCACTGCTGGAGGGAGTAACAACACACTTTACCCTGCTGGAGGGAATAACACACTGCCTGCTGCTGGAGGGAGTAACACACTACCCCCAGCTGGAGCAGAGTAATAACACATTGCCCCCTGCTGGAAGGAGTAACAACACACTGCCCCCTGCTGGTGGGAGTAACAACACATTGCCCCCTGCTGGAGGGAGTAACAACACACTTACCCCTGCTGGAGGGAGTAACACACTGCCACCTGCTGGAGGGAGTAACACACTAATCCCTGCTGGTGCAGAGTAACAATATACTGCCTCCTGCTGGAAGGCGTAACAGCACACTGCCCCCTGCTGGAGGGAGCAACACACTGCCCCCTGTTGGAGCAGAGTAACAACACATTGCCCCCTGCTGGAGGCAGTAACACACTACCCCCAGCTGGAGCAGAGCAACAACACATTGCCCCCTGCTGGAAGGAGTAACAACACACTACCCCCTGCTGGTGGGAGTAAAAACACATTGCCCCCTGCTGGAGGGAGTAACACACTGCCCTCTGCTGGAGGGAGTAACACACTAACCCCTGCTGATGCAGAATAACAATATACTGCCCCCTGCTGGAAGGCGTAACAACACACTGCCCCCAGATGGAGGGAGTAACAACACACTGCCACCTGCTGGAGCAGTGTAACAACAAACTACCACCTGCTGGAGGGAGAAACGACACAGTGCCCCCTGCTGGAGGGAGTAACACACTGCCCCCTGCTGAAGCATAGTAACAACACACTGCCCCTTGCTGGAGGGAGTAACAACACACTGCCCCCTGCTGGAGCGAGTAACAACACACAGCCCCCACCCCCTCCGCTGGAGGGAGTAACACACTCACCCCTGCTGATGCAGAGTAACAATATACTGCCCCCTGCTGGAAGGCGTAACAACACACTGGCCCCAGATGGAGGGAGTAACAACACACTGCCCCCTGCTGGAGCAGTGTAACAACAAATTACCACCTGCTGGAGGGAGAAACGACACACTGCCCCCTGCTGGGGGGAGTAAAAATACACTGCCCCGTGCTGGACAAGAGTAACAACACAATGCCCCCTGCTGGACCAGAGCAACAACACATTCCCCCTGCTGGAGGCAGGAACACACTGCCCCTTGCTGGAGCAGAGTAACAACACATTGCCCCCTGCTGGAAGGAGTAACAACACACTGCCTGCTGCTGGTGGAAGTAACAACACATTGCCCCCTGCTGGAGGGAGTAACAACACACTGCCCCCTGCTGGAGGGAGTAACACACTGCCTCCTGCTGGAGGGAGTAACAAACTGCCCCCTGCTGGAGGGAGGAACACACTAACCCCTGCTGGTGCAGAGTAACAACATACTGCCCCCTGATGGAAGGCGTAACAATACACTGCCCCCAGCGGGAGGGAGTAACAACACACTGCACCCTGCTGGAGCAGTGTAACAACAAACTGCTACCTGCTGGAGGGAGAAATGACACAGTGCCCCCTGCTGGAGGAAGTAACACACTGCCCCCTGCTGAAACAGAGTAACAATACACTGCCCCCTGCTGGAGGGAGTAACAACACACTGCCCCCTGTTGAAGCAGAGTAACAACACATTGCGCCCTGCTGGATTGAGTAACACACCGCCCGCTGCTGGAGGGAATAACGCACTGCCTGCTGCTGGAGGGAGTAACAACACACTGCCCACTGCTGGAGGGAGTAACAACACACTTTACCCTGCTGGAGGGAATAACACACTGCCTGCTGCTGGAGGGAGTAACACACTACCCCCAGCTGGAGCAGAGTAATAACATATTGCCCCCTGCTGGAAGGAGTAACAACACACTGCCCCCTGCTGGTGGGAGTAACAACACATTGCCCCCTGCTGGAGGGAGTAACAACACACTTACCCCTGCTGGAGGGAGTAACACACTGCCACCTGCTGGAGGGAGTAACACACTAATCCCTGCTGGTGCAGAGTAACAATATACTGCCTCCTGCTGGAAGGCGTAACAACACACTGCCCCCTGCTGGAGGGAGCAACACACTGCCCCCTGTTGGAGCAGAGTAACAACACATTGCCCCCTGCTGGAGACAGTAACACACTAACCCCAGCTGGAGCAGAGCAACAACACATTGCCCCCTGCTGGAAGGAGTAACAACACACTGCC
This sequence comes from Pristiophorus japonicus, assembly GCF_044704955.1. Taxonomy (NCBI): domain Eukaryota; kingdom Metazoa; phylum Chordata; class Chondrichthyes; family Pristiophoridae; genus Pristiophorus; species Pristiophorus japonicus. Next base: position 69,256,662 of record NC_091996.1, read on the forward strand.
CCCTGCTGGTGGGAGTAAAAACGCATTGCCGCCTGCTGGAGGGAGTAACACACTGCCCTCTGCTGGATTGGGAACACACTAACCCCTGCTGATGCAGAGTAACAATATACTGCCCCCTGCTGGAAGGCGTAACAACACACTGCCCCCTGCTGGTGGGAGTAAAAACACATTGCCCCCTGCTGGAGGGAGTTACACACTGCCCCCTGCTGGAGGGAGCAACACACTGCCCCCTGTTGGAGCAGAGTAACAACACATTGCCCCCTGCTGGAGGGAGTAACACACCGCCCTCTGCTGGAGGGAGTAACACACTGCCTGCTGCTGGACGGATTAACAACACACTGCCCCCTGCTGGAGGGAACAACAAACTGCCCCCTGCTGGAGCAGAATAACAACACACTGCCCTCTGCTGGAGCAGAGTAACACACTGCCCCCTGCTGGAGGGAGTAACACACTGTCCCCTGCTGGAGCAGAGGAACATCACACTGCCCCCTGCTGGAGGGTGTAACAACACACTGCCCCCTGCTGGAGGGAGTAACCACACATTGTCCCCGGCTGGAGGGAGTAACAACACTGTCCCGTGCTGGAGGGAGTAATAACACACTGCCCCCTGCTGGAGGGAGTAACAACACTCTGTCCCCTGCTGGAGCAGAGTAACAACACACTGCCTCCTGTGGAAATATAACAGTACACTGCCCCCTGCTGGAACAGAGTAACAACACACTGCCCGCTGCAGCAGCAGAGTATCAATACACTGCTCCCTGCTGGATGGAGTAACAACACTCTGTCCCCTGCAGGATTTAGTAACAACACACTGCCCCCTGCTGGAGCATGTAATAACACACTGCCACCTGTTGGAGGGAGTAACAACACACTGCCCCCTGCTGGAGGGAGTGACACACTGCCCCCGGCTGTGGCAGAGTAACAACACACAACCCCCTGCTGGTGGGAGGAACACACTGCCCACAGCTGGAGCAGAGTAACAATACACTGCCACCTGCTGGAGGGAGTAACTCACTGCCCCCTAGTGGGGAGAGTAACACATTGCCCCGTGCTGGAGCAGAGTAACAATACAATGTCCCCTGCTGGAGGGAGTAAAAACACACTGCCCCCTGCTGGACCAGAGCAACAACACACTGCCCCCTGCTGTAGGGAGGAACACACTGCCCCCTGCTGGAGCAGAGTAACAACACACTGCCCCCTGCTGGAGGGAGTAAAACACTGCCTGCTGCTGGAGGGAGTAATACACTGCCCCCTGCTGAAGCAGAGTAACGACACACTGCCCCCTGCTGGAGCTAGTAACAGCACACTGCCGTTCCCCGCCCACCCCCCCCTCGCTGGAGTGAGTAACACACTGCCCCCTGCTGGAGGGAGTAACACACTGTCCACTGCTGGAGCAGAGGAACATCACACTGCCCCCTGCTGGAGGGTGTAACAACACACTGCCCCCTGCTGGAGGGAGTAACCACACATTGTCCCCGGCTGGAGGGAGTAACAACACTGTCCCGTGCTGGAGCAGAGTAACAACACACTGCCTCCTGCTGGAGGAATAACAGTACACTGCCCCCTGCTGGAACAGAGTAACAACACACTGCCCGGTGCAGCAGCAGAGTATCAATACACTTCTCCCTGCTGGATGGAGTAACAACACTCTGTCCCCTGCAGGATTTAGTAACAACACACTGCCCCCTGCTGGAGCATGTAATAACACACTGCCACCTGTTGGAGGGAGTAACAACACACTGCCCCCTGCTGGAGGGAGTGACACACTGCCCCCGGCTGTGGCAGAGTAACAACACACAACCCCCTGCTGGTGGGAGGAACACACTGCCCACAGCTGGAGCAGAGTAACAATACACTGCCACCTGCTGGAGGGAGTAACTCACTGCCCCCTAGTGGGGAGAGTAACACATTGCCCCGTGCTGGAGCAGAGTAACAATACAATGTCCCCTGCTGGAGGGAGTAAAAACACACTGCCCCCTGCTGGACCAGAGCAACAACACACTGCCCCCTGCTGTAGGGAGGAACACACTGCCCCCTGCTGGAGCAGAGTAACAACACACTGCCCCCTGCTGGAGGGAGTAACACACTGCCTGCTGCTGGAGGGAGTAATACACTGCCCCCTGCTGAAGCAGAGTAACGACACACTGCCCCCTGCTGGAGCTAGTAACGGCACACTGCCGTTCCCCGCCCCCCCCCCCCGCTGGAGTGAGTAACACACAGCCGCCTGCTGGAGGGAGCAACACACTGCCCCCTGTTGAAGCAGAGTAACAACACATTGCCCCCTGCTGGAGGGAGTAACGCACCGCCCTCTGCTGGAGCAGAATAACAACATACTGTCCCCTGCTGGAGGGAGTAACAACATTCTGTCCCCTGCTGGAGGGAGTAACAACACTGTCCCCTGCTGGAGGGAGTAACTCACTGCCCCCTAGTGGGGAGTGTAACACATTGTCTCGTGCTGGAGCAGAGTAACAACACACTGCCCCCTGCTGGAGCAGAGTAACGATGCACTGCCCCTGCTGGAGGGAGTAACATACTGCCCCCTGCTGGAGGGAGTAACAAACTGCCCTCTGCTGGAGCAGAGTAACAACACACTGCCCCCTGCTGGACAAGAGTAACAATACAATGCCCCCTGCTGGAGGGAGTAAAAACACACTGCCCCCTGCTGGACAAGAGTAACAACACGCTGCCCTCTGCTGGACCAGAGCAACAACACACTGACCCCTACTGGAGGGAGGAACACACTGACCCCTGCTGAAGCAGAGTAACAACACACTGCCCCCTGCTGGAGGGAGTAACACACTGCCTGCTGCTGGAGGGAGTAACACAATACCCCCAGCTGGAGCAGAGAAACAACACATTGCCCCCTGCTGGAGGAGTAACAACACACTTCACCCTGCTGGAGGGAGTAACACACTGCCTCCTGCTGGAGGGAGTAACACACTGCCCCCTGCTGGAGGGAGTAACACAATACCCCCAGCTGGAGCAGAGAAACAACACATGCCCCCTGCTGGAGGAGTAACAACACACTTCACCCTGCTGGAGGGAGTAACACACTGCCTCCTGCTGGAGGGAGTAACACACTGCCCCCTGCTGGAGGGAGTAACACACTAAACCCTGCTGGTGCAGAGTAACACTATACTGCCCGCTGCTGGAAGTCGTAACAACACAATGCCCCCAGCTGGAGGGAGTAACAACACACTGCCCCCAGCTGGAGTGAGTAACAACACACTGTCCTCTGCTGGAGCAGCTTAACAACAAACTGCCACCTGCTGGAGAGAGTAACGACACAGTGCCCCCTGCTGGAGGGAGTAACAAACTGCCCCATGCTGAAGCAGAGTAACAATACACTGCACCCTGCTGGAGATAGTAACGACACACTGCCACGCCCGCCTCCCCCCCGCTGGAGTGAGTACCAAACTGCCCCCTGCTGGAGGGAGCAACACACTGCCCCCTGTTGGAGCAGAGTAACAACACACTGCCCCCTGCTGGATCGAGTAACAACACACTGCCCGCTGCTGGAGGGAGTAACACAGTGCTCCCGGCTCGAGCAGATTAACAACACACTGCCCCCTGCTGGATGGAGTAACAATACACTGCCCCCTGCTGGATGAAGTAACTCACTGCCCCCTGCTGGAGCAGAGTAGCAAAACACTTCCCCCTGCTGGATGGAGTAAAAACACACTGTGTCCTGCTGGAGGGAGTAACACACTGCCCCCTGCTGGAGCAGATTAACAACACACTGCCCCCTGCTGGACAAGAGTAACAATACAATGCCCCCTGCTGGAGGGAGTAAAAACACACTGCTCCCTGCTGGACAAGAGTAACAACACACTGCCCCCTGCTGGACCAGAGCAACAACACACTGACCCCGACTGGAGGGAGAAACACACTGACCCCTGCTGAAGCAGAGTAACAACACACTGCCCCCTGCTGGAGGGAGTAACAACACTCTGTCCCCTGCTGGACCAGAGTAACAACACACTGCCCCATGCTGGAGGGCGTAACAACACACTGTCCCCTGCTGGACCAGAGTAACAACACACTGTCCCCTGCTGGACCAGAGTAACAACACACTGCCCCATGCTGGAGGGAGTAACAACACACTGCCCCCTGCTGGAGGGAGTAACAACACACTGCCCCCTGCTGGAGGGAGTAACAACATTCTGTCCCATGCTGGAGGGAGCAACAACACACTGCCCCCTGCTGGAGGGAGTAACAACACACTGCCCCCTGCTGGAGGGAGTAACAACATTCTGTCCCATGCTGGAGGGAGCAACAACATACTGCCCCCTGCTGGAGGGAGTAATAACACACGGGCCCCTGCTGGAGGGAGTAACAACACACTGCCCCCTGCTGGAGGGAGTAACAACACACTGCCTCCTGCTGGAGGGAGTAACTCACTACCCCCTGCTCGAGCAGAGTAAAAATGCACTGCACCCTGCTGGAGGGAGAAACACACTGTCACCTGCTGGAGCAGAGTAACAACACACTGCCCCTGCTGGAGCGGATGAACAACACACTGCCCCCTGCTGCAAGGAATAACACACAGCCCCCTGCTGTCGCAGAGTAACAACACACTGTCCCCTGCTGGATCACAGAAACAACACACTGCCCCCTGCTGGAGGGAGTAAAACACTGCTCCCTGCTGGAGCAGAGTAACAACACACGGGCCCCTGCTGGAGGGAGTAACACACTGCCCCCTGCTGGAGCAGAGTAACAATACACTGCCCCCTGCTGGAGCACAGAAACAAAACACTGCCACCTGCTGGAGGGAGTAAAACAATACTGCCTGCTGGAGCAGAGCGACAACACACGGGCACCTGCTGGAGGAAGTAACTCACTGCCCCCTGCTGGAGCAGAGTAACAATGCACTGAACCCTGCTGGAGGGAGAAACACACTGTCACCTGCTGGAGCAGAGTAACAACACACTGCCCCCTGCTGGCGGCAGTAAGACACTGCCCCGAGGTGGAGCAGAGTAACAACACATGCCCCTGCTGGAGCAGAATAACAACACACTGCCACCTGCTGGAGCAGATGAACAACACACTGCCCCCTGCTGCAGGGAGTAACACACAGCCCCCCGCTGTAGCAGAGTAACAGCACACTGTCCCCTGCTGAACCAGAGTAACAACACACTGCCCCCTGCTGGAGGGCATAACAACACACCGCCACAGCTGGAGGGAGTAACACACAGCCCCCTACTGTAGCAGTGTAACAACACACTGTCCCCTGCTGGAGCAGAGTAACAACACACTGCCCCCTGCTGGAGGAAGTTACAACACACTTCCCCCTCCTGGAGGGAGTAACACACTGCTCCCTGCTGAAGCAGAGTAACAACACACTGCCCGTTGCTGGACCAGAGTAGCAATGCACTTCCGCCTGCTGGAGGGAGTAACATACTGCCTGCTGCTGGAGCAGAGTAACAACACACAGCTCCCTGCTGGAGGCGGTAGCAACACACTGCCCCCGGATGGAGTGAGTAACAATATACTGCCGCCTGCTGGAGCAGAGTAATAACACACTGCCACCTGCTGGTGGGAGTAACAACACACTGCCCCCTGCTGGAGGGAGTAACAACACTCTGTCCCCTGCTGGAGGGAGCAAAAACACACTGCCCCCTGGTGGAGGGAGTAACAACATTCTGTCCCATGCTGGAGGGAGCAACAACACACTGCCCCCTGCTGGAGGGAGTAGTAACACACGGGCCCCTGCTGGAGGGAGTAACAACACACTGCCTCCTGCTGGAGGGAGTAACAACAGACTGCCCCCTGCTGGAGGGAGTAACAACACACTGCCCCCTGCTGGCGGGAGTAACAACATTCTGTCCCATGCTGGAGGGAGTAACAACACACTGCCCCCTGCTGGAGGGAGTAACAACACACTGCCTCCTGCTGGAGGGAGTAACTCACTACCCCCTGCTCGAGCAGAGTAACAATGCACTGCACCCTGCTGGAGGGAGAAACACACTGTCACCTGCTGGAGCAGAGTAACAACACACTGCCCCCTGCTGGCGGCAGTAAGACACTGCCCCGTGCTGGAGCAGAGTAACAACACACTGCCCCTGCTGGAGTGGATGAACAACACACTGCCCCCTGCTGCAAGGAATAACACACAGACCGCTGCTGGAGCAGAGTAACAACACACGGGCCCCTGCTGGAGGGATTAACTCACTGCCCCCTGCTGGAGCAGAGTGTCAACACAGTGCCCCTGGCTGGAGGGAGTAACTCACCACCCCCTGCTCGAGCAGAGTAACAATGCACTGCACCCTGCTGGAGGGAGTAAGACACTGTCCCGTGCTGGAGCAGAGTAACAACACATGCCCCTGCTGGAGGAGATGAACAACACACTGCCCCCTGCTGCAGGGAGTAATACACAGCCCCCTGCTGTAGCAGAGTAACAACACATCGTCTACTACTGGACCAGAGTAACAACACTTTGCCCCATGCTGGAGGGAGAAACAACACAATGCCCCGTGCTGGAGGGAGTAACACACTGCCCCCTGCTGGAGCAGAGTAACAACACACTGCCCCCTGCTGGACCAGAGTAACAACACACTGCCCCATGCTGGAGGGAGAAACAACACAATGCCCCCTGCTGGAGGGAGTAAAACACTACTGCCTGCTGGAGCAGAGCGACAACACATGGGTCCCTGCTGGAGGAAGTAACTCACTGCCCCCTGCTGGAGCAGAGTAACAATGCACTGCACCCTGCTGGAGGGAGAAACACACTGTCACCTGCTGGAGCAGAGTAACAACACACTGCCCCCTGCTGGCGGCAATAAGACACTGCCCCGAGCTGGAGCAGAGTAACAACACACTGCCCCCTGCTGGAGGGAGTAACACACTGCCCCCCGCTGAACCAGAGTAACAACACACTGCCCCCTGCTGGAGAGCGTAACAACACACCGCCACAGCTGGAGGGAGTAACACACAGCCCACTGCTGTAGCAGAGTAACAACACACTGCCCCTGCTGGAGCAGAGTAACAACACACTGCCCCATGCTGGAGGGAGTAACAACACACTGCCCCCTGCTGGAGGGAGTAAAACCCTGCTCCCTGCTGGAGCAGATTAACAACACACTGGCCCCTGCTGGATGGAGTAACAATACTCTGCCCCCTGCTGGAGGGTGTAACAATACACTGCCCCCTGCTGGATGGAGTAGCAATAAACTGCTCCCTGCTGGAGGGAGTAACAACACACTGCCCCCTGCTGGATGGAGTAGCAATAAACTGCTCCCTGCTGGAGGGTGTAACAATACACAGCCCCCTACTGGAGGGAGTAACAACACACTGTACCCTGCTGGAGGGAGTAACAACACAACTGTCTCCTGCTGGAGGGAGTGACAATACTCTGTCCCCTGCTGGAGGGAGTAACAACGCACTGCCCCCTGCTGGAGGGAGTAACAACATCTGTCCTTTGCTGGAGGGAGTAACAACAGACTGTCCCCTGCTGGAGAGAGTAAGAACACACTGCACCCTGCTGGAGTGAGTAACAACACACTGCCCCCTATTGGAGGGAGTAAGAATACACTGCCCCCTGCTGGAGGGAGTAACACCCTGCTCCCTGCTGGAGCAGATTAACAACACACTGCCCCCTGCTGGATGGAGTAACAATACTCTGCCCCCTGCTGGAGGGTGTAACAATACACTGCCCGCAGCTGGATGGAGTAGCAATAAACCACTCCCTGCTGGAGGGAGTAACAACACACTGCCCCCTGCTGGATGGAGTAGCAATAAACTGCCCACTGCTGGAGGCTGTAACAATACACAGCCCCCTACTGGAGGGAGTAACAACACACTGTACCCTGCTGGAGGGAGTAACAACACAACTGTCTCCTGCTGGAGGGAGTAACAATACTCTGTCCCCTGCTGGAGGGAGTAACAACACACTGCCCCCTGCTGGAGTGAGTAACAACACTCTGTCCCTTGCTGGAGGGAGTAACAACAGACTGTCCCCTGCTGGAGAGAGTAAGAACACACTGCCCCCTGTTGGAGGCATTTACAACACACTTCCCCCTCCTGGAGGGAGTAACACACTGCCCCCTGCTGGAGCAGAGTAACAACACACTGCCCCCTGCTGGAGCACAGAAACAACACACTGCCACCTGCTGGAGGGAGTAAAACACTACTGCCTGCTGGAGCAGAGCGACAACACACGGGCACCTGCTGGAGGAAGTAACTCACTGCCCCCTGCTGGAGCAGAGTAACAATGCACTGCTCCCTGCTGGAGGGAGAAACACACTGTCACCTGCTGGAGCAGAGTAACAACACACTGTCCCCTGCTGGTGGCAGTAAGACACTGCCCCGAGCTGGAGCAGAGTAACAACACATGCCCCTGTTGGAGCAGAGTAACAACACACTGCCCCCTGCTGGAGCAGATGAACAACACACTGCCCCCTGCTGCAGGGAGTAACACACAGCCCCCCGCTGTAGCAGAGTAACAGCACACTGTCCCCTGCTGAACCAGAGTAACAACACACTGCCCCCTGCTGGAGGGCGTAACAACACACCGCCACAGCTGGAGGGAGTAACACACAGCCCCCTGCTGTAGCAGAGTAACAACACACTGTCCCCTGCTGGAGCAGAGTAACAACACACTGCCCCCTGTTGGAGGGAGTTACAACACTCTTCCCCCTCCTGGAGGGAGTAACACACTGCTCCCTGCTGAAGCAGAGTAACAACACACTGCCCACTGCTGGACCAGAGTAGCAATGCACTTCCGCCTGCTGGAGGGAGTAACACACTGCTCCCTGCTGAAGCAGAGTAACAACACACAGCTCCCTGCTGGAGGGAGTAACAACATTCTGTCCCATGCTGGAGGGAGTAACAACACACTGCCCCCTGCTGGAGCAGAGTAACAACACATGCCCCTGCTGGAGGAGATGAACAACACACTGCCCCCTGCTGCAGGGAGTAATACACAGCCCCCTGCTGTAGCAGAGTAACAACACATCGTCCACTACTGGACCAGAGTAACAACACACTGCCCCATGCTGGAGGGAGAAACAACATAATGCCCCCTGCTGGAGGGAGGAACACACTGCCCCCTGCTGGAGCAGAGTAACAACACACTGCCCCCTGCTGGACCAGAGTAACAACACACTGCCCCATGCTGGAGGGAGAAACAACACAATGCCCCCTTGCTGGAGGGAGTAAAACACTACTGCCTGCTGGAGCAGAGCGACAACACACGGGTCCCTGCTGGAGGAAGTAACTCACTGCCCCCTGCTGGAGCAGAGTAACAATGCACTGCACCCTGCTGGAGGGAGAAACACACTGTCACCTGCTGGAGCAGAGTAACAACACATGCCCCTGCTGGAGCAGATGAACAACACACTGCCCCCTGCTGCAGGGAGTAACACACAGCCCGCCGCTGTAGCAGAGTAACAACACACTGTTCCCTGCTGAACCAGAGTAACAACACACTGCCCCCTGCTGGAGGGCGTAACAACACACCGCCACAGCTGGAGGGAGTAACACACAGCCCCCTGCTGTAGCAGAGTAACAACACACTGTCCCCTGCTGGAGCAGAGTAACAACACACTGCCCCATGCTGGAGGGAGTAACAACACACTGCCCCCTGCTGGAGGGAGTAACACCCTGCTCCCTGCTGGAGCAGATTAACAACACACTGCCCCCTGCTGGATGGAGTAACAATACTCTGCCCCCTGCTGGAGGGTGTAACAATACACTGCCCCCTGCTGGATGGAGTAGCAATAAACTGCTCCCTGCTGGAGGAAGTAACAACACACTGCGCCCTCTGCTGGATGGAGTAGCAATAAACTGCCCCCTGCTGGAGGGTGTAACAATACACAGCCCCCTGCTGGAGGGAGCTACAACACACTTCCCCCTGCTGGAGGGAGTAATAACACACGGGCCCCTGCTGGAGGGAGTAACAACACACTGCCCCCTGCTGGAGAGAGTAACTCACTACCCCCTGCTCGAGCAGAGTAACAATGCACTGCACCCTGCTGGAGGGCGTAACAACACACTGCCCCAGCTGGAGGGAGTAACACACAGCCCTCTGCTGTAGCAGAGTAACAACACACTGTCCCCTGCTGGAGCACAGAAACAACACACTGCCCCCTGCTGGAGGGAGCAATACACAGCTCCCTGCTGGAGCAGAGTAACAACCACATGGGCCCCTGCTGGAGGGATTAACTCACTGCCCCCTGCTGGAGCAGAGTATCAACACACTGCCCCCGGCTGGAGGGAGTAACTCACTACCCCCTGCTCGAGCAGTGTAACAATGCACTGTACCCTGCTGGAGGGAGAAACACTCTGTCACCTGCTGGAGCAGAGTAACAACACACTGCCCCCTGCTGGCGGCAGTAAGACACTGCCCCGAGCTGGAGCAGAGTAACAACACATGCCCCTGCTGGAGCAGATGAACAACACACTGCCCCCTGCTGCAGGGAGTAACACACAGCCCCCCGCTGTAGCAGAGTAACAACACACTGTTCCCTGCTGAACCAGAGTAACAACACACTGCCCCCTGCTGGAGGGCGTAACAACACACCGCCACAGCTGGAGGGAGTAACACACAGCCCCCTGCTGTAGCAGAGTAACAACACACTGTCCCCTGCTGGAGCAGAGTAACAACACACTGCCCCATGCTGGAGGGAGTAACAACACACTGCCCCCTGCTGGAGGGAGTAACACCCTGCTCCCTGCTGGAGCAGATTAACAACACACTGCCCCCTGCTGGATGGAGTAACAATACTCTGCCCCCTGCTGGAGGGTGTAACAATACACTGCCCCCTGCTAGATGGAGTAGCAATAAACTGCTCCCTGCTGGAGGGAGTAACAACACACTGCGCCCTCTGCTGGATGGAGTAGCAATAAACTGCCCCCTGCTGGAGGGTGTAACAATACACAGCCCCCTACTGGAGGGAGCAACAAGACACTGTACCCTGCTGGAGGGAGTAACAACACAACTGTCTCCTGCTGGAGGGAGTAACAATACTCTGTCCCCTGCTGGAGGGAGTAACAACACACTGCCCCCTGCTGGAGGGAGTAACAACACTCTGTCCCTTGCTGGAGGGAGTAACAACAGACTGTCCCATGCTGGAGAGAGTAAGAACACACTGCACCCTGCTGGAGTGAGTAACAACACACTGCCCCCTATTGGAGGGAGTAAGAATACACTGCTCCCTGCTGGAGGGAGTAACACCACACTGCCCCCTGCTGGAGCAGAGTATCAACAAACTGCCACCTGCTGGAGGGAGTAACAATACACTGCCCCCTGCTGGATGGAGTAGCAATAAACTGCCCCCTGCTGGAGGGAGTAACAACACACTGCCCCCTACTGGATGGAGTAGCAATAAACTGCCCCCTGCTGGAGGGTGTAACAATACACAGCCCCCTGCTGGAGGGAGCTACAACACACTTCCCCCTGCTGGAGGGAGTAATAACACACGGGCCCCTGCTGGAGGGAGTAACAACACACTGCCCCCTGCTGGAGAGAGTAACTCACTACCCCCTGCTCGAGCAGAGTAACAATGCACTGCACCCTGCTGGAGGGCGTAACAACACACTGCCCCAGCTGGAGGGAGTAACACACAGCCCTCTGCTGTAGCAGAGTAACAACACACTGTCCCCTGCTGGAGCACAGAAACAACACACTGCCCCCTGCTGGAGGGAGCAATTCACAGCTCCCTGCTGGAGCAGAGTAACAACCACATGGGCCCCTGCTGGAGGGATTAACTCACTGCCCCCTGCTGGAGCAGAGTATCAACACACTGCCCCCGGCTGGAGGGAGTAACTCACTACCCCCTGCTCGAGCAGTGTAACAATGCACTGTACCCTGCTGGAGGGAGAAACACTCTGTCACCTGCTGGAGCAGAGTAACAACACACTGCCCCCTGCTGGCGGCAGTAAGACACTGCCCCGAGCTGGAGCAGAGTAACAACACATGCCCCTGCTGGAGCAGATGAACAACACACTGCCCCCTGCTGCAGGGAGTAACACACAGCCCCCCGCTGTAGCAGAGTAACAACACACTGTTCCCTGCTGAACCAGAGTAACAACACACTGCCCCCTGCTGGAGGGCGTAACAACACACCGCCACAGCTGGAGGGAGTAACACACAGCCCCCTGCTGTAGCAGAGTAACAACACACTGTCCCCTGCTGGAGCAGAGTAACAACACACTGCCCCATGCTGGAGGGAGTAACAACACACTGCCCCCTGCTGGAGGGAGTAACACCCTGCTCCCTGCTGGAGCAGATTAACAACACACTGCCCCCTGCTGGATGGAGTAACAATACTCTGCCCCCTGCTGGAGGGTGTAACAATACACTGCCCCCTGCTGGATGGAGTAGCAATAAACTGCTCCCTGCTGGAGGGAGTAACAACACACTGCGCCCTCTGCTGGATGGAGTAGCAATAAACTGCCCCCTGCTGGAGGGTGTAACAATACACAGCCCCCTACTGGAGGGAGCAACAAGACACTGTACCCTGCTGGAGGGAGTAATAACACAACTGTCTCCTGCTGGAGGGAGTAACAATACTCTGTCCCCTGCTGGAGGGAGTAACAACACACTGCCCCCTGCTGGAGGGAGTAACAACACTCTGTCCCTTGCTGGAGGGAGTAACAACAGACTGTCCCATGCTGGAGAGAGTAAGAACACACTGTCCCCTGCTGGAGTGAGTAACAACACACTGCCCCCTATTGGAGGGAGTAAGAATACACTGCTCCCTGCTGGAGGGAGTAACACCACACTGCCCCCTGCTGGAGCAGAGTATCAACAAACTGCCACCTGCTGGAGGGAGTAACAATACACTGCCCCCTGCTGGATGGAGTAGCAATAAACTGCCCCCTGCTGGAGGGAGTAACAACACACTGCCCCCTACTGGATGGAGTAGCAATAAACTGCCCCCTGCTGGAGGGTGTAACAATACACAGCCCCCTGCTGGAGGGAGCTACAACACACTTCCCCCTGCTGGAGGGAGTAATAACACACGGGCCCCTGCTGGAGGGAGTAACAACACACTGCCCCCTGCTGGAGAGAGTAACTCACTACCCCCTGCTCGAGCAGAGTAACAATGCACTGCACCCTGCTGGAGGGCGTAACAACACACTGCCCCAGCTGGAGGGAGTAACACACAGCCCTCTGCTGTAGCAGAGTAACAACACACTGTCCCCTGCTGGAGCACAGAAACAACACACTGCCCCCTGCTGGAGGGAGCAATACACAGCTCCCTGCTGGAGCAGAGTAACAACCACATGGGCCCCTGCTGGAGGGATTAACTCACTGCCCCCTGCTGGAGCAGAGTATCAACACACTGCCCCCGGCTGGAGGGAGTAACTCACTACCCCCTGCTCGAGCAGTGTAACAATGCACTGTACCCTGCTGGAGGGAGAAACACTCTGTCACCTGCTGGAGCAGAGTAACAACACATGCCCTGCTGGAGGAGATGAACAACACACTGCCCCCTGCTGCAGGGAGTAATACACAGCTCCCTGCTGTAGCAGAGTAACAACACACTGTCCCCTGCTGGACCAGAGTAACAACACACTGCCCCATGCTGGAGGGAGAAACAACACAATGCCCCGTGCTGGAGGGAGTAACACACTGCCCCCTGCTGGAGCAGAGTAACAACACACTGCCCCCTGCTGGAGCAGAGAAACAACACACTGCCACCTGCTGGAGGGAGTAAAACACTACTGCCTGCTGGAGCAGAGCGACAACACACAGGCACCTGCTGGAGGAAGTAACTCACTGCCCCCTGCTGGAGCAGAGTAACAATGCACTGCACCCTGCTGGAGGGAGAAACACACTGTCACCTGCTGGAGCAGAGTAACAACACACTGCCCCCTGCTGGCAGCAGTAAGACACTGCCCCATGCTGGAGCAGAGTAACAACGCACTGCCCTCTGCTGGAGCGAGTAACACACTGCCACTTGTGGAGCAGAGTAACAACACACTGCTCCCTGCTGGAGGCGGTAGCAACACACTGCCCCCTGCTGGAGTGAGTAACAATACACTGCCCCCTGCTGGAGGGAGTAACACACTGCCACCTGCTGAAGCAGAGTAACAACACACTGCCCCCTGCTGGAGATAGTAACGACACACTGCCACACGTCCCCCCCACTGGAGTGAGTAACAAACTGCCCCCTGCTGGAGGGAGCAACACAATGCCCACTGCTGGTGCAGAGTAACAATACACTGCCCCCTGCTGGAGGGAGTAACTTACTGCCCCCTGCTGGAGAGAGTAACTCACTGCCCCCTGCTGGAGCAGAGTAACAACACACTTCCCCATGCTGGAGGGAGTAACAACACACTGCCCCCTGTGGGCGGGAGAAACAACACACTGCTCCCTGCTGTAGGGAGTCACAAGACACTGCCCCCTGGTGGAGTGAGTAACAACACACTGTCGCCTGCTGGAGGGAGCAACAACAGACTGCCCCCTGCTGGAGGGAATAACAACACTCTGTCCCCTGCTGGAGGGAGTAACAACACTCTGCCCCCTGCTGGAGGGAGTAACACACTGCCCTATTTTTTAGCAGAATAACAACACACTGCCCCCTGCTGGAGCAGAGTAACACACTGCCCCCTGCTGGAGGGAGTAACACACAGTTCGCTGCTGGAGCAGAGGAACAACACACTGCCCCCAGCTGGAGCAGTGTAACAACACACTGCCCCCTGCTGGAGGGAGTAACACACTGCTCTCTGGTGGAGCAGCGTAACAACACATTGCCCCCTGCTGGAGCAGATTAACAATGCACTATCCCCTGCTGGAAGGAGTAACACACTGCCCCCTGCTGGAGTAGAGTTACAGCCCACTGCCCCCTGCTGGAGCGAGTAACAACACACTGTTTGCTGCTGGAGGGAGTAACAAAACACTGCCCCCTGCTGGAGGAGTAACAACACTCTGTCCCCTGCTGGAGGGAGTAACAACACACTGCCACCTGGTGGAGGGTGTAACACACTGCCCCATGCTGGAGGGAGTAGCACACTGCGTCCTTTTGGAGTTGAGTAACAATGCACTGCCCCCTGCTGGAGGGATTATCAACACACTGCCTCCTGCTGGAGCAGAGTAACAACCCACTGCCCCTGCTGGAGTGAGTAACACACTGCGCCCTGCTGGAGGGAGTCTGAATGCACTGCGCCCTGCTGGAGGGAGTAACAACACACTGACCCCTTCTGGAGTGGGTACAGGTGGACACAGTGCTCAGGTACAGTTGGGCACAGTATTCAGGTACAGGTGGGCACAGTGCTCAGGAACAGGTGGACACAGTGCTCAGGTACAGTTGGGCACAGTATTCAGGTACAGGTGGACACAGTGCTCAGGTACAGTTGGGCACAGTATTCCGGTACAGGTGGACACAGTGCTCAGGTACAGGTGGGCACAGTGCTCAGGTACAGGTGGGCACAGTGCTCAGGTACAGGTGGGCAATGTGCTCAGGTACAGGTGGGCACAGTATTCAGGTACAGGTGGGCACAGTGCTCAGGTACAGGTGGGCAATGTGCTCAGGTACAGGTGGGCACAGTATTCAGGTACAGGCAGGCACAGTGCTCAGGTACAGGTGGGCACAGTATTCAGGTACAGGTGGGCACAGTATTCAGGTACAGGTGGACACAGTATTCAGGTACAGGTGGGCACAGTATTCAGGTACAGGTGGACACAGTGCTCAGGTACAGTTGGGCACAGTATTCAGGTACAGGTGGACACAGTGCTCAGGTACAGTTGGGCACAATATTCAGGTACAGGTGGGCACAGTGCTCAGGTACAGGTGGGCAATGTGCTCAGGTAGAGGTGGGCACAGCATTCAGGTACAGGTGGGCACAGTGCTCAGGTACAGGTGGTCAATGTGCTCGGGTACAGGTGGGCACAGTATTCAGGTATAGGTAGGCAGAGTGCTCAGGTACAGGTGGGCACAGTATTCAGGTACAGGTGGGCACAGTATTCAGGTACAGGTGGGCACAGTATTCATGTACAGGTGAGCACAGTATTCAGGTACAGGTGGACACAGTATTCAGGTACAGGTGGATACAGTATTCAGGTACAGGTGGACACAGTGCTCAGGTACAGATGGGCACAGTATTCAGGTACAGGTGGGCACAGTGCTCAGGTACAGTTGGGCATTGTGCTCAGGTACAGGTGGGCACAGTGCTCAGGTACAGGTGGGCACAGTGATAAGGTACAGTTGGGCATTGTGCTCAGGTACAGGTGGGTACAGTGCTCAGGTACAGTTAGGCACAGTATTCAGGTACAGGTGGACACAGTGCTCATGTACAGGTGGACACAGTGCTCAGGTACAGTTGGGCACAGTGCTCAGGTACAGGTGGGCACAGTGCTCAGGTACAGGTGGACACAGTGCTCAGGTACAGGTGGACACAGTGCTCAGGAACAGTTGGGCACAGTATTCAGGTACAGGTCGACACAGTGCTCAGGTACAGGTGGACACAGTGCTCAGGTACAGTTGGGCACAGTATTCAGGTACAGGTGGACACAGTGCTCAGGTACAGGTGGGCACAGTGCTCAGGTACAGGTGGGCACAGTGCTCAGGTACAGGTGGACAATGTGCTCAGGTACAGTTGGGCACAGTATTCAAGTACAGGTGGGCACAGTGCTCAGGTACAGGTGGACACAGTGCTCAGGTACAGGTGGACACAGTGCTCAGATACAGGTGGACACAGTGCTCAGGAACAGTTGGGCACAGTATTCAGGTACAGGTCGACACAGTGCTCAGGTACAGGTGGACACAGTGCTCAGGTACAGTTGGGCACAGTATTCAGGTACAGGTGGACACAGTGCTCAGGTACAGTTGGGCACAGTATTCAGGTACAGGTGGACACAGTGCTCAGGTACAGTTGGGCACAATATTCAGGTACAGGTGGGCACAGTGCTCAGGTACAGGTGGGCAATGTGCTCAGGTACAGGTGGGCACAGTATTCAGGTACAGGTGGGCACAGTGCTCAGGTACAGGTGGTCAATGTGCTCGGGTACAAGTGGGCACAGTATTCAGGTACAGGTAGGCAGAGTGCTCAGGTACAGGTGGGCACAGTATTCAGGTACAGGTGGGCACAGTATTCAGGTACAGGTGGACACAGTATTCAGGTACAGGTGGACACAGTGCTCAGGTACAGGTGGGCACAGTATTCAGGTACAGGTGGGCACAGTATTCAGGTACAGGTGGACACAGTATTCAGGTACAGGTGGACACAGTGCTCAGGTACAGGTGGGCACAGTATTCAGGTACAGGTGGGCACAGTGCTCAGGTACAGTTGGGCATTGTGCTCAGGTACAGGTGGGCACAGTGCTCAGGTACAGGTGGGCACAGTGCTCAGGTACAGTTGGGCATTGTGCTCAGGTACAGGTGGGCACAGTGCTCAGGTACAGTTAGGCACAGTATTCAGGTACAGGTGGACACAGTGCTCAGGTACAGGTGGGCACAGTGCTCAGGTACAGGTGGGCACAGTGCTCAGGTACAGGTGGACAATGTGCTCAGGTACAGTTGGGCACAGTATTCAAGTACAGGTGGGCACAGTGCTCAGGTACAGGTGGACACAGTGCTCAGGTACAGGTGGACACAGTGCTCAGGTACAGGTGGACACAGTGCTCAGGAACAGTTGGGCACAGTATTCAGGTACAGGTCGACACAGTGCTCAGGTACAGGTGGACACAGTGCTCAGGTACAGGTGGGCACAGTGCTCAGGTACAGGTGGGCACAGTGCTCAGGTACAGGTGGACAATGTGCTCAGGTACAGTTGGGCACAGTATTCAAGTACAGGTGGGCACAGTGCTCAGGTACAGGTGGACACAGTGCTCAGGTACAGGTGGACACAGTGCTCAGGTACAGGTGGACACAGTGCTCAGGAATAGTTGGGCACAGTATTCAGGTACAGGTCGACACAGTGCTCAGGTACAGGTGGACACAGTGCTCAGGTACAGTTGGGCACAGTATTCAGGTACAGGTGGACACAGTGCTCAGGTACAGTTGGGCACAGCATTCAGGTACAGGTGGACACAGTGCTCAGGTACAGTTGGGCACAATATTCAGGTACAGGTGGGCACAGTGCTCAGGTACAGGTGGTCAATGTGCTCGGGTACAAGTGGGCACAGTATTCAGGTACAGGTAGGCAGAGTGCTCAGGTACAGGTGGGCACAGTATTCAGGTACAGGTGGGCACAGTATTCAGGTACAGGTGGGCACAGTATTCAGGTACAGGTGGACACAGTATTCAGGTACAGGTGGACACAGTGCTCAGGTACAGGTGGGCACAGTATTCAGGTACAGGTGGGCACAGTGCTCAGGTACAGTTGGGCATTGTGCTCAGGTACAGGTGGGCACAGTGCTCAGGTACAGGTGGGCACAGTGCTCAGGTACAGTTGGGCATTGTGCTCAGGTACAGGTGGGCACAGTGCTCAGGTACAGTTAGGCACAGTATTCAGGTGCAGGTGGACACAGTGCTCATGTACAGGTGGACACAGTGCTCAGGTACAGTTGGGCACAGTGCTCAGGTACAGGTGGGTAAAGTGCTCAGGTACAGTTGGGCACAGTATTCAGGTACAGGTGGGCACAGTGCTCAGGTACAGTTGGGCACAGTATTCCGGTACAGGTGGACACAGTGCTCAGGTACAGGTGGGCACAGTGCTCAGGTACAGGTGGGCACAGTGCTCAGGTACAGGTGGACAATGTGCTCAGGTACAGTTGGGCACAGTATTCAAGTACAGGTGGGCACAGTGCTCAGGTACAGGTGGACACAGTGCTCAGGTACAGGTGGACACAGTGCTCAGGTACAGGTGGACACAGTGCTCAGGAACAGTTGGGCACAGTATTCAGGTACAGGTCGACACAGTGCTCAGGTACAGGTGGACACAGTGCTCAGGTACAGTTGGGCACAGTATTCAGGTACAGGTGGACACAGTGCTCAGGTGCAGGTGGGCACAGTGCTCAGGTACAGGTGGGCACAGTGCTCAGGTACAGGTGGACAATGTGCTCAGGTACAGTTGGGCACAGTATTCAAGTACAGGTGGGCACAGTGCTCAGGTACAGGTGGGCACAGTATTCAGGTACAGGTGGACACAGTGCTCAGGTGCAGGTGGGCACAGTATTCAGGTACAGGTGGGCACAGTGCTCAGGTACAGGTGGTCAATGTGCTCGGGTACAATTGGGCACAGTATTCAGGTACAGGTAGGCAGAGTGCTCAGGTACAGGTGGGCACAGTATTCAGGTACAGGTAGGCACAGTATTCAGGTACAGGTGGGCACAGTATTCAGGTACAGGTGGACACAGTATTCAGGTACAGGTGGACACAGTGCTCAGGTACAGGTGGGCACAGTATTCAGGTACAGGTGGGCACAGTGCTCAGGTACAGTTGGGCATTGTGCTCAGGTACAGGTGGGCACAGTGCTCAGGTACAGGTGGGCACAGTGCTCAGGTACAGTTGGGCATTGTGCTCAGGTACAGGTGGGCACAGTGCTCAGGTACAGTTAGGCACAGTATTCAGGTACAGGTGGACACAGTGCTCAGGTACAGGTGGGCACAGTGCTCAGGTACAGGTGGGCACAGTGCTCAGGTATAGGTGGACAATGTGCTCAGGTACAGTTGGGCACAGTTATCAAGTACAGGTGGGCACAGTGCTCAGGTACAGGTGGACACAGTGCTCAGGTACAGGTGGACACAGTGCTCAGGTACAGGTGGACACAGTGCTCAGGAACAGTTGGGCACAGTATTCAGGTACAGGTCGACACAGTGCTCAGGTACAGGTGGACACAGTGCTCAGGTACAGTTGGGCACAGTATTCAGGTACAGGTGGACACAGTGCTCAGGTACAGGTGGGCACAGTGCTCAGGTACAGGTGGGCACAGTGCTCAGGTACAGGTGGACAATGTGCTCAGGTACAGTTGGGCACAGTATTCAAGTACAGCTGGGCACAGTGCTCAGGTACAGGTGGACACAGTGCTCAGGTACAGGTGGACACAGTGCTCAGGTACAGGTGGACACAGTGCTCAGGAACAGTTGGGCACAGTATTCAGGTACAGGTCGACACAGTGCTCAGGTACAGGTGGACACAGTGCTCAGGTACAGTTGGGCACAGTATTCAGGTACAGGTGGACACAGTGCTCAGGTACAGTTAGGCACAGCATTCAGGTACAGGTGGACAAAGTACTCAGGTACAGTTGGGCACAATATTCAGGTACAGGTGGGCATAGTGCTCAGGTACAGGTGGGCAATGTGCTCAGGTACAGGTGGGCACAGTATTCAGGTACAGGTGGGCACAGTGCTCAGGTACAGGTGGTCAATGTGCTCGGGTACAAGTGGGCACAGTATTCAGGTACAGGTAGGCAGAGTGCTCAGGTACAGGTGGGCACAGTATTCAGGTACAGGTGGACACAGTATTCAGGTACAGGTGGACACAGTATTCAGGTACAGGTGGACACAGTGCTCAGGTACAGGTGGGCACAGTATTCAGGTACAGGTGGGCACAGTGCTCAGGTACAGTTAGGCACAGTATTCAGGTGCAGGTGGACACAGTGCTCATGTACAGGTGGACACAGTGCTCAGGTACAGTTGGGCACAGTGCTCAGGTACAGGTGGGTACAGTGCTCAGGTACAGTTGGGCACAGTATTCAGGTACAGGTGGGCACAGTGCTCAGGTACAGTTGGGCACAGTATTCAGGTACAGGTGGACACAGTGCTCAGGTACAGGTGGGCACAGTGCTCAGGTACAGGTGGACAATGTGCTCAGGTACAGTTGGGCACAGTATTCAAGTACAGGTGGGCACAGTGCTCAGGTACAGGTGGACACAGTGCTCAGGTACAGGTGGACACAGTGCTCAGGAACAGTTGGGCACAGTATTCAGGTACAGGTCGACACAGTGCTCAGGTACAGGTGGACACAGTGCTCAGGTACAGTTGGGCACAGTATTCAGGTACAGGTGGACACAGTGCTCAGGTACAGGTGGGCAATGTGCTCAGGTACAGTTGGGCACAGTATTCAGGTACAGGTGGACACAGTGCTCAGGTACAGGTGGGCACAGTATTCAGGTACAGGTGGGCACAGTGCTCAGGTACAGTTGGGCATTGTGCTCAGGTACAGGTTGGCACAGTGCTCAGGTACAGGTGGGCACAGTGCTCAGGTACAGTTGGGCATTGTGCTCAGGTACAGGTGGGCACAGTGCTCAGGTACAGTTAGGTACAGTATTCAGGTGCAGGTGGACACAGTGCTCATGTACAGGTGGACACAGTGCTCAGGTACAGTTGGGCACAGTGCTCAGGTACAGGTGGGTACAGTGCTCAGGTACAGTTGGGCACAGTATTCAGGTACAGGTGGGCACAGTGCTCAGGTACAGTTGGGCACAGTTCTCAGGTACAGGTGGGCACAGTGCTCAGGTACAGGTGGACAATGTGCTCAGGTACAGTTGGGCACAGTATTCAAGTACAGGTGGGCACAGTGCTCAGGTACAGTTGGGCACAGTATTCAAGTACAGGTGGGCACAGTGCTCAGGTACAGGTGGACACAGTGCTCAGGTACAGGTGGACACAGTGCTCAGGTACAGGTGGACACAGTGCTCAGGAACAGTTGGGCACAGTATTCAGGTACAGGTCGACACAGTGCTCAGGTACAGGTGGACACAGTGCTCAGGTACAGTTGGGCACAGTATTCAGGTACAGGTGGACACAGTGCTCAGGTACAGGTGGGCAATGTGCTCAGGTACAGTTGGGCACAGTATTCAGGTACAGGTGGACACAGTGCTCAGGTACAGGTGGGAAATGTGCTCAGGTACAGGTGGGCACAGTATTCAGGTACAGGTGGATACAGTGCTCAGGTACAGTTGGGCACAGTATTCAGGTACAGGTGGACACAGTGCTCAGGTACAGGTGGGCACAGTGCTCAGGTACAGTTGGGCACAGTATTCAGGTACAGGTGGACACAGTGCTCAGGTACAGTTGGGCAGAGTATTCAGGTACAGGTGGACACAGTGCTCAGGTACAGTTGGGCACAGTGCTCAGGTACAGTTGGGCACAGTGCTCAGGTACAGTTGGGCACAGTGCTCAGGTACAGGTGGACACAGTGCTCAGGTACAGTTGGGCACAGTGCTCAGGTACAGGTGGACACAGTGCTCAGGTACAGTTGGGCACAGTATTCAGGTACAGGTGGACACAGTGCTCAGGATCAGTTGGGCACAGTGCTCAGGTACAGTTTGGAACAGTGCTCAGGTACAGGTGGACACCGTGATCAGGTACAGGTGGGCACAGTGCTCAGGTACAGGTGGACACAGTATTCAGGTACAGGTGGACACAGTGCTCAGGTACAGTTGGGCACAGTATTCAGGTACAGGTGGACACAGTGCTCAGGTACAGTTGGGCAATGTGCTCAGGTACAGTTGGGCACAGTATTCAGGTACAGGTGGACACAGTGCTCAGGTACAGGTGGGCAATGTGCTCAGGTACAGTTGGGCACAATATTCAGGTACAGGTGGACACAGTGCTCAGGTACAGGTGGACACAGTGCTCAGGTACAGTTGGGCACAGTATTCAGGTACAGGTGGACACAGTGCTCAGGTACAGGTGGGCAATGTGCTCAGGTACAGTTGGGCACAGTATTCAGGTACAGGTGGGCACTGTGCTCAGGTAAAAGTGGGCAATGTGCTCAGGTACAGGTGGGCAGAGTGCTCAGGTACAGGTGGGCACAGTGCTCAGGTAAAAGTGGGCACAGTATTCAGGTACAGGTGGACACAGTGCTCAGGTAAAAGTGGGCAATGTGCTCAGGTACAGGTGGGCACTGTGCTCAGGTACAGGTGGGCACTGTGCTCAGGTACAGGTGGGCACAGTGCTCAAGTACAGGTGGGCACAGTGCTCAGGTATAGGTGGGCAATGTGCTCAGGTACAGGTGGAGGCAGCGGACCTGTGTCAGACTGACCGTGGGACCGAAGAGGCAAATGTCGAAAGTGTGATGTCAGAGTAAAAAATTGCCGTCGGCACAAAGGAAGTAGCTGATTGGTGAGTAGCTGGTGAGTGTTTAATGCTTATTTCTTAATTAGTTCTTAGTCAATTAACTAGAGACATGGCAGGGCAGCTCAGTCCTGTGGAGTGCACAGCCTGTGCCATGTGGGAAGTTCTGGATGCTTTGCGCAGCCTGGATGACCACATGTGCAGGAAGTGTCCCCAGTTACAGCAACTCGAGCTCCATGTTTCGGAGCTTGTGCGGCGGTTGGAGTCACTGCGGTGCATCCGGGTCACTAGAACTTCGTGGATAGCATGTTTCAGGAGATGGTCTCCCGCAGTTTAAGAGTGTGCAGGCAGAGAGGGAATGGGTGACCACCAGATAGAAGACGAGGAACAGGCAGGTATTGCAGGAGTCCATTGAATCCATCTCACTCTCCAAACAGTATCCTATTCTGAGTACCAGTGAGGGCGATGGTGCCTCTGGGGCGTGCAGCCAGAGCCAAGTCCACGGAACCACGAGTGGCTCAGCTGCACAGGGGAGGAGGAAGAAGAATAGAAGAGTGTTAGTGGTAGGGGATTCAATAGTCAGGGGAACAGAGAGGCCTTTCTGTGGCCGCAGGCTTGACTCCAGGATGGTATGTTGCCTCCCTGGTGCCAGGGTCAAGGATGTCATCGAGCGGCTGCAAGACATTTTTGGGGAGAGGGTGAACAGCCAGAGGTCGTGGTTCATAATAGTACCAATGACATAGGTAGGAAGAGGGATGAGGTCCTGCAGGCAGAGTTTAGAGAGCTAGGAGAAAGATTAAAAAGCAGGACCTCAAAGATAGTAATCTCTGAATTACTTCTGGTGCCACGTGTTAGTGAGTACAGAATTAGGAGGATAGAGCAGATGAACTTGTGGCTTGAAGGATGGTGCAGGATGGAGGGCTTTAGAATCCTGAGGCATTGGGACCGTTTCTGGGGAAGGTGGGACCTGTACAAGCCGACGGGTTGCACCTCAACAAAGCTGGGACCAATATCCTTGTGGTGGGTTGGGGAGCGGGGGGCGGGGGGGGGGGGGGTTGTTAGTGCTGTTGGGGATGGTTTAAACTGGCTTGGCAGGGGGATGGGAACCTGAGAGTAGATTCAAAAGGGAGAGAAGCAAAGCTGGAATTAGAAAGCAGAAACTTACAAAGTGAATTTGGAAGTCAGAGGAAACAAAGAGAAAATAGACAACAAGGGAGTTTGGCAGTGGTAAATGGCATATACTGCAATGCAATGAATATAGGGAATAAGGCAGATGAGCTGAGAGCACACATAAACACTTGGGAGTATGATATTATAGCTATTACTGAGACATTGCTGAAAGGACAGGTATGGCAACTCAACATTCCTGGTTACAGGGTTTTCAGACGGGATAGAGAGGGAGTAAAAAAGGAGTGGGGGGTGGTCGCAGTATTGATTAAGGAAACAATTATAGCTGCGAGGAGAGGTGATGTGTTAGAGGGATCATCAAACGAGGCTATATGGATTGAACTGAAGAACATTAACATCACACTGCCCCCAGCTGGAGGGAGTAACAACACATTGCGCCCCCCCTCCCAGAGGGAGTAACACACTGCCCCCTGCTGGAGCAGACTAAGAACACATTGCACCATGCTGGAGCAGAGTAACAACACACTTCCCCCTGCTAGAGGGAGTAACACACTGCCCCCTGTTGGAGCAGAGTAACAACACACTGCCCCCTGCTGGAGGGAGTAACACACTGCCCCATTTTTGAGCAGAATAACAACACACTGCCCCCTGCTGGAGCAGAGTAACACACTGCCACCTGCTGGAGGGAGTAACAACACACTGTCCCCTTCTGAAGCAGTTTAACAACACACTACCCTTGCTGGAGGGAGTAACAACATACTGCCCCTTGCAGGAGCAGAGTAACAACACACTGCCCCCTGCTGGAGGGAGTAAGAACACATGCCCCCTGCTGGAGTGGGTACAGTTGGACACAGTGCTCAGGTACAGGTGGGCACTCTGCTCTGGTATAGGTGGGCAATGTGCTCAGGTACAGGTGGACACTCTGCTAAGGTACAGGTGGGCATTGTGCTCAGGTACAGGTGGACACAGTGCTCAGGTACAGGTGGGCACTCTGCTCTGGTACAGGTGGGCAATGTGCTCAGGTACAGTTGGACACAGTGCTCAGGTACAAGTGAGCAATGTGCTCAGGTACAGGTGGCCACTCTGCTCAGGTACAGGTGGACAATGTGCTCAGGTACAGGTGGAGGCAGCGGACCTGTGTTGGACTGACCGTGGGACCTAAGAGGCAAATTTCGAAAGGGTGATGTCAGAGTAAAAAATTGCCGTCGGCACAAGGGAAGTAGCTGATTGGTGAGTAGCTGGTGAGTGTTTAATGCTTATTTCTTAATTAGTTCTTAGTCAATTAACTAGAGACATGGCAGGGCAGCTCAGTCCTGTGGAGTGCACAGCCTGTGCCATGTGGGAAGTTCTGGATGCTTTGCGCAGCCTGGATGACCACATGTGCAGGAAGTGTCCCCAGTTACAGCAACTCGAGCTCCATGTTTCGGAGCTTGTGCGGCGGTTGGAGTCACTGCGGTGCATCCGGGTCACTAGAACTTCGTGGATAGCATGTTTCAGCAGATGGTCTCCCGCAGTTTAAGAGTGTGCAGGCAGAGAGGGAATGGGTGACCACCAGATAGAAGACGAGGAACAGGCAGGTATTGCAGGAGTCCATTGAATCCATCTCACTCTCCAACCAGTATTCTATTCTGAGTACCAGTGAGGGCGATGGTGCCTCTGGGGAGTGCAGCCAGAGCCAAGTCCACGGAACCACGAGTGGCTCAGCTGCACAGGGGAGGAGGAAGAAGAATAGAAGAGTGTTAGTGGTAGGGGATTCAATAGTCAGGGGAACAGAGAGGCCTTTCTGTGGCCGCAGGCTTGACTCCAGGATGGTATGTTGCCTCCCTGGTGCCAGGGTCAAGGATGTCACCGAGCGGCTGCAAGACATTTTTGGGGAGAGGGTGAACAGCCAGAGGTCGTGGTTCATAATAGTACCAATGACATAGGTAGAAAGAGGGATGAGGTCCTGCAGGCAGAGTTTAGAGAGCTAGGAGAAAGATTAAAAAGCAGGACCTCAAAGATAGCAATCTCTGAATTACTTCTGGTGCCACGTGTTAGTGAGTACAGAATTAGGAGGATAGAGCAGATGAACTTGTGGCTTGAAGGATGGTGCAGGATGGAGGGCTTTAGAATCCTGAGGCATTGGGACCGTTTCTGGGGAAGGTGGGACCTGTACAAGCCGACGGGTTGCACCTCAACAAAGCTGGGACCAATATCCTTGTGGTGGGTCGGGGAGCGGGGGGCGGGGGGGGGGGGGGGGTTGTTAGTGCTGTTGGGGATGGTTTAAACTGGCTTGGCAGGGGGATGGGAACCTGATAGTAGATTCAAAAGGGAGAGAAGCAAAGCTGGAATTAGAAAGCAGAAACTTACAAAGTGAATTTGGAAGTCAGAGGAAACAAAGAGAAAATAGACAACAAGGGAGTTTGGCAGTGGTAAATGGCATATACTGCAATGCAATGAATATAGGGAATAAGGCAGATGAGCTGAGAGCACACATAAACACTTGGGAGTATGATATTATAGCTATTACTGAGACAGTGCTGAAAGGACAGGTATGGCAACTCAACATTCCTGGTTACAGGGTTTTCAGACAGGATAGAGAGGGAATAAAAAAGGAGTGGGGGGGTGGTCGCAGTATTGATTAAGGAACCAATTATAGTTGCGAGGAGGGGTGATGTGTTAGAGGGATCATCAAACGAGGCTATATGGATTGAACTGAAGAACATTAACATCACACTGACCCCTGCTGGAGCAGAGTAACAACACAACTGCCCCCTGCTGGAGGGAGTAACAACACACTGCCCCCTGCTGGAGGGAGTAACACACTGCCCCCTGCTGGAGGGAGTAACACACTGCCCCCTGCTGGAGGGAGTAACACACTGCCCTACTGCTGCAGCAGAGTAACAACACACTGCCCCCTGCTGGACCAGAGTAACAACACACTGCCCCCTGCTGGAGGGAGTAACACATTGCCCCCTGCTGCAGCATAGTAACTCGACAGTGCCCCGTGCTGCAAGGAGTATCAACACACTGTCCCCTGCTGGAGCAGAGTAGCAACTCACTGCCCCCTGCTGGAGGGAGTAACATACCGCACTCTGCTGGAGCAGAGAAACAACACACAGACCCCTGCAGGAGGGAGTAACAACACACTGCCCCCTGCAGGAGCAGAGTAACAACTCACTGCCCCCTGCAGGAGGGAGTAACACACAGCACCCTGTTGGAGGGAGTGACACATTGCCCCCTGCTGCAGCATAGTAACTAGACAGTGCCCCGTGCTGCAAGGAGTATCAACACACTGTCCCCTGCAGGAGCAGAGTAACAACTAACTGCTCTCTGCTGGAGCAGAGTTACAACACACTGCCCCCTGCTGGAGGGAGTAACACATTGCCCCCTTCTGCAGCATAGTAACTCGACAGTGCCCCATGCTGCAAGGAGTATCAACACACTGTCCCCTGCTGGAGCAGAGTAGCAACTCACTGCCCCCTGCTGGAGGGAGTAACATACCGCATTCTGCTGGAGGGAGGAACAACACACTGCTCCCTGCTGCAGGGAGTAAAAGCACACTGCCCCTGCTGAAGGGAGTAACAACACACTGCCACATGCTGGAGCAGAGTAACAACACACTGCCCCCTGCTGGAGGGAGTAACACACTGCCCCCTGGTGGAGGGAGTAACAACACACTGACCCCTGCTGGAGGGAGTAAGAACACACTGCCCCCTGCTGGAGTGGGTACAGGTGGACACAGTGCTCAGGTACAGGTGGGCACAGTGTTCAGGTACAGGTGGGCATTGTGCTCAGGTACAGGTGGACACTGCTCAGGTACAGTGGGCACTCTGCTCTGGTACAGGTGGGCAATGTGTTCATGTACAGGTGGGCACTCTGCTCAGGTACAGGTGGGCACAATGCTCAAGTACAGGTGGGAAATGTGCTCAAGTACAGGTGGGCAGAGTGCTCAGGTACAGGTGGGCACTGCTCAGGTACAGGTGGGCACTGTGCTCAGGTACAAGTGGGCACTGTGCTCAGGTACAGCTGGGCACTGTGCTCAGGTACAGGTGGAGGCAGCGGACCTGTGTTGGACTGACCGTGGGACCTAAGAGGCAAATTTCGAAAGGGTGATGTCAGAGTAAAAAATTGCCGTCGGCACAAGGGAAGTAGCTGATTGGTGAGTAGCTGGTGAGTGTTTAATGCTTATTTCTTAATTAGTTCTTAGTCAATTAACTAGAGACATGGCAGGGCAGCTCAGTCCTGTGGAGTGCACAGCCTGTGCCATGTGGGAAGTTCTGGATGCTTTGCGCAGCCTGGATGACCACATGTGCAGGAAGTGTCCCCAGTTACAGCAACTCGAGCTCCATGTTTCGGAGCTTGTGCGGTGGTTGGAGTCACTGCGGTGCATCCGGGTCACTAGAACTTCGTGGATAGCATGTTTCAGGAGATGGTCTCCCGCAGTTTAAGAGTGTGCAGGCAGAGAGGGAATGGGTGACCACCAGATAGAAGACGAGGAACAGGCAGGTATTGCAGGAGTCCATTGAATCCATCTCACTCTCCAACCAGTATTCTTTTCTGAGTACCAGTGAGGGCGATGGTGCCTCTGGGGAGTGCAGCCAGAGCCAAGTCCATGGAACCACGAGTGGCTCAGCTGCACAGGGGAGGAGGAAGAAGAATAGAAGAGTGTTAGTGGTAGGGGATTCAATAGTCAGGGGAACAGAGAGGCCTTTCTGTGGCCGCAGGCTTGACTCCAGGATGGTATGTTGCCTCCCTGGTGCCAGGGTCAAGGATGTCACCGAGCGGCTGCAAGACATTTTTGGGGAGAGGGTGAACAGCCAGAGGTCGTGGTTCATAATAGTACCAATGACATAGGTAGAAAGAGGGATGAGGTCCTGCAGGCAGAGTTTAGAGAGCTAGGAGAAAGATTAAAAAGCAGGACCTCAAAGATAGCAATCTCTGAATTACTTCTGGTGCCACGTGTTAGTGAGTACAGAATTAGGAGGATAGAGCAGATGAACTTGTGGCTTGAAGGATGGTGCAGGATGGAGGGCTTTAGAATCCTGAGGCATTGGGACCGTTTCTGGGGAAGGTGGGACCTGTACAAGCCGACGGGTTGCACCTCAACAAAGCTGGGACCAATATCCTTGTGGTGGGTCGGGGAGCGGGGGGCGGGGGGGGGGGGTTGTTAGTGCTGTTGGGGATGGTTTAAACTGGCTTGGCAGGGGGATGGGAACCTGAGAGTAGATTCAAAAGGGAGAGAAGCAAAGCTGGAATTAGAAAGCAGAAACTTACAAAGTGAATTTGGAAGTCAGAGGAAACAAAGAGAAAATAGACAACAAGGGAGTTTGGCAGTGGTAAATGGCATATACTGCAATGCAATGAATATAGGGAATAAGGCAGATGAGCTGAGAGCACACATAAACACTTGGGAGTATGATATTATAGCTATTACTGAGACATTGCTGAAAGGACAGGTATGGCAACTCAACATTCCTGGTTACAGGGTTTTCAGACAGGATAGAGAGAGAGTAAAAAAGGAGTGGGGGGGTGGTCGCAGTATTGATTAAGGAAACAATTATAGTTGCGAGGAGGGGTGATGTGTTAGAGGGATCATCAAACGAGGCTATATGGATTGAACTGAAGAACAGTAACATCACACTGACCCCTGCTGGAGCAGAGTAACAACACAACTGCCCCCTGCTGGAGGGAGTAACAACACACTGCCCCCTGCTGGAGGGAGTAACACACTGCCCCCTGCTGGAGGGAGTAACACACTGCCCCCTGCTGGAGGGAGTAACACACTGCCCTACTGCTGCAGCAGAGTAACAACACACTGCCCCCTGCTGGACCAGAGTAACAACACACTGCCCCCTGCTGGAGGGAGTAACACATTGCCCCCTGCTGCAGCATAGTAACTCGACAGTGCCCCGTGCTGCAAGGAGTATCAACACACTGTCCCCTGCTGGAGCAGAGTAGCAACTCACTGCCCCCTGCTGGAGGGAGTAACATACCGCACTCTGCTGGAGCAGAGAAACAACACACAGACCCCTGCAGGAGGGAGTAACAACACACTGCCCCCTGCAGGAGCAGAGTAACAACTCACTGCCCCCTGCCGGAGGGAGTAACACACAGCACCCTGTTGGAGGGAGTGACACATTGCCCCCTGCTGCAGCATAGTAACTAGACAGTGCCCCGTGCTGCAAGGAGTATCAACACACTGTCCCCTGCAGGAGCAGAGTAACAACTAACTGCTCTCTGCTGGAGCAGAGTTACAACACACTGCCCCCTGCTGGAGGGAGTAACACATTGCCCCCTTCTGCAGCATAGTAACTCGACAGTGCCCCATGCTGCAAGGAGTATCAACACACTGTCCCCTGCTGGAGCAGAGTAGCAACTCACTGCCCCCTGCTGGAGGGAGTAACATACCGCATTCTGCTGGAGGGAGGAACAACACACTGCTCCCTGCTGCAGGGAGTAAAAGCACACTGCCCCTGCTGAAGGGAGTAACAACACACTGCCACATGCTGGAGCAGAGTAACAACACACTGCCCCCTGCTGGAGGGAGTAACACACTGCCCCCTGGTGGAGGGAGTAACAACACACTGACCCCTGCTGGAGGGAGTAAGAACACACTGCCCCCTGCTGGAGTGGGTACAGGTGGACACAGTGCTCAGGTACAGGTGGGCACAGTGTTCAGGTACAGGTGGGCATTGTGCTCAGGTACAGGTGGACACTGCTCAGGTACAGTGGGCACTCTGCTCTGGTACAGGTGGGCAATGTGTTCATGTACAGGTGGGCACTCTGCTCAGGTACAGGTGGGCACAATGCTCAAGTACAGGTGGGAAATGTGCTCAAGTACAGGTGGGCAGAGTGCTCAGGTACAGGTGGGCACTGCTCAGGTACAGGTGGGCACTGTGCTCAGGTACAAGTGGGCACTGTGCTCAGGTACAGCTGGGCACTGTGCTCAGGTACAGGTGGAGGCAGCGGACCTGTGTTGGACTGACCGTGGGACCTAAGAGGCAAATTTCGAAAGGGTGATGTCAGAGTAAAAAATTGCCGTCGGCACAAGGGAAGTAGCTGATTGGTGAGTAGCTGGTGAGTGTTTAATGCTTATTTCTTAATTAGTTCTTAGTCAATTAACTAGAGACATGGCAGGGCAGCTCAGTCCTGTGGAGTGCACAGCCTGTGCCATGTGGGAAGTTCTGGATGCTTTGCGCAGCCTGGATGACCACATGTGCAGGAAGTGTCCCCAGTTACAGCAACTCGAGCTCCATGTTTCGGAGCTTGTGCGGTGGTTGGAGTCACTGCGGTGCATCCGGGTCACTAGAACTTCGTGGATAGCATGTTTCAGGAGATGGTCTCCCGCAGTTTAAGAGTGTGCAGGCAGAGAGGGAATGGGTGACCACCAGATAGAAGACGAGGAACAGGCAGGTATTGCAGGAGTCCATTGAATCCATCTCACTCTCCAACCAGTATTCTTTTCTGAGTACCAGTGAGGGCGATGGTGCCTCTGGGGAGTGCAGCCAGAGCCAAGTCCATGGAACCACGAGTGGCTCAGCTGCACAGGGGAGGAGGAAGAAGAATAGAAGAGTGTTAGTGGTAGGGGATTCAATAGTCAGGGGAACAGAGAGGCCTTTCTGTGGCCGCAGGCTTGACTCCAGGATGGTATGTTGCCTCCCTGGTGCCAGGGTCAAGGATGTCACCGAGCGGCTGCAAGACATTTTTGGGGAGAGGGTGAACAGCCAGAGATCGTGGTTCATAATAGTACCAATGACATAGGTAGAAAGAGGGATGAGGTCCTGCAGGCAGAGTTTAGAGAGCTAGGAGAAAGATTAAAAAGCAGGACCTCAAAGATAGCAATCTCTGAATTACTTCTGGTGCCACGTGTTAGTGAGTACAGAATTAGGAGGATAGAGCAGATGAACTTGTGGCTTGAAGGATGGTGCAGGATGGAGGGCTTTAGAATCCTGAGGCATTGGGACCGTTTCTGGGGAAGGTGGGACCTGTACAAGCCGACGGGTTGCACCTCAACAAAGCTGGGACCAATATCCTTGTGGTGGGTCGGGGAGCGGGGGGCGGGGGGGGGGGGGGGGTTGTTAGTGCTGTTGGGGATGGTTTAAACTGGCTTGGCAGGGGGATGGGAACCTGAGAGTAGATTCAAAAGGGAGAGAAGCAAAGCTGGAATTAGAAAGCAGAAACTTACAAAGTGAATTTGGAAGTCAGAGGAAACAAAGAGAAAATAGACAACAAGGGAGTTTGGCAGTGGTAAATGGCATATACTGCAATGCAATGAATATAGGGAATAAGGCAGATGAGCTGAGAGCACACATAAACACTTGGGAGTATGATATTATAGCTATTACTGAGACATTGCTGAAAGGACAGGTATGGCAACTCAACATTCCTGGTTACAGGGTTTTCAGACAGGATAGAGAGAGAGTAAAAAAGGAGTGGGGGGGTGGTCGCAGTATTGATTAAGGAAACAATTATAGTTGCGAGGAGGGGTGATGTGTTAGAGGGATCATCAAACGAGGCTATATGGATTGAACTGAAGAACAGTAACATCACACTGACCCCTGCTGGAGCAGAGTAACAACACAACTGCCCCCTGCTGGAGGGAGTAACAACACACTGCCCCCTGCTGGAGGGAGTAACACACTGCCCCCTGCTGGAGGGAGTAACACACTGCCCCCTGCTGGAGGGAGTAACACACTGCCCTACTGCTGCAGCAGAGTAACAACACACTGCCCCCTGCTGGACCAGAGTAACAACACACTGCCCCCTGCTGGAGGGAGTAACACATTGCCCCCTGCTGCAGCATAGTAACTCGACAGTGCCCCGTGCTGCAAGGAGTATCAACACACTGTCCCCTGCTGGAGCAGAGTAGCAACTCACTGCCCCCTGCTGGAGGGAGTAACATACCGCACTCTGCTGGAGCAGAGAAACAACACACAGACCCCTGCAGGAGGGAGTAACAACACACTGCCCCCTGCAGGAGCAGAGTAACAACTCACTGCCCCCTGCCGGAGGGAGTAACACACAGCACCCTGTTGGAGGGAGTGACACATTGCCCCCTGCTGCAGCATAGTAACTAGACAGTGCCCCGTGCTGCAAGGAGTATCAACACACTGTCCCCTGCAGGAGCAGAGTAACAACTAACTGCTCTCTGCTGGAGCAGAGTTACAACACACTGCCCCCTGCTGGAGGGAGTAACACATTGCCCCCTTCTGCAGCATAGTAACTCGACAGTGCCCCATGCTGCAAGGAGTATCAACACACTGTCCCCTGCTGGAGCAGAGTAGCAACTCACTGCCCCCTGCTGGAGGGAGTAACATACCGCATTCTGCTGGAGGGAGGAACAACACACTGCTCCCTGCTGCAGGGAGTAAAAGCACACTGCCCCTGCTGAAGGGAGTAACAACACACTGCCACATGCTGGAGCAGAGTAACAACACACTGCCCCCTGCTGGAGGGAGTAACACACTGCCCCCTGGTGGAGGGAGTAACAACACACTGACCCCTGCTGGAGGGAGTAAGAACACACTGCCCCCTGCTGGAGTGGGTACAGGTGGACACAGTGTTCAGGTACAGGTGGGCATTGTGCTCAGGTACAGGTGGACACTGCTCAGGTACAGTGGGCACTCTGCTCTGGTACAGGTGGGCAATGTGTTCATGTACAGGTGGGCACTCTGCTCAGGTACAGGTGGGCACAATGCTCAAGTACAGGTGGGAAATGTGCTCAAGTACAGGTGGGCAGAGTGCTCAGGTACAGGTGGGCACTGCTCAGGTACAGGTGGGCACTGTGCTCAGGTACAAGTGGGCACTGTGCTCAGGTACAGCTGGGCACTGTGCTCAGGTACAGGTGGAGGCAGCGGACCTGTGTTGGACTGACCGTGGGACCTAAGAGGCAAATTTCGAAAGGGTGATGTCAGAGTAAAAAATTGCCGTCGGCACAAGGGAAGTAGCTGATTGGTGAGTAGCTGGTGAGTGTTTAATGCTTATTTCTTAATTAGTTCTTAGTCAATTAACTAGAGACATGGCAGGGCAGCTCAGTCCTGTGGAGTGCACAGCCTGTGCCATGTGGGAAGTTCTGGATGCTTTGCGCAGCCTGGATGACCACATGTGCAGGAAGTGTCCCCAGTTACAGCAACTCGAGCTCCATGTTTCGGAGCTTGTGCGGTGGTTGGAGTCACTGCGGTGCATCCGGGTCACTAGAACTTCGTGGATAGCATGTTTCAGGAGATGGTCTCCCGCAGTTTAAGAGTGTGCAGGCAGAGAGGGAATGGGTGACCACCAGATAGAAGACGAGGAACAGGCAGGTATTGCAGGAGTCCATTGAATCCATCTCACTCTCCAACCAGTATTCTTTTCTGAGTACCAGTGAGGGCGATGGTGCCTCTGGGGAGTGCAGCCAGAGCCAAGTCCATGGAACCACGAGTGGCTCAGCTGCACAGGGGAGGAGGAAGAAGAATAGAAGAGTGTTAGTGGTAGGGGATTCAATAGTCAGGGGAACAGAGAGGCCTTTCTGTGGCCGCAGGCTTGACTCCAGGATGGTATGTTGCCTCCCTGGTGCCAGGGTCAAGGATGTCACCGAGCGGCTGCAAGACATTTTTGGGGAGAGGGTGAACAGCCAGAGGTCGTGGTTCATAATAGTACCAATGACATAGGTAGAAAGAGGGATGAGGTCCTGCAGGCAGAGTTTAGAGAGCTAGGAGAAAGATTAAAAAGCAGGACCTCAAAGATAGCAATCTCTGAATTACTTCTGGTGCCACGTGTTAGTGAGTACAGAATTAGGAGGATAGAGCAGATGAACTTGTGGCTTGAAGGATGGTGCAGGATGGAGGGCTTTAGAATCCTGAGGCATTGGGACCGTTTCTGGGGAAGGTGGGACCTGTACAAGCCGACGGGTTGCACCTCAACAAAGCTGGGACCAATATCCTTGTGGTGGGTCGGGGAGCGGGGGGCGGGGGGGGGGGGGTTGTTAGTGCTGTTGGGGATGGTTTAAACTGGCTTGGCAGGGGGATGGGAACCTGAGAGTAGATTCAAAAGGGAGAGAAGCAAAGCTGGAATTAGAAAGCAGAAACTTACAAAGTGAATTTGGAAGTCAGAGGAAACAAAGAGAAAATAGACAACAAGGGAGTTTGGCAGTGGTAAATGGCATATACTGCAATGCAATGAATATAGGGAATAAGGCAGATGAGCTGAGAGCACACATAAACACTTGGGAGTATGATATTATAGCTATTACTGAGACATTGCTGAAAGGACAGGTATGGCAACTCAACATTCCTGGTTACAGGGTTTTCAGACAGGATAGAGAGAGAGTAAAAAAGGAGTGGGGGGGTGGTCGCAGTATTGATTAAGGAAACAATTATAGTTGCGAGGAGGGGTGATGTGTTAGAGGGATCATCAAACGAGGCTATATGGATTGAACTGAAGAACAGTAACATCACACTGACCCCTGCTGGAGCAGAGTAACAACACAACTGCCCCCTGCTGGAGGGAGTAACAACACACTGCCCCCTGCTGGAGGGAGTAACACATTGCCCCCTGCTGCAGCATAGTAACTCGACAGTGCCCCGTGTTGCAAGGAGTATCAACACACTGTCCCCTGCTGGAGCAGAGTAGCAACTCACTGCCCCCTGCTGGAGGGAGTAACATACCGCACTCTGCTGGAGCAGAGAAACAACACACAGACCCCTGCAGGAGGGAGTAACAACACACTGCCCCCTGCAGGAGCAGAGTAACAACTCACTGCCCCCTGCCGGAGGGAGTAACACACAGCACCCTGTTGGAGGGAGTGACACATTGCCCCCTGCTGCAGCATAGTAACTAGACAGTGCCCCGTGCTGCAAGGAGTATCAACACACTGTCCCCTGCAGGAGCAGAGTAACAACTAACTGCTCTCTGCTGGAGCAGAGTTACAACACACTGCCCCCTGCTGGAGGGAGTAACACATTGCCCCCTTCTGCAGCATAGTAACTCGACAGTGCCCCATGCTGCAAGGAGTATCAACACACTGTCCCCTGCTGGAGCAGAGTAGCAACTCACTGCCCCCTGCTGGAGGGAGTAACATACCGCATTCTGCTGGAGGGAGGAACAACACACTGCTCCCTGCTGCAGGGAGTAAAAGCACACTGCCCCTGCTGAAGGGAGTAACAACACACTGCCACATGCTGGAGCAGAGTAACAACACACTGCCCCCTGCTGGAGGGAGTAACACACTGCCCCCTGGTGGAGGGAGTAACAACACACTGACCCCTGCTGGAGGGAGTAAGAACACACTGCCCCCTGCTGGAGTGGGTACAGGTGGACACAGTGCTCAGGTACAGGTGGGCACAGTGTTCAGGTACAGGTGGGCATTGTGCTCAGGTACAGGTGGACACTGCTCAGGTACAGTGGGCACTCTGCTCTGGTACAGGTGGGCAATGTGTTCATGTACAGGTGGGCACTCTGCTCAGGTACAGGTGGGCACAATGCTCAAGTACAGGTGGGAAATGTGCTCAAGTACAGGTGGGCAGAGTGCTCAGGTACAGGTGGGCACTGCTCAGGTACAGGTGGGCACTGTGCTCAGGTACAAGTGGGCACTGTGCTCAGGTACAGCTGGGCACTGTGCTCAGGTACAGGTGGAGGCAGCGGACCTGTGTTGGACTGACCGTGGGACCTAAGAGGCAAATTTCGAAAGGGTGATGTCAGAGTAAAAAATTGCCGTCGGCACAAGGGAAGTAGCTGATTGGTGAGTAGCTGGTGAGTGTTTAATGCTTATTTCTTAATTAGTTCTTAGTCAATTAACTAGAGACATGGCAGGGCAGCTCAGTCCTGTGGAGTGCACAGCCTGTGCCATGTGGGAAGTTCTGGATGCTTTGCGCAGCCTGGATGACCACATGTGCAGGAAGTGTCCCCAGTTACAGCAACTCGAGCTCCATGTTTCGGAGCTTGTGCGGTGGTTGGAGTCACTGCGGTGCATCCGGGTCACTAGAACTTCGTGGATAGCATGTTTCAGGAGATGGTCTCCCGCAGTTTAAGAGTGTGCAGGCAGAGAGGGAATGGGTGACCACCAGATAGAAGACGAGGAACAGGCAGGTATTGCAGGAGTCCATTGAATCCATCTCACTCTCCAACCAGTATTCTTTTCTGAGTACCAGTGAGGGCGATGGTGCCTCTGGGGAGTGCAGCCAGAGCCAAGTCCATGGAACCACGAGTGGCTCAGCTGCACAGGGGAGGAGGAAGAAGAATAGAAGAGTGTTAGTGGTAGGGGATTCAATAGTCAGGGGAACAGAGAGGCCTTTCTGTGGCCGCAGGCTTGACTCCAGGATGGTATGTTGCCTCCCTGGTGCCAGGGTCAAGGATGTCACCGAGCGGCTGCAAGACATTTTTGGGGAGAGGGTGAACAGCCAGAGGTCGTGGTTCATAATAGTACCAATGACATAGGTAGAAAGAGGGATGAGGTCCTGCAGGCAGAGTTTAGAGAGCTAGGAGAAAGATTAAAAAGCAGGACCTCAAAGATAGCAATCTCTGAATTACTTCTGGTGCCACGTGTTAGTGAGTACAGAATTAGGAGGATAGAGCAGATGAACTTGTGGCTTGAAGGATGGTGCAGGATGGAGGGCTTTAGAATCCTGAGGCATTGGGACCGTTTCTGGGGAAGGTGGGACCTGTACAAGCCGACGGGTTGCACCTCAACAAAGCTGGGACCAATATCCTTGTGGTGGGTCGGGGAGCGGGGGGCGGGGGGGGGGGGGTTGTTAGTGCTGTTGGGGATGGTTTAAACTGGCTTGGCAGGGGGATGGGAACCTGAGAGTAGATTCAAAAGGGAGAGAAGCAAAGCTGGAATTAGAAAGCAGAAACTTACAAAGTGAATTTGGAAGTCAGAGGAAACAAAGAGAAAATAGACAACAAGGGAGTTTGGCAGTGGTAAATGGCATATACTGCAATGCAATGAATATAGGGAATAAGGCAGATGAGCTGAGAGCACACATAAACACTTGGGAGTATGATATTATAGCTATTACTGAGACATTGCTGAAAGGACAGGTATGGCAACTCAACATTCCTGGTTACAGGGTTTTCAGACAGGATAGAGAGGGAGTAAAAAAGGAGTGGGGGGGTGGTCGCAGTATTGATTAAGGAAACAATTATAGTTGCGAGGAGGGGTGATGTGTTAGAGGGATCATCAAACGAGGCTATATGGATTGAACTGAAGAACAGTAACATCACACTGACCCCTGCTGGAGCAGAGTAACAACACAACTGCCCCCTGCTGGAGGGAGTAACAACACACTGCCCCCTGCTGGAGGGAGTAACACACTGCCCCCTGCTGGAGGGAGTAACACACTGCCCCCTGCTGGAGGGAGTAACACACTGCCCTACTGCTGCAGCAGAGTAACAACACACTGCCCCCTGCTGGACCAGAGTAACAACACACTGCCCCCTGCTGGAGGGAGTAACACATTGCCCCCTGCTGCAGCATAGTAACTCGACAGTGCCCCGTGCTGCAAGGAGTATCAACACACTGTCCCCTGCTGGAGCAGAGTAGCAACTCACTGCCCC
Organism: Pristiophorus japonicus; assembly: GCF_044704955.1. Classification (NCBI taxonomy): domain Eukaryota; kingdom Metazoa; phylum Chordata; class Chondrichthyes; family Pristiophoridae; genus Pristiophorus; species Pristiophorus japonicus. The sequence goes on from NC_091996.1 coordinate 69,295,210, forward strand.
CTGCTGGTGGGAGTAACATACCGCACTCTGCTGGAGCAGAGAAACAACACACAGACCCCTGCAGGAGGGAGTAACAACACACTGCCCCCTGCAGGAGCAGAGTAACAACTCACTGCCCCCTGCCGGAGGGAGTAACACACAGCACCCTGTTGGAGGGAGTGACACATTGCCCCCTGCTGCAGCATAGTAACTAGACAGTGCCCCGTGCTGCAAGGAGTATCAACACACTGTCCCCTGCAGGAGCAGAGTAACAACTAACTGCTCTCTGCTGGAGCAGAGTTACAACACACTGCCCCCTGCTGGAGGGAGTAACACATTGCCCCCTTCTGCAGCATAGTAACTCGACAGTGCCCCATGCTGCAAGGAGTATCAACACACTGTCCCCTGCTGGAGCAGAGTAGCAACTCACTGCCCCCTGCTGGAGGGAGTAACATACCGCATTCTGCTGGAGGGAGGAACAACACACTGCTCCCTGCTGCAGGGAGTAAAAGCACACTGCCCCTGCTGAAGGGAGTAACAACACACTGCCACATGCTGGAGCAGAGTAACAACACACTGCCCCCTGCTGGAGGGAGTAACACACTGCCCCCTGGTGGAGGGAGTAACAACACACTGACCCCTGCTGGAGGGAGTAAGAACACACTGCCCCCTGCTGGAGTGGGTACAGGTGGACACAGTGTTCAGGTACAGGTGGGCATTGTGCTCAGGTACAGGTGGACACTGCTCAGGTACAGTGGGCACTCTGCTCTGGTACAGGTGGGCAATGTGTTCATGTACAGGTGGGCACTCTGCTCAGGTACAGGTGGGCACAATGCTCAAGTACAGGTGGGAAATGTGCTCAAGTACAGGTGGGCAGAGTGCTCAGGTACAGGTGGGCACTGCTCAGGTACAGGTGGGCACTGTGCTCAGGTACAAGTGGGCACTGTGCTCAGGTACAGCTGGGCACTGTGCTCAGGTACAGGTGGAGGCAGCGGACCTGTGTTGGACTGACCGTGGGACCTAAGAGGCAAATTTCGAAAGGGTGATGTCAGAGTAAAAAATTGCCGTCGGCACAAGGGAAGTAGCTGATTGGTGAGTAGCTGGTGAGTGTTTAATGCTTATTTCTTAATTAGTTCTTAGTCAATTAACTAGAGACATGGCAGGGCAGCTCAGTCCTGTGGAGTGCACAGCCTGTGCCATGTGGGAAGTTCTGGATGCTTTGCGCAGCCTGGATGACCACATGTGCAGGAAGTGTCCCCAGTTACAGCAACTCGAGCTCCATGTTTCGGAGCTTGTGCGGTGGTTGGAGTCACTGCGGTGCATCCGGGTCACTAGAACTTCGTGGATAGCATGTTTCAGGAGATGGTCTCCCGCAGTTTAAGAGTGTGCAGGCAGAGAGGGAATGGGTGACCACCAGATAGAAGACGAGGAACAGGCAGGTATTGCAGGAGTCCATTGAATCCATCTCACTCTCCAACCAGTATTCTTTTCTGAGTACCAGTGAGGGCGATGGTGCCTCTGGGGAGTGCAGCCAGAGCCAAGTCCATGGAACCACGAGTGGCTCAGCTGCACAGGGGAGGAGGAAGAAGAATAGAAGAGTGTTAGTGGTAGGGGATTCAATAGTCAGGGGAACAGAGAGGCCTTTCTGTGGCCGCAGGCTTGACTCCAGGATGGTATGTTGCCTCCCTGGTGCCAGGGTCAAGGATGTCACCGAGCGGCTGCAAGACATTTTTGGGGAGAGGGTGAACAGCCAGAGGTCGTGGTTCATAATAGTACCAATGACATAGGTAGAAAGAGGGATGAGGTCCTGCAGGCAGAGTTTAGAGAGCTAGGAGAAAGATTAAAAAGCAGGACCTCAAAGATAGCAATCTCTGAATTACTTCTGGTGCCACGTGTTAGTGAGTACAGAATTAGGAGGATAGAGCAGATGAACTTGTGGCTTGAAGGATGGTGCAGGATGGAGGGCTTTAGAATCCTGAGGCATTGGGACCGTTTCTGGGGAAGGTGGGACCTGTACAAGCCGACGGGTTGCACCTCAACAAAGCTGGGACCAATATCCTTGTGGTGGGTCGGGGAGCGGGGGGCGGGGGGGGGGGGTTGTTAGTGCTGTTGGGGATGGTTTAAACTGGCTTGGCAGGGGGATGGGAACCTGAGAGTAGATTCAAAAGGGAGAGAAGCAAAGCTGGAATTAGAAAGCAGAAACTTACAAAGTGAATTTGGAAGTCAGAGGAAACAAAGAGAAAATAGACAACAAGGGAGTTTGGCAGTGGTAAATGGCATATACTGCAATGCAATGAATATAGGGAATAAGGCAGATGAGCTGAGAGCACACATAAACACTTGGGAGTATGATATTATAGCTATTACTGAGACATTGCTGAAAGGACAGGTATGGCAACTCAACATTCCTGGTTACAGGGTTTTCAGACAGGATAGAGAGAGAGTAAAAAAGGAGTGGGGGGGTGGTCGCAGTATTGATTAAGGAAACAATTATAGTTGCGAGGAGGGGTGATGTGTTAGAGGGATCATCAAACGAGGCTATATGGATTGAACTGAAGAACAGTAACATCACACTGACCCCTGCTGGAGCAGAGTAACAACACAACTGCCCCCTGCTGGAGGGAGTAACAACACACTGCCCCCTGCTGGAGGGAGTAACACATTGCCCCCTGCTGCAGCATAGTAACTCGACAGTGCCCCGTGTTGCAAGGAGTATCAACACACTGTCCCCTGCTGGAGCAGAGTAGCAACTCACTGCCCCCTGCTGGAGGGAGTAACATACCGCACTCTGCTGGAGCAGAGAAACAACACACAGACCCCTGCAGGAGGGAGTAACAACACACTGCCCCCTGCAGGAGCAGAGTAACAACTCACTGCCCCCTGCCGGAGGGAGTAACACACAGCACCCTGTTGGAGGGAGTGACACATTGCCCCCTGCTGCAGCATAGTAACTAGACAGTGCCCCGTGCTGCAAGGAGTATCAACACACTGTCCCCTGCAGGAGCAGAGTAACAACTAACTGCTCTCTGCTGGAGCAGAGTTACAACACACTGCCCCCTGCTGGAGGGAGTAACACATTGCCCCCTTCTGCAGCATAGTAACTCGACAGTGCCCCATGCTGCAAGGAGTATCAACACACTGTCCCCTGCTGGAGCAGAGTAGCAACTCACTGCCCCCTGCTGGAGGGAGTAACATACCGCATTCTGCTGGAGGGAGGAACAACACACTGCTCCCTGCTGCAGGGAGTAAAAGCACACTGCCCCTGCTGAAGGGAGTAACAACACACTGCCACATGCTGGAGCAGAGTAACAACACACTGCCCCCTGCTGGAGGGAGTAACACACTGCCCCCTGGTGGAGGGAGTAACAACACACTGACCCCTGCTGGAGGGAGTAAGAACACACTGCCCCCTGCTGGAGTGGGTACAGGTGGACACAGTGCTCAGGTACAGGTGGGCACAGTGTTCAGGTACAGGTGGGCATTGTGCTCAGGTACAGGTGGACACTGCTCAGGTACAGTGGGCACTCTGCTCTGGTACAGGTGGGCAATGTGTTCATGTACAGGTGGGCACTCTGCTCAGGTACAGGTGGGCACAATGCTCAAGTACAGGTGGGAAATGTGCTCAAGTACAGGTGGGCAGAGTGCTCAGGTACAGGTGGGCACTGCTCAGGTACAGGTGGGCACTGTGCTCAGGTACAGGTGGGCACTGTGCTCAGGTACAGCTGGGCACTGTGCTCAGGTACAGGTGGAGGCAGCGGACCTGTGTTGGACTGACCGTGGGACCTAAGAGGCAAATTTCGAAAGGGTGATGTCAGAGTAAAAAATTGCCGTCGGCACAAGGGAAGTAGCTGATTGGTGAGTAGCTGGTGAGTGTTTAATGCTTATTTCTTAATTAGTTCTTAGTCAATTAACTAGAGACATGGCAGGGCAGCTCAGTCCTGTGGAGTGCACAGCCTGTGCCATGTGGGAAGTTCTGGATGCTTTGCGCAGCCTGGATGACCACATGTGCAGGAAGTGTCCCCAGTTACAGCAACTCGAGCTCCATGTTTCGGAGCTTGTGCGGTGGTTGGAGTCACTGCGGTGCATCCGGGTCACTAGAACTTCGTGGATAGCATGTTTTAGGAGATGGTCTCCCGCAGTTTAAGAGTGTGCAGGCAGAGAGGGAATGGGTGACCACCAGATAGAAGACGAGGAACAGGCAGGTATTGCAGGAGTCCATTGAATCCATCTCACTCTCCAACCAGTATTCTTTTCTGAGTACCAGTGAGGGCGATGGTGCCTCTGGGGAGTGCAGCCAGAGCCAAGTCCATGGAACCACGAGTGGCTCAGCTGCACAGGGGAGGAGGAAGAAGAATAGAAGAGTGTTAGTGGTAGGGGATTCAATAGTCAGGGGAACAGAGAGGCCTTTCTGTGGCCGCAGGCTTGACTCCAGGATGGTATGTTGCCTCCCTGGTGCCAGGGTCAAGGATGTCACCGAGCGGCTGCAAGACATTTTTGGGGAGAGGGTGAACAGCCAGAGGTCGTGGTTCATAATAGTACCAATGACATAGGTAGAAAGAGGGATGAGGTCCTGCAGGCAGAGTTTAGAGAGCTAGGAGAAAGATTAAAAAGCAGGACCTCAAAGATAGCAATCTCTGAATTACTTCTGGTGCCACGTGTTAGTGAGTACAGAATTAGGAGGATAGAGCAGATGAACTTGTGGCTTGAAGGATGGTGCAGGATGGAGGGCTTTAGAATCCTGAGGCATTGGGACCGTTTCTGGGGAAGGTGGGACCTGTACAAGCCGACGGGTTGCACCTCAACAAAGCTGGGACCAATATCCTTGTGGTGGGCCGGGGAGCGGGGGGCGGGGGGGGGGGGTTGTTAGTGCTGTTGGGGATGGTTTAAACTGGCTTGGCAGGGGGATGGGAACCTGAGAGTAGATTCAAAAGGGAGAGAAGCAAAGCTGGAATTAGAAAGCAGAAACTTACAAAGTGAATTTGGAAGTCAGAGGAAACAAAGAGAAAATAGACAACAAGGGAGTTTGGCAGTGGTAAATGGCATATACTGCAATGCAATGAATATAGGGAATAAGGCAGATGAGCTGAGAGCACACATAAACACTTGGGAGTATGATATTATAGCTATTACTGAGACATTGCTGAAAGGACAGGTATGGCAACTCAACATTCCTGGTTACAGGGTTTTCAGACAGGATAGAGAGGGAGTAAAAAAGGAGTGGGGGGTGGTCGCAGTATTGATTAAGGAAACAATTATAGTTGCGAGGAGGGGTGATGTGTTAGAGGGATCATCAAACGAGGCTATATGGATTGAACTGAAGAACAGTAACATCACACTGACCCCTGCTGGAGCAGAGTAACAACACAACTGCCCCCTGCTGGAGGGAGTAACAACACACTGCCCCCTGCTGGAGGGAGTAACACACTGCCCCCTGCTGGAGGGAGTAACACACTGCCCCCTGCTGGAGGGAGTAACACACTGCCCTACTGCTGCAGCAGAGTAACAACACACTGCCCCCTGCTGGACCAGAGTAACAACACACTGCCCCCTGCTGGAGGGAGTAACACATTGCCCCCTGCTGCAGCATAGTAACTCGACAGTGCCCCGTGCTGCAAGGAGTATCAACACACTGTCCCCTGCTGGAGCAGAGTAGCAACTCACTGCCCCCTGCTGGAGGGAGTAACATACCGCACTCTGCTGGAGCAGAGAAACAACACACAGACCCCTGCAGGAGGGAGTAACAACACACTGCCCCCTGCAGGAGCAGAGTAACAACTCACTGCCCCCTGCCGGAGGGAGTAACACACAGCACCCTGTTGGAGGGAGTGACACATTGCCCCCTGCTGCAGCATAGTAACTAGACAGTGCCCCGTGCTGCAAGGAGTATCAACACACTGTCCCCTGCAGGAGCAGAGTAACAACTAACTGCTCTCTGCTGGAGCAGAGTTACAACACACTGCCCCCTGCTGGAGGGAGTAACACATTGCCCCCTTCTGCAGCATAGTAACTCGACAGTGCCCCATGCTGCAAGGAGTATCAACACACTGTCCCCTGCTGGAGCAGAGTAGCAACTCACTGCCCCCTGCTGGAGGGAGTAACATACCGCATTCTGCTGGAGGGAGGAACAACACACTGCTCCCTGCTGCAGGGAGTAAAAGCACACTGCCCCTGCTGAAGGGAGTAACAACACACTGCCACATGCTGGAGCAGAGTAACAACACACTGCCCCCTGCTGGAGGGAGTAACACACTGCCCCCTGGTGGAGGGAGTAACAACACACTGACCCCTGCTGGAGGGAGTAAGAACACACTGCCCCCTGCTGGAGTGGGTACAGGTGGACACAGTGCTCAGGTACAGGTGGGCACAGTGTTCAGGTACAGGTGGGCATTGTGCTCAGGTACAGGTGGACACTGCTCAGGTACAGTGGGCACTCTGCTCTGGTACAGGTGGGCAATGTGTTCATGTACAGGTGGGCACTCTGCTCAGGTACAGGTGGGCACAATGCTCAAGTACAGGTGGGAAATGTGCTCAAGTACAGGTGGGCAGAGTGCTCAGGTACAGGTGGGCACTGCTCAGGTACAGGTGGGCACTGTGCTCAGGTACAAGTGGGCACTGTGCTCAGGTACAGCTGGGCACTGTGCTCAGGTACAGGTGGAGGCAGCGGACCTGTGTTGGACTGACCGTGGGACCTAAGAGGCAAATTTCGAAAGGGTGATGTCAGAGTAAAAAATTGCCGTCGGCACAAGGGAAGTAGCTGATTGGTGAGTAGCTGGTGAGTGTTTAATGCTTATTTCTTAATTAGTTCTTAGTCAATTAACTAGAGACATGGCAGGGCAGCTCAGTCCTGTGGAGTGCACAGCCTGTGCCATGTGGGAAGTTCTGGATGCTTTGCGCAGCCTGGATGACCACATGTGCAGGAAGTGTCCCCAGTTACAGCAACTCGAGCTCCATGTTTCGGAGCTTGTGCGGTGGTTGGAGTCACTGCGGTGCATCCGGGTCACTAGAACTTCGTGGATAGCATGTTTCAGGAGATGGTCTCCCGCAGTTTAAGAGTGTGCAGGCAGAGAGGGAATGGGTGACCACCAGATAGAAGACGAGGAACAGGCAGGTATTGCAGGAGTCCATTGAATCCATCTCACTCTCCAACCAGTATTCTTTTCTGAGTACCAGTGAGGGCGATGGTGCCTCTGGGGAGTGCAGCCAGAGCCAAGTCCATGGAACCACGAGTGGCTCAGCTGCACAGGGGAGGAGGAAGAAGAATAGAAGAGTGTTAGTGGTAGGGGATTCAATAGTCAGGGGAACAGAGAGGCCTTTCTGTGGCCGCAGGCTTGACTCCAGGATGGTATGTTGCCTCCCTGGTGCCAGGGTCAAGGATGTCACCGAGCGGCTGCAAGACATTTTTGGGGAGAGGGTGAACAGCCAGAGGTCGTGGTTCATAATAGTACCAATGACATAGGTAGAAAGAGGGATGAGGTCCTGCAGGCAGAGTTTAGAGAGCTAGGAGAAAGATTAAAAAGCAGGACCTCAAAGATAGCAATCTCTGAATTACTTCTGGTGCCACGTGTTAGTGAGTACAGAATTAGGAGGATAGAGCAGATGAACTTGTGGCTTGAAGGATGGTGCAGGATGGAGGGCTTTAGAATCCTGAGGCATTGGGACCGTTTCTGGGGAAGGTGGGACCTGTACAAGCCGACGGGTTGCACCTCAACAAAGCTGGGACCAATATCCTTGTGGTGGGTCGGGGAGCGGGGGGCGGGGGGGGGGGGTTGTTAGTGCTGTTGGGGATGGTTTAAACTGGCTTGGCAGGGGGATGGGAACCTGAGAGTAGATTCAAAAGGGAGAGAAGCAAAGCTGGAATTAGAAAGCAGAAACTTACAAAGTGAATTTGGAAGTCAGAGGAAACAAAGAGAAAATAGACAACAAGGGAGTTTGGCAGTGGTAAATGGCATATACTGCAATGCAATGAATATAGGGAATAAGGCAGATGAGCTGAGAGCACACATAAACACTTGGGAGTATGATATTATAGCTATTACTGAGACATTGCTGAAAGGACAGGTATGGCAACTCAACATTCCTGGTTACAGGGTTTTCAGACAGGATAGAGAGGGAGTAAAAAAGGAGTGGGGGGTGGTCGCAGTATTGATTAAGGAAACAATTATAGTTGCGAGGAGGGGTGATGTGTTAGAGGGATCATCAAACGAGGCTATATGGATTGAACTGAAGAACAGTAACATCACACTGACCCCTGCTGGAGCAGAGTAACAACACAACTGCCCCCTGCTGGAGGGAGTAACAACACACTGCCCCCTGCTGGAGGGAGTAACACACTGCCCCCTGCTGGAGGGAGTAACACACTGCCCCCTGCTGGAGGGAGTAACACACTGCCCTACTGCTGCAGCAGAGTAACAACACACTGCCCCCTGCTGGACCAGAGTAACAACACACTGCCCCCTGCTGGAGGGAGTAACACATTGCCCCCTGCTGCAGCATAGTAACTCGACAGTGCCCCGTGCTGCAAGGAGTATCAACACACTGTCCCCTGCTGGAGCAGAGTAGCAACTCACTGCCCCCTGCTGGAGGGAGTAACATACCGCACTCTGCTGGAGCAGAGAAACAACACACAGACCCCTGCAGGAGGGAGTAACAACACACTGCCCCCTGCAGGAGCAGAGTAACAACTCACTGCCCCCTGCCGGAGGGAGTAACACACAGCACCCTGTTGGAGGGAGTGACACATTGCCCCCTGCTGCAGCATAGTAACTAGACAGTGCCCCGTGCTGCAAGGAGTATCAACACACTGTCCCCTGCAGGAGCAGAGTAACAACTAACTGCTCTCTGCTGGAGCAGAGTTACAACACACTGCCCCCTGCTGGAGGGAGTAACACATTGCCCCCTTCTGCAGCATAGTAACTCGACAGTGCCCCATGCTGCAAGGAGTATCAACACACTGTCCCCTGCTGGAGCAGAGTAGCAACTCACTGCCCCCTGCTGGAGGGAGTAACATACCGCATTCTGCTGGAGGGAGGAACAACACACTGCTCCCTGCTGCAGGGAGTAAAAGCACACTGCCCCTGCTGAAGGGAGTAACAACACACTGCCACATGCTGGAGCAGAGTAACAACACACTGCCCCCTGCTGGAGGGAGTAACACACTGCCCCCTGGTGGAGGGAGTAACAACACACTGACCCCTGCTGGAGGGAGTAAGAACACACTGCCCCCTGCTGGAGTGGGTACAGGTGGACACAGTGCTCAGGTACAGGTGGGCACAGTGTTCAGGTACAGGTGGGCATTGTGCTCAGGTACAGGTGGACACTGCTCAGGTACAGTGGGCACTCTGCTCTGGTACAGGTGGGCAATGTGTTCATGTACAGGTGGGCACTCTGCTCAGGTACAGGTGGGCACAATGCTCAAGTACAGGTGGGAAATGTGCTCAAGTACAGGTGGGCAGAGTGCTCAGGTACAGGTGGGCACTGCTCAGGTACAGGTGGGCACTGTGCTCAGGTACAGGTGGGCACTGTGCTCAGGTACAGCTGGGCACTGTGCTCAGGTACAGGTGGAGGCAGCGGACCTGTGTTGGACTGACCGTGGGACCTAAGAGGCAAATTTCGAAAGGGTGATGTCAGAGTAAAAAATTGCCGTCGGCACAAGGGAAGTAGCTGATTGGTGAGTAGCTGGTGAGTGTTTAATGCTTATTTCTTAATTAGTTCTTAGTCAATTAACTAGAGACATGGCAGGGCAGCTCAGTCCTGTGGAGTGCACAGCCTGTGCCATGTGGGAAGTTCTGGATGCTTTGCGCAGCCTGGATGACCACATGTGCAGGAAGTGTCCCCAGTTACAGCAACTCGAGCTCCATGTTTCGGAGCTTGTGCGGCGGTTGGAGTCACTGCGGTGCATCCGGGTCACTAGAACTTCGTGGATAGCATGTTTCAGGAGATGGTCTCCCGCAGTTTAAGAGTGTGCAGGCAGAGAGGGAATGGGTGACCACCAGATAGAAGACGAGGAACAGGCAGGTATTGCAGGAGTCCATTGAATCCATCTCACTCTCCAACCAGTATTCTTTTCTGAGTACCAGTGAGGGCGATGGTGCCTCTGGGGAGTGCAGCCAGAGCCAAGTCCACGGAACCACGAGTGGCTCAGCTGCACAGGGGAGGAGGAAGAAGAATAGAAGAGTGTTAGTGGTAGGGGATTCAATAGTCAGGGGAACAGAGAGGCCTTTCTGTGGCCGCAGGCTTGACTCCAGGATGGTATGTTGCCTCCCTGGTGCCAGGGTCAAGGATGTCACCGAGCGGCTGCAAGACATTTTTGGGGAGAGGGTGAACAGCCAGAGGTCGTGGTTCATAATAGTACCAATGACATAGGTAGAAAGAGGGATGAGGTCCTGCAGGCAGAGTTTAGAGAGCTAGGAGAAAGATTAAAAAGCAGGACCTCAAAGATAGCAATCTCTGAATTACTTCTGGTGCCACGTGTTAGTGAGTACAGAATTAGGAGGATAGAGCAGATGAACTTGTGGCTTGAAGGATGGTGCAGGATGGAGGTCTTTAGAATCCTGAGGCATTGGGACCGTTTCTGGGGAAGGTGGGACCTGTACAAGCCGACGGGTTGCACCTCAACAAAGCTGGGACCAATATCCTTGTGGTGGGTCGGGGAGCGGGGGGCGGGGGGGGGGGGGTTGTTAGTGCTGTTGGGGATGGTTTAAACTGGCTTGGCAGGGGGATGGGAACCTGAGAGTAGATTCAAAAGGGAGAGAAGCAAAGCTGGAATTAGAAAGCAGAAACTTACAAAGTGAATTTGGAAGTCAGAGGAAACAAAGAGAAAATAGACAACAAGGGAGTTTGGCAGTGGTAAATGGCATATACTGCAATGCAATGAATATAGGGAATAAGGCAGATGAGCTGAGAGCACACATAAACACTTGGGAGTATGATATTATAGCTATTACTGAGACATTGCTGAAAGGACAGGTATGGCAACTCAACATTCCTGGTTACAGGGTTTTCAGACGGGATAGAGAGGGAATAAAAAAGGAGTGGGGGGTGGTCGCAGTATTGATTAAGGAAACAATTATAGCTGCGAGGAGGGGTGATGTGTTAGAGGGATCATCAAACGAGGCTATATGGATTGAACTGAAGAACATTAACATCACACTGCTCCCAGCTGGAGGGAGTAACAACACATTGCGCCCCACCTCCCAGAGGGAGTAACACACTGCCCCCTGCTGGAGCAGACTAACAACACATTGCACCATGCTGGAGCAGAGTAACAACACACTTCCCCCTGCTGGAGAGAGTACCACGCTGCCCCATTTTGGAGCAGAATAACAACACACTGCCCCCTGCTGGAGCAGAGTAACACACTGCCACGTGCTGGAGGGAGTAACAATACATTGTCCCCTGCTGGAGGGAGCAACAACACACTGCCTCCTGCTGGAGGGAGTAACACACTGCCCCATTTTTGAGCAGAATAACAACACACTGCCCCCTGCTGGAGCAGAGTAACACACTGCCACCTGCTGGAGGGAGTAACAACACACTGTCCCCTTCTGGAGCAGATTAACAACACACTACCCTTGCTGGAGGGAGTAACAACATACTGCCCCTTGCTGGAGCAGAGTAACAACACACTGCCCCCTGCTGAAAGGACAGGTATGGCAACTCAACATTCCTGGTTACAGGGTTTTCAGATGGGATAGAGGGGGGGTATAAAAGGAGGCAGACGGAGGGGGGGGGGGTCGCAGTATTGATTAAAGAAACAATTATAGCTGTGAGGAGGAATGATATGTTCGAGGGGTCATCAAACGAGGCTATATGGGTTGAACTGAAAAGTGGCGATTACCCTTGTGGGAGTTTACCATAGGTCCCCAAACGGTCAGAGGGAGATAGAAGAGCAAATATGTAGGCACATTTCTGAAAAGTACAAGCAATAGTAGGGGATTGCAACTACCCTCATATTAGCTGGGATAGAAGTAGTATGAAAGGTATAGAGGGTGTGGAATTCATAAAAACTTTTTTATCCAGTATGTAACAAGCCCAACAAGGGAGGGGGCGGGTCTGGACTTAGTTTTAGGGAATGAAGCTGGGCAGGTGGAAGGGATATCAGTCGGAGAGCATTTTGGTACTAGTGATCATAATTCAGTTACATTTAGGGTAGTTATGGAAAAGGACAAAGGTAGACCAGGAATAAAAGTTCTCAATTGGGGAAAAGCCAGTTTTGCTAAGGTGAGATGTGATTGAGATAAGGCGGACTGGAAACAGCTGCTGGAAAATAAATCAGTGTCAGAGCAGTGGGAGGCATTCAAGGAGGAGATCCAGAGGGTTCAGAGCAAGTATGTTCCCTTAAAGAAAAAGGGTGGGATTAACAAATCTCGAGCCCCTGGATGTCAAGGGACATACAGGGAGGATAAATAAAAAAAATGGAGGCTTATGACAGATACCGAAAACTCAATACGGCAGAAACCCAAGAGGAGTATAGAAAGTGCAGGGGTGAAATTAAAAAGGAAATTAGGAAAGCAAAGCGAGAGCATAAAAACATTTTGGAAAGTAAAATCCAGGAAAACCCAAAGATGTTTTATAAATACATTGAGAGCAAGAGGATAACTAAAGAAAGGATATGACCTATTAGAGACTGTAAAGGTACTCTGTGTGTGGAGGTGGAAGATGTGGGTGTGGCTCTAAATGAATACTTTGCGTCTGTTTTCACAAAAGAGAGGGTCGATGCAGACATTGCAATCAGGGAGGAGGAGTGTGAAATATTAGATGAAATAAACATAGTGAGAGAGGAAATATTAAGGGATTTGGCAGCTTTGACAGTGGATAAATCCCCAGGCCCAGGTGAACAGTATCCCAGGCTGTTCAGAGAAACAAAAGAGGAAATAGCAGAGGCTCTGACCATCATTTTCCAATCCTATCAGGCTACAGATGTGGTGCTGGAGGACTGGAGGAGCTCATGTGGTACCTTTGTTTAAAAGGGGGGAAAGGGATAGATTGAGTAATTACAGGCCAGTCAGCCTAACTTCAGTGGTGGGAAAACTATTGGAGAGAATTCTGAGGGACAGGATAAATCTTCATTTAGAAAGACACGGATTAATCAGTTAGCATGAATTTGTTAAGGGAAGTCATGTCTGACTAACTTGATTGAATTTTTTGAGGAGGTAATAAGGAGGGTTGATGAGGGTAGTATGTTTGATGTCATGTATATAGATTTTAGCAAGGCTTTTGATAAGGTCCCACATGGCAGACTGGTCATGAAAGTAAAAGCCCATGGGATCCAGGGCAAAGTGGCAAGTTGGATCCAAAATTGGCTCAGAGACAGGAAGCAAAGGGTTATGGTAGATGGGTGTTTTACGACTGCAAGGTTGTTTCTAGCGTGGTTCCGCAGGGAACAGTACTAGGTCCCTTGCTTTTTGTGGTATATATCAATGATTTAGACTTGAATTTAGGGGTTATGATTAAGAAGTTTTCAGATGATACAAAAATTGGCTGTGTGGTTGATAATGAAGAAAGCTGCGGACTGCAGCAAGATATCAATTAACTGGTCAGGTGGGCAGAAGAGAGGCAAATGGAATTCAATTCGGAGAAGTGTGAGGTAATCCATTTGGGGAGGGCTAACAAGGAAAAGGAATACACATTACATTGTACAACACTGAGGAGTGTAGAGGAACAAAGGGACCTTGGAGTGCATGTCCACAGATCCCTGAAGGTAGCAGGCCAGGTAGATAAGGTGATTAAGAAGGCATACGGAATACCTGCCTTTATTAGCCGAGGCATAGAATACAAGAGAAAGGAGGTTATGCTTGAACTGTATAAAACACTAGTTAGGCTGCAGCTGGAGTACTGCGTACAGTTCTGGTCACCACATTACAGAAAAGATGTGATTACACTAGAGAGGGTACAGATGAGATTTACGAGGATGTTGCCTGGACTGGAGAATTTTGGCTATGACGAAAGATTGGAGATGCTGGGTCTGTTTTCTTTGGAACAGAGGAGGCTGAGCGGAGACCTGATTGAGGTGTATAAAATTATGAGGGGCCTGGATAGAGTGGATAGGAAGCACCTGTACCCTTAGCAGAGGGTTCAAGAACCAGGGGACATAGATATAAAGTAATTGGGGGGAGCTCTACAGGGGATTTGATGTGAAAAATGTTCACCCAGAGGGTGGTGGGAGTCTGGAACGCACTGCCTGAAAGGGTGGTAGAGGCAGAAACCCTAACCAACTTTTAAGAAGTACCTGGATGTGCACCTGAAGTGCCATAACCTGCAGGGCTATGGACCAAGAGCTGGAAAGTGGGATTAGGCTAGATAGCTCTTTGTCGGCCGGCGTTGACATGATGGACCGAAATGGCCTCCTTCTGTGCTGTAAATTTCTATGATTCTATGACACTGTGCTCAGGTACAGGAGGGCAATGTGCTCAGGTATAGGTGATCCCGGTCCCGATCCCCGATCCCGGTCCCCGATCCTAGTCCCTGATCCCGGTCCTGGTCCCCGACCCCGGTCCTTGATCCCTGATCCCAGTCCCTGATCCTGATCCCTGATCCTGGGTGCTGATCCCAGACCCTGATCCCGATCCCTGATCCCAGCCCTTGATCTCAGTCCCTGATCCCGGTCCCCGATCCTGGTCTCTGATCTCAGTCACTGATCCCGGGCGCTGATTCCGGTACCCGATCCTGGTCTCTGATCCCGGTCCCTGATCCCGGGCGCGGAGTGCAGATCACGAATATACTGCACAGTATCGGTCCGTTACCTCTCCAGGCCTGTGTGAAGTGAGAGCTGACCCCAGTGAAGGGGTGCTGTCATCGCTGGGTCCTGCTCCCTCTCTGAGCTGCCCCGGTGGGGACCTGCTGTGTGAGGCTGGGTCTGCTTTACAATATCTGGCTCCAGTCTGTGGGTCGTGTTGTGTTTGCTTTCTGTAATCGCCGTGTTGTGCAAGGATCAGATGACTGTATAGGATTATTGACTCTGTTTTTGATAATAACTGAGGTGGGATTCTGTGAGATGAGAACTGACTTAAACACAGCGGCAGACAAACAGAAGGTGTTTGCTCAGCTGCCAATTAACAGAGGCGACGCAGCCACTGCCCATTAAACTCTCCCTGCTCCGCTGGGTAATCTCTCTGCTGATTGTAACTTTGGGTATTTGTTAAACCGATCACTGCGGTCCTCCCTGTGACACTTTGAAGCATGAGTCAGACACAGATCCAGGGCCTGACCTCGCAGTGCGGGTACAATCTTCAGACATCTCCATGTGGGAAGGTGAAGCCACTGGCTCCCCTGATGTGAAGTGAATCAAATTGGCTGAAGACTGGCTTCTGTGATGGTGAGCACCTGAAGAGCAGGCAGAGATGGATTACCCACTCAGCACTTCTGGCAGAATGTGGTTGCAAATTTGTCTTTTGCACTCGTGTGCTGGGCTCCGCCATCATTGAGGATGGGGGTATTCATGGAGCCCCCTCCTCCCGTTAGTTGTTTAATGGTCCACCACCATTCACAACAGGATGTGGCAGGATGCAGAGCTTTGACTTGATCCGTTGATTGTGGGATCGCTTAGCTCTGTCTACAGCATTCTGTTTCCGCTGCTTAGCATGCATGTAGTCTTGTGTTGCAGCTTCCCCAGGTTAGAGCCTCATTTTTAGGTACGCCTGGTGCTGCTCCTGGCATGCTCCTGCACTCCTCATTGAACCAGGGTTGGTCCCCTGGCTTGATGGTAATAGAGTGAAGGATATACCGGGCCATGAGGTTACAGATTGTGGTGGAATACAATACTGCTGCTGCTGATGGTCCACAGCGCCTCATGGATGCCCAGTTTTGAGCTGCTAGATCTGTTCTGAATCTGTCCCATTTAGCATGGTGGTAGTGCCACACAACACACTGGAGGATGTCCTCAGTGTGAAGATGGAACTTGGTTTCCACAAGGACTGTGCGGTTGTCATTGCTACCAATACTATTATGGACAGATGCATCTGCGACAGGTAGGTTAGGAAGGATGAGGCCAAGTAGGTTTTTCCCTTGTCTTGATTCTCTCAATGGAATAGTCAAGTCTAGAGGTAACAAAGGCATGGATGACGGTTTCAGCAGCAGATGAGCTGAGGCAGGTGCAGAGACGGGCAATGGTACAGAGGTGGAAGTAGGCGGTCTTGGCAATGGAGAGGATATGCACACATGAAAAAACCCCACACATGCACATGCACACAATACGCAAATGAACACACAGACGTGCAACCACAAATGCATATGTGCACACAAATGCACACACTCGCAACCAGGCACACACATACACACACACAAATGCACACACACACACACACACAAATGCACACACAGACACACACATATATGGACACACACACACACACAAATGGACATACACACACAAATGGACACACACAGGATATGTACCTGTACTGTTCTTGGTGTAATTTCCGGAGGAGACATCCCTTGTCCCTCAATAGCCAGCCTGTAACATGGAGGCCTGGTTGGGCTAAAAGCGGCACACAGGACTGGCGCAGGATGAAAGAGTAATGCCTGCTGCTGGGATAGTGGGCACAGACCTGCATGATGCACTTACTGTTTGTTGAGAGCGTGGAATCTTTTTTGATTGTTGATGATGCCAGACTGGTGATGTGGTGAACACAAGACAATGTGTGTGCAATATATGGCACCTTGCACCTTAGTGAAGCCTGCCATGCGTGTAAAACCTAGTGCACTCTCTTCCTGCTTTGCTCGATCCAGAATGAAGTTAGATGCAGGTCTTTCTCCCAGTGTAGACAGCCTCGGTGACCTCCCTATTATATCGCTGCACTGCAAACTGTGAGATGTTGCTGATGTCACTTGCTCCATCCTGAAAAGAGCGCAGGCTCACCTGCCTTCCACCCATCGGCGGTGACCTGGCCTCCTCTTCTCCAGCATGCGGTGAGCGCAATGGCTGTGGTCACTCTGACCTCTCCTCTTTCCACTCTGAACACCCTGACCTCTCCTCCTTCCACAAAATGGACCTCTGACCATCCCAATGCCTGCCCCCAGCCAGGCCTCGGATCATTTACCATCTCACCGAAGGACGCTGCTCAGCGCTGAGCTAATGGCCTGCATCTCGCCGTAGGCAACTAGGCTCATACAGCAGAGCCTGGTCTCCAGTCATCTTGGACCCCCTTGCCACTGGACCAAGACCTTGCTCAGCTAAGCCCCTGTGGTAGCTGGTGTGCAATGGCCACCCCACGTTAAAAGAACTCACGCACAGGCATCTTCCATCTTCCTGAAAAGAGCCCATGTCATTAAAGTTCAGGGTGGCAGTGCTGTCCATGCCCTGGTTTGAAGCTGGAGCTGTGGCTGCAGAAGGTGGCCTAGCTCGGTGACAACCTCTTTGTTGAAGTGAAAGTGTCTCATACATTGTTCCTCAGTAAAGATGATGTAGGGTAAGTGCTCCCTGAAGACGGTCTGTGGATATGGCTCCCTGTTCAGTGCCTTCTTCTGCCTCCTCCCGCGTCTGGCAGCTTCTCCTGCTCTGCCGTATCTTCCTTGCTGCTCCCCCTCATCCTCTAGCCCCAAAGGCAGCCCCGTGAGACCATCCATGTCTGCAACCAGACTATTTGTGAGACAGTGAGCAACAACAGTGGAGGCGCAGCAAGACAGCTCGCTGTGCAGACAAAGTGAATTTTCTAGACTGAAACAACACCAAAAACGGCCAGAGGTCAAGCAGCAGCCAGAAATAACCAATCAGGCACGAGACTGTGAGTGCGACGTGGTCCCTTTAAGTCGGGCTGGTGAGGGGACCTTCCTGCCAGGTAGTGCCCTGTAATGATGTGTGAGGCCAGCAGGTGGCGAGTGGAACACTGGGACCACCCGACACGCAAACCCTTTCCACATTCCTCAT
Organism: Pristiophorus japonicus; assembly: GCF_044704955.1. Classification (NCBI taxonomy): domain Eukaryota; kingdom Metazoa; phylum Chordata; class Chondrichthyes; family Pristiophoridae; genus Pristiophorus; species Pristiophorus japonicus. The sequence continues at coordinate 69,313,052 of NC_091996.1, forward strand.
TCAGAACTCAGATTGTTGCCGGTGCACTCTCCTGACCCCAGCGTGACCTCTTCCACCAATGAGGTGGGCGGCAGAGCTCAGAGCAGGAGCATGCATGCGCCTCCTGTCCGCCATGTTGGGGGCCGCGTAGTTTGACCAGTTCGTGCCCGGCAAACGGCTGCATTTCTCGGCATCGATCGTCCTTCCTTAACGCGCGCCAATTGTTTCCAGAAAAATCTCTCCACGTGTTTGATTTGCAGTGCCTCCAGTATTTTGTTTTTGCAGAATTTTCTGGCCTGGAGTTGCCACTCAGGGGACGCGATCGGCAAATGGCTGTCGGGATGGGCCGGACACGGTGCCGGATTTGGCCACGGTTACGGTGTGCCTGAGTTTCACCGTGACCTCAGGAGCGTCAGTCCCAAGGTCACATCTCCCAGCACTCAGTGATAACGGATAGTAATGGACTGGTGACTGGATCAGGGCGTCCTCCACCAGGACAAAGAGCAGTGGCATTGCCAGGGAATGAGACGTCTGCAACTTGATCAATCCATTGATGAATCCTGTGGGCAGAGCAGGACTGTGCCTTTAATTAACCGCTGGTCAGCTGAGCAGCGCTGGATTCATGTGACTTGAATTTCTGGGCGCTCGCTGCTGAACCCCAACAGCCCCCCGCCCCACGGGTAAAGCTGGCGGAGCCTCAGCACTCACCCTGGGCTGCGGGCCGGTTTGAAGGCAGGGACAGCAGGAATCAGCACCAACAATCGCGGAGACTCGGGCACAAAGTAATTATGGCCGCAGCTCGCTGGTGCTTAAAATTCCTTTGCGCTACTCACTGATTCCGCCCAGATGAAGTGATTCAGCGGGTGGAAATCTTGTGTAAGCGCCAGGCTGCCGTGTTTATCGCAAAGCTCCAAACAGGACTTAAACCTTTTTTGGTTTCAAGCTCCCCAATTTTCAAAAAAGGCAATTTCCTGGCTAACTGCTGTCCCTTTTGTGAGCTGAATGTCATTTAGTTTTTTTATCCTCTGTCCAGTGCCTCCCTGAGGGGATTCAACTGGCTTCTCTCGGAGGCACTGTGCTGCTTATTGAGCCAGGACAACTACATGAAGGGCCCGATCGATCGATTGATCGATTGATTGATATTCTCTCTCTTTCTCTCCCTCCCTCCGGCCCCACTCCCCTGTCACTGCACGACACAGGTTTTATACCAATCCCCGCTCCCGGCACATCTGCTCTGTCCGTGCCGCCTTTGAATGTTCCCCTTTCCTGTTTCACAAAACATAAACGAGCATTGGCAGAGCACATCAGTGCGTTGCTTAGAGACACATCAAAGCACGTCAAAGCTTAAATAAATCACTTTGAAATATAATCACCGTTGTTAGGAGACCAAAAACACCAACAAGTGCTCACAAATAGCAATTAGCTGAAGGGCCAATTAAACTATTATATATTCCTGGAATCTGGGCGTCACAGGGAAAGCTAGCATTTCCTGCCCATCCCAAGTTACCATGAAAAGGTGCTGGTTACACAGTATTGACATGGTACGGTCACGGTATGGACACGGTATGGTCAGTACAGACATAGTATGGTCAGTACAGGCACGGTATGGTCAGTACAGACATAGTATGGTCAGTACAGACATGGTATGGTCAGTACAGGCACGGTATGGTCAGTACAGACATGGTATGGTCAGTACAGGCACGGAACGGTCAGTACAGACATGGTATGGTCATGATATGGACACATTACGGACACAGTACGGTCATGGTATGGACAAGGTATGGTCAGTACGGACACAGTACGGTCATGGTACGATCACGGTATGGACACGGTATGGTCAGTACAGACATGGTACGGTCAGTACAGACATGGTACGGTCAGTACAGACATGGTATGGTCATGGTGTGGACACGGTGGGGACACATTACAGACACAGTACGGTCATGGTACGGACAAAGTATGGTCAGTACAGGCACGGTACGGTCAGTACAGACACGGTACGGTCAGTACAGACACGGTATGGTCACGGTACGGACACGGTGCGGACACAGTACAGTCAGTACGGACACAGTACGGTCATGGTATGATTACGGTACGGACAAGGTATGGTCAGTACAGACATGGTATGGTCACGGTATGGACACGGTGCGGTCATGGTACAGTCAGTATGGACATAGTCACATCTAACACTCCCAGGGCAGGTACAGCACAGGTTAGATACAGAGTAAAGCTCCCTCTACACTGTCCCATCAAACACTTCAGGGATGGTGCAGCACGACAACAAGCCATAATTTTCCAGACTGTCACTGATCTCATTTCCTCTGGAGATCTTCCCTCCACAGCCACCAACCTCATAGTTCCCCAACCCCGCACATGTCTTCTTTTTTCCTCAACCGAGGATTCCCCTCCGCCATGGTTAACATGGCCTTCGACTGTGTCCGTTCTGTTTCCCGCACCTCTACTCTCACCCTTTCCCCTCCCTCTGAGAATCATGACAGGATTCCCCTTGTCCTCACCTTTCACCCCACCAGTCTCCACGTTTAGCGAACCATTTCCGCCACCTCCAGCGTGATCCCACCACCAATCACGTCTTTCCCTCCCCTCCCCTCTCAGCGTTCCGAAGGGACTGCTCCCTCCGTGACACCCCGGTCCATTCCACAGTCACCCCCAGCACCCACTCCCCTTCCCATGGCACCTTCCCGTGCAAGCGCAGGAGATGCACCTGCCCTTTTACCCCCTTCCTTCCCATTATCCAGGCCCCCAAATACTCTTTCCAGGTGAAACAGCGATTTACTTGTACTTCTTTCAATTTAGTATACTGCATTTGCTGCTCACGTTGTGCTCTACATTGGGGAGACCAAGTGTAGATTGGGTGACTGCTTTGCGGAACTCCTCCGTTCAGTCTGCAAGCGTAACCCTGAGCTTCTGGTCGCCTGTCACTGTAATTACCCGCTCCATTCCCACTCTGATATCTCCATCCTCGGACTCCTGCACTGTTCCAATGAAGCTCGAAGAACAGCACCTCATCTTTCGTTTAGGCATTTTACAGCCTTCTGGAATCGACATCGCGTTCAACAATTTCAGACTGTAACCTCTGGCCATCATTGGCTCCTTTCCCCTCCCCCATCTTGTGCTTTTGTCTTTTCTTTTTTTCTCTTTGTCTATAATGGCAGCTGGTCATTATCCCGCCATTCACAAACTATCCAGATTAACCATTTTCTAACCTCTATCATTACCATTTCAATTCGGCCCATCATCCCTTTTGTCTCTCTAATCTCTCCTGCCTTCCACACTATCACAGACCTTCCCTTTTGTTCTTTCTTCCCCTCCCCTTTTCAGTGCTTAAGAATCTGTGCTTTTTGAACATTCGGCAGTTGTGACGAAAGGTCATCGACCCGAAACGTTAACTCTGCTTTTCTCTCCACAGATACTGCCTGACCCACTGAGATTTCCAGCATTTTCTGTTTTTATTTCAGATTCCAGCATCCGCAGTATTTTGCTTTTGTATAGTACAGCATGGGTTAGATACAGAGTAAAGCTCCCTCTACACTGTTAGGTACAGCAGGAGCGGCGAGAGACTGTGGAGGGCTGTGATCGGGGCCCAGTAGAGCCGAGGGCCCAGGGACGGCACGGCCCAGCCCATACTGCGATATGTGTGCGCACTGGGTCTGTGCATCAGAGCTGGTCTCCAGTTGTCTTGGTTAATCCTTGCCACTGGACCAAGACCTAGCTCTGTCAAGCCCGTGTGGTTGCTGGTGTGCAACGGCCACCGCACATGAAAAAAAATCCACGCACAGGCGTCTTCTACCCTTCAGGATGTAGTTCGGAACCTGGACTATTAAGTCCTTCATTAAAACACCTGTGAATTAATCCTTTTCTGGCGTGGAAGCAAGTCACCCTCATTTCGAGGGACCGCTTATGATGATGATGAGTTCCCCAATCTCGCACAGCCCGCTTCTACCTCCTTCCCAAGATCCACAAACAGGATGGCCCTGGTAGACCCAGCAGGGAGTCGGTAAGGCGGAGCGGCAGCGTTGGTGAGGCCTACAAGAGGCGAGCATCGTCGAGGAGGCCCGGCAGGGAGTCGGGAGATCAGCTGGTGCAGCTGCAGTTGGGTGAGAAGGCAAAAAAGAAGTAGAAAGAAATCGAAAGGTGACATCACAGCCAGGGGAGTAAGTGAGTGGCTGGTATTGGCAAGTAGTTTTTCTTTTTCTTTTCTTTATGAGTAAGTAACCTTTAGCATTGTTGTTGCCAATTTAAATTTATCTAATGGTTAAGTCATGGCAGGACAGCTCGGACACGTGTTATGCTCCTCCTGTACTATATGGGAAGTCAGGGATGCTGACTACGTGTGCGGGAAGTGCATCTGCCTGCGGCTCCTGACGGACCGCATTGCGGCACTGGAGCTACGGGTGGATTCACTCTGGAGCATCCACGATGCTGAGAATGACGTGAATAGTACGTTTAGTGAGTTGGTCTTACCGCAGGTAAAGTGTACATAGCCAGACAGGGAATGGATGACCAACAGGAAGAGCAGTGCAAGGAAGGTAGTGCAGGGGTCCCCTGCGGTCATCCCCCTGCAAAACAGATACACCGCTTTGGGTACTGTTGAGGGGGATAACGCATCAGGGGAGGGCAGCAGCAGCCAAATTCATGGCACCATGGTTGGCTCTGCTGCACAGGAGGGCAGGAAACAGAGTGGGAGAGCTATAGTGATAGGGGATTCAATTGTAAGGAGAATAGATAGACATTTCTGCGGCCACAACCGAGACTCCAGGATGGTATTTTGCCTCCCTGGTGCAAAGGGAGGGTGAACAGCCAGTTGTCATGGTGCATATAGGTACAAACGATATAGGTAAAAAACGGGATGAGGTCCTACAAGACGAATTTAGGGAGATAGGAGTTAAATTTAAAAAGTAGGACCTCAAAAGTAGTAATCTCAGGATTGCTACCAGTGCCACGTGCTAGTCAGAGTAGGAATCGCAGGATAGCTCAGATGAGTGGTGCTTGAGGAGTGGTGCACAAGAAAGGGATTCAAACTCCTGGGACATTGGAACAGGTTCTGGGGGAGGTGGGACCAGTACAAACCGGACGGTCTGCACTTGGGCAGGACCGGAACCAATGTCCTAGGGGGAGTGTTTGCTAGTGCTGTTGGGGAGGAGTTAAACTAATATGGCAGGGGGATGGGAACCTATGCAGGGAGACAGAGGGAAGTAGAATGGAGGCAGAAGCAAAAGATAGAAAGAAGAAAAGTAAAAGTGGAGGGCAGAGAAACCTAAGGCAAAAAGCAAAAAGGGCCACATGACAGCAATATTCTAAAGGGGCAAAATGTGTTAGAAAGACAAGCTTGAAGGCTCTGTGCCTCAATGCGAGGAGTATTCGGAATAAGGTGGACGAATTAACTGCGCATTTAGCAGTTAATGGGTATGATGTAATTGGCATCACGGTGACCAAGGCTGGGAACTCAACATCCATAGGTATTCAACATTTAGGAAGGATAGACAGAAAGGAAAAGGAGGCGGGGTTAAAGAGGAAATTAATGCAATAGTAAGAAAGGACATCAGCTTGGATGATGTAGAATCGGTATGGGTGGAGCTATGGAATACCAAGGGGCAGAAAACGCTAGTGGGAGTTGTGTACAGACCACCAAACTGTAGTAGTAAGGTTGGGGACAGTATCAAACAAGAAATTAGGGATGCATGCAATAAAGGTATAGCAGTTATCATGGGTGACTTTAATCGACATATTGATTGGGCTAACCAAACTGGTAGCAATGCAGTGGAGGAGGATTTCCTGGACTGTATTAAGGATGGTTTTCTAGACCAATATGTCGAGGAACCAACTAGGGAGCTGGCCATCCTGGACTGGGTGATGTGTAATGAGAAAGGACTAATTGGCAATCTTGTTGTGTGAGGCCCCTTGGGGAAGACTGACCATAATATGGTAGAATTCTTTATTAAGATGGAGAGTGACACAGTTAATTCAGAAACTAGGGTCCTGAACTTAAGGAAAGGTAACTTCGATGGTTTGAGGCGTGAATTGGCTAGAATAGACTGGCAAATGATAATTAAAGGGTTGACGGTGGATAGGCAATGGCAAACATTTAAAGATCACATGGATGAACTTCAGCAATTGTACATCCCTGTCTGGAGTAAAAATAAAATGGGGAAGGTAGCTCAACCGTGGCTAACAAGGAAAATTAAGGATAGTGTTAAATCCAAGGAAGAGGCATATAAATTGGCCAGAAAAAGCAACAAACCTGAGGACTGGGAGAAATTTAGAATTCAGCAGAGGAGGACAAAGGGTTTAATTAAGAGGGGAAAATAGAGTACGAGAAGAAGCTTGCCAGGAACATAAAAACTGACTGCAAAAGCTTCTGTAGATATGTGAAGAGAAAAAGATTAGTGAAGACAAACATAGGTCCCTTGCAGTCGGATTCAGGTGAATTTATTATGGTGAACAAAGAAATGGCAGACCAATTGAACAAATACTTTGGTTCTGTCTTCACGAAGGAAGACACAAATAACCTTCCGGAAGTACGAGGGGACCGAGGGTCTAGTGAGAAGCAGGAACTGAAGGATATCCTTATTAGGCGGGAAATTGTGTCAGGGAAATTGATGGGATTGAAGGCCGATAAATCCCCGGGGCCTGATAGTCTGCATCCCAGAGTACATAAGGAAGTGGCCCTAGAACTAGTGGATGCATTGGTGATCATTTTCCAACAGTCTATCGGCTCTGGATCAGTTCCTATGGACTGGAGGGTAGCTAATGTAACACCACTTTTTAAAAAGGGAGGGAGAGAGAAAGCAGGTAATTATAGACCGGTTAGCCTGACATCAGTAGTGGGGAAAATGTTAGAATCAATTATTAAGGATGAAATAGCAACGCATTTGGAAAGCAGTGACAGGATCGGTCCAAGTCAGCATGGATTTATGAAAGGGAAATCATGCTTGACAAATCTTCTGGAATTTTTTGAGGATGTAACTACTAGAGTGGACAAGGGAGAACCAGTGGATGTGGTGTAGTTGGACTTTCAAAAGGCTTTTGACAAGGTCCCACACAAGAGATTGGTATGCAAAATTAAAGCACATGGTATTGGGGGTAATATACTGACGGGAATAGAGAACTGGTTGGCAGACAGGAAGCAGAGAGTCGGGATAAACGGGTCCTTTTCAGAATGCAGGCAGTGACTAGTGGAGTGCCGCAGGGCTCAGTGCTGGGACCCTAGCTCTTTACAATATATATCAATGATTTGGATGAAGGAATAGAGTGTAATATCTCCAAGTTTGCAGATGACACTAAACTGGGTGGCGGTGTGAGCTGTGAGGGGGATGCTCGGAGGCTGCAGGGTGACTTGGACAGGTTAGGGGAGTGGGCAAATGTATGGCAGATGCAGTATAATGTAGATAAATGTGAGGTTATCCACTTTGGTGGCAAAAACACGAAGACAGAATATTACCTGAATGGCGGCAGATTAGGAAAAGTGGAGGTGCAACGAGACCTGGGTGTCATGGTTCATCAGTCATTGAAAGTTGGCATGCAGGTACAGAAGGCGGTGAAGAAGGCAAATGATATGTTGGCCTTCATCGCTAGGGGATTTGAGTATAGGAGCAGGGAGGTCTTACTGCAGTTGTACAGGGCCTTGGTGAGGCCTCACCTGGAATATTGTGTTCAGTTTTGGTCTCCTAATCTGAGGAAGGACGTTCTTGCTATTGAGGGAGTGCAGCGAAGGTTCACCAGACTGGTTCCCGGGATGGCAGGACTGACATATGAGGAGAGACTGCATCAACTGGGCCTTTATACATTGGAGTTTAGAAGGATGAGAGGGGATCTCATAGAAACATATAGGATTCTGACGGGACTGGACAGATTAGATGCGGGTAGAATGTTCCCGATGTTGGGGAAGTCCAGCACCAGGGGACATAGTGTTAGGATTAGGGGTCGGCCATTTAGAACTGAGATGAGGAGAAACTTCTTCACTCAGAGAGTTGTTCACCTGTGGAATTCCCTGCCGCAGAGAGTTGTTGATGCCAGTTCATTGGATATATTCAAGAGGGAGTTCGATATGGCCCTTACGGTTAAGGGAATCAAGGGGTATGGAGTGATTTTCCAACATTCCATTGACTCTGGATCAGTTCCTATGGAGTGGAGGGTAGCCAATGTAACCCCACTTTTTAAAAAAGGAGGGAGAGAGAAAACAGGGAATTATAGACCGGTCAGCCTGACATCGGTAGTGGGTAAAATGATGGAATCAATTATTAAGGATGTCATAGCAGTGCATTTGGAAAGAGGTGACATGATAGGTCCAAGTCAGCATGGATTTGTGAAAGGGAAATCATGCTTGACAAATCTTCTGGAATTTTTTGAGGATGTTTCCAGTAGAGTGGATAAGGGAGAACCAGTTGATGTGGTATATTTGGACTTTCAGAAGGCGTTCGACAAGGTCCCACACAAGAGATTGATGTGCAAAGTTAGAGCACATGGGATTGGGGGTAGTGTACTGACATGGATTGAGAACTGGTTGTCAGACAGGAAGCAAAGAGTAGGAGTAAATGGGTACTTTTCAGAATGGCAGGCAGTGACTAGTGGGGTACCGCAAGGTTCTGTGCTGGGGCCCCAGCTGTTTACACTGTACATTAATGATTTAGATGAGGGGATTAAATGTAGTATCTCCAAATTTGCGGATGACACTAGGTTGGGTGGCAGTGTGAGCTGCGAGGAGGATGCTGTGAGGCTGCAGAGCGACTTGGATAGGTTAGGTGAGTGGGAAAATGCATGGCAGATGAAGTATAATGTGGATAAATGTGAGGTTATCCACTTTGGTGGTAAAAACAGAGAGACAGACTATTATCTGAATGGTGACAGATTAGGAAAAGGGGAGGTGCAAAGAGACCTGGGTGTCATGGTACATCAATCATTGAAGGTTGGCATGCAGGTGCAGCAGGCGGTTAAGAAAGCAAATGGCATGTTGGCCTTCATAGCAAGGGGATTTGAGTACAGGGGCAGGGAGGTGTTGCTACAGTTGTACAGGGCATTGGTGAGGCCACACCTGGAGTATTGTGTACAGTTTTGGTCTCCTAACCTGAGGAAGGACATTCTTGGTATTGAGGGAGTGCAGCGAAGGTTCACCAGACTGATTCCCGGGATGGCGGGACTGACCTATCAAGAAAGACTGGATCAACTGGGCTTGTATTCACCGGAGTTCAGAAGAATGAGAGGGGACCTCATAGAAACGTTTAAAATTCTGACGGGGTTAGACAGGTTAGATGCAGGAAGAATGTTCCCAATGTTGGGGAAGTCCAGAACCAGGGGACACAGTCTAAGGATAAGGGGTAAGCCATTTAGGACCGAGATGCGGAGGAACTTCTTCACCCAGAGAGTGGTGAACCTGTGGAATTCTCTACCACAGAAAGTTGTTGAGGCCAATTCACTAAATATATTCAAAAAGGAGTTAGATGAGGTCCTTACTACTAGGGGGATCAAGGGGTATGGCGAGAAAGCAGGAATGGGGTACTGAAGTTGCATGTTCAGCCATGAACTCATTGAATGGCGGTGCAGACTCGAAGGGCTGAATGGCCTACTCCTGCACCTATTTTCTATGTTTCTATGTTTCTATGAAAGCAGGAAAGGGGTACTGAGGGAATGATCAGCCATGATCTTATTGAATGGTGGTGCAGGCTCGAAGGGCTGAATGGCCTACTCCTGCACCACCAGGAAGAACAGTGCAAGGAAGGTAGTGCAGGGGTCCCCTGTGGTCATCCCTCTGCAAATCAGATACACTGCTTTGAGTACTGTTGAGGGGGATCACTCATCAGGGGAGGGCAGCAGCAGCCAAGTTCATGGCACCGTGGCTGGCTCTGTTGAACAGGAGGGGAGGAAAAAGAGTGGGAGAGCGATAGTGATAGGGGATTCACGTGTAAGGGGAATAGATAGGCGTTTCTGCGGCCACAACCGAGACTCCAGGATGGTATGTTGCCTCCCTGGTGCAAGGGTCAAGGATGTCTCTGAGCGGGTGCAGGACATTCTAAAAAAGGAGGGAGAACAGCCAGTTGTCGTAGTGCACATTGGTACCAACGACATTGGTAAAAAAAGGGATGAGATCCTACGAAACGAATTTAAGGGGCTAGGAGCTAAATTAAAAAGTAGGACCTCAAAAGTAGTAATCTCAGGATTGCTACCAGTGCCACGTGCTAGTCAGAGTAGGAATCGCAGGATAGCGCAGTTGAATACATGGCTTGAGCAATGGTGCAGCAGGGAGGGATTCAAATTCCTGGGGCATTGGAACCGGTTCTGGGGGAGGTGGGACCAGTACAAAGCGGACGGTCTGCACCTGGGCAGGACCGGAACCAATGTCCAAGGGGGAGTGTTTGCGAGTGCTGTTGGGGAGGAGTTAAACTAATATGGCAGGGGGATGGGAATCAATGCAGGGAGACAGAGGGAAACAAATAGGAGACAAAAGCAAAAGACAGAAAGGAGATGAGGAAAAGTGGAGGGCAGAGAAACCCAAGACAAAAAACAAAAAGGGCCACTATACAGCAAAATTCTAAAAGGAATAAGGGTGTTAAAAAAAACAAGCCTGAAGGCTTTGTGTCTTAATGCAAGGAGTATCCGTAATAAGGTGGATGAATTAACTGTGCAAATAGATGTTAACAAATATGATGTGATTGGGATTACGGAGACGTGGCTCCAGGATGATCAGGGCTGGGAACTCAACATCCAGGGGTATGCAACATTCAGGATGGATAGAATAAAAGGAAAAGGAGGTGGGGTAGCATTGCTGGTTAAAGAAAAGATTAATGCAATAGTTAGAATGGACATTAGCCTGGATGATATGGAATCTATATGGGTAGAACTGCAGAACACCAAAGGGCAAAAAACGTTAGTGGGAGTTGTGTACAGATCTCCAAACAGTCGTAGTAATGTTGGGGAGGGCATCAAAGAGGAAATTAGGGGTGCATGCAATAAGGGTGCAGCAGTTATAATGGGTGACTTTAATATGCACATAGATTGGGCTAACCAAACTGGAAGCAATACGGTGGAAGAGGATTTCCTGGAGTGCATAAGGGATGGTTTTCTAGACCAATATGTCGAGGAACCAACTAGAGGTGAGGCCATCTTAGACTGGGTGTTGTGTAATGAGAGAGGATTAATTAGCAATACCGTTGTGCGAGGCCCCTTGGGGAAGAGTGACCATAATATGGTGGAATTCTGCATTAGGATGGAGAATGAAACAGTTAATTCAGAGACCATGGTCCAGAACTTAAAGAAGGGTAACTTTGAAGGTATGAGGCATGAATTAGCTAGGATTGATTGGCAAATGATACTTAAGGGATTGACTGTGGATGGGCAATGGCAGACATTTAGAGACCGCATGGATGAACTACAACAATTGTACATTCCTGTCTGTCGTAAAAATAAAAAAGGGAAGGTGGATCAACCGTGGCTATCAAGGGAAATCAGGGATAGTATTAAAGCCAAGGAAGTGGCATACAAATTGGCCAGAAATAGCAGCGAACCCGGAGACTGGGAGAAATTTAGAACTCAGCAGAGGAGGACAAAGGGTTTGATTAGGGCAGGGAAAATGGAGTATGAGAAGAAGCTTGCAGGGAACATTAAGACGGATTGCAAAAGTTTCTATAGATATGCAAAGAGAAAAAGGTTAGTAAAGACAAATGTAGGTCCCCTGCAGTCAGAATCAGGGGAAGTCATAACGGGGAACAAAGAAATGGCGGACCAATTGAACAAGTACTTTGGTTCGGTATTCACTAAGGAGGACACTAACAACCTTCCGGATATAAGAGGGGTCAGAGGGTCTAGTAAGGAGGAGGAACTGAGGGAAATCCTTATTAGTCGGGAAATTGTGTTGGGGAAATTGATGGGATTGAAGGCCGATAAATCCCCAGGGCCTGATGGACTGCATCCCAGAGTACTTAAGGAGGTGGCCTTGGAAATAGCGGATGCATTGATAGTCTGGATCAGTTCCTATGGAGTGGAGGGTAGCCAATGTAACCCCACTTTTTAAAAAAGGAGGGAGAGAGAAAACAGAGAATTATAGACCGGTAAGCCTGACATCGGTAGTGGGTAAGATGATGGAATCAATTATTAAGGATGTCATAGCAGCGCATTTGGAAAGAGGTGACATGATAGGTCCAAGTCAACATGGATTTGTGAAAGAGAAATCATGCTTGACAAATCTTCTAGAATTTTTTGAGGATGTTTCCAGTAGAGTGGACAAGGGAGAACCAGTTGATGTGGTATATTTGGACTTTCAGAAGGCTTTCGACAAGGTCCCACACAAAAGGTTAATGTGCAAAGTTAAAGCACATGGGATTGGGGGTAGTGTGCTGACATGGATTGAGAACTGGTTGTCAGACAGGAAGCAAAGAGTAGGAGTAAATGGGTACTTTTCAGAATGGCAGGCAGTGACTAGTGGGGTACCGCAAGGTTCTGTGCTGGGGCCCCAGCTGTTTACACTGTACATTAATGATTTAGACGAGGGGATTAAATGTAGTATCTCCAAATTTGCGGATGACACTAAGTTAGGTGGCAGTGTGAGCTGCGAGGAGGATGCTATGAGGCTGCAGAGCGACTTGGATAGGTTAGGTGAGTGGGCAAATGCATGGCAGATGAAGTATAATGTGGATAATTGTGAGGTTATCCACTTTGGTGGTAAAAACAGAGAGACAGACTATTATCTGAATGGTGGCAGATTAGGAAAAGGGGAGGTGCAACGAGACCTGGGTGTCATGGTACATCAGTCATTGAAGGTTGGCATGCAGGTACAGCAGGCGGTTAAGAAAGCAAATGGCATGTTGGCCTTCATAGCGAGGGGATTTGAGTACAGGGGCAGGGAGGTGTTGCTACAGTTGTACAGGGCCTTGGTGAGGCCACACCTGGAGTATTGTGTACAGTTTTGGTCTCCTAACCTGAGGAAGGACATTCTTGCTATTGAGGGAGTGCAGCGAAGGTTCACCAGACTGATTCCCGGGATGGCGGGACTGACCTATCAAGAAAGACTGGATCAACTGGGCTTGTATTCACTGGAGTTCAGAAGAATGAGAGGGGACCTCATAGAAACGTTTAAAATTCTGATGGGTTTAGACAGGTTAGATGCAGGAAGAATGTTCCCAATGTTGGGGAAGTCCAGAACCAGGGGACACAGTCTAAGGATAAGGGGTAAGCCATTTAGGACCGAGATGAGGAGGAACTTCTTCACTCAGAGTGGTGAACCTGTGGAATTCTCTACCACAGAAAGTTGTTGAGGCCAATTCACTAAATATATTCAAAAAAGAGTTAGATGAGGTCCTTACTACTAAGGGGATCAAGGGGTATGGCGAGAAAGCAGGAAGGGGGTACTGAAGTTGCATATTCAGCCATGAAATCATTGAATGGCGGTGCAGGCTAGAAGGGCCGAATGGCCTACTCCTGCACCTATTTTCTATGTTTTTATGTTTCTATGTTTCTCCCCAAAAATTCGATCTCTAGCGCCAGGAAAACATACTTGGAGCGTTTCAGCCGGAGTTCTACTCTGTCCAGTCACTTTAGAACCTCTTCTAGGTTGTGCAAGTGTTCGATGGTGTTGCGACCATTGATCAGGATGTCGTCTTTTTGGAGAAAGAGTCAGACTGAATACTGTGAGCTCAAAGTAAAGTATGATCTTAGTCTTTTATTGCAGGTCTCCAGAGTGCCTCTCCAACCTGTAAAGCCTCCTTAAATACCTGTGCTACCAAGGGATTATGAGATCCCTTGGGACTCCTGGGGATGAGCCCTCTGGTGGTTGTACACAGTAAATACAAGTTTACATATCTAACAACACTCCCCCCCCCGCCCCCTCCCCCCCCCCCCCGCCCAAAAGTCAATAGTATAACTATTTACAATGTGAGTCGATCTGGGACCCTTCTTGACCTGGTTGATCGTCTCGGTGTGAAAGCTGGTGTTGTTGAATCATTTGTTGGGCCCGGCCTTGCTGGGCTGCCTGGTGTGTTGGGCCCTGCAGGGCTTCTGTGGATGATGGGTTCTGCTTCGTGGTCAACCGTGGTGCCGGTTGCCACTGGTGTGTATGTTGGGGGATCAAAAAAGGTAGGGTCCAAGGTGGGCTGCTCAGGGTAGTCCGTGAATCTGAGTTTGATTTGGCCCAAGTGTTTCCGGTGAATGAGTCCATTTGAAAGTTTGAGCCGAAACACCCTGCTCCCCTCTTTGGCCACGACAGTGCCGGGAAGCCAGTTGGGACCTTGTCCATAATTTAATACAAATACAGGATCATTGATTTCAATCTCGTGTGACACATTTGCGCTAGCATGGTATGCACTTTGTTAAAGCTGCCTGCTCTCTACCTGTTCATGTAGATCAGGGTGAACTAACGAGAGCCTTGTCTTAAGTGCTCTTTTCATGAGCAGTTCAGCAGGTGGGATCCCAGTGAGTGAGTGGGGTCTTGTGCGATAGCTAAGCAGGACTCGGGATAGGCGAGTCTGCAGTGAGCCTTCAGTTACCCTCCTCATGCCTTGCTTGATGGTTTGCACTGCTCTCTCTGCCTGACCATTGGACACTGGTTTAACGGGGCAGTTGTGACATGTTTGATCCCGTTACAGGTCATGAATTCTTTGAACTCAGCACTGGTAAAACATGGCCCGTTGTCGCTCACCAGGATATCAGGTAAGCCGTGAGTGGCAAACATGGCCCGCAGGCTTTCAGTAATAGCAGCGGACGTGCTAGCTGACATTATCTCACATTCAATCCACTTGGAGTAGGTGTCTACAACCACAAGGAACATTTTACCCAAGAACGGGCCTGCATAGTCGACGTATATCCTAGACCACGGTTTGGAGGGCCAAGACCATAAACTTAGCGGCGCCTCCCTGGGTACATTGCTTAACTGCGAGCATGTATTACATCTGTGAACGCAGAACTCTTAAGTTCGCATCGATACTGGGTCACCACATGTGGGATCTGGCTAACGCTTTCATCATTATGATGCCTGGGTGGGTACTGTGGAGGTCATTGATGAAGGTGTCTCTGCCCTTCTTGGGGACCACCACTCGATTGCCCCACAGAAGGCAGTCTGCCTGAATAGACATTTCATCTTTGCGCCACTGGAATGGCTTTATCTCTTCCTACATTTCCACAAGGACACTGGACCAGCTCCCATGAAGCACACAGCTTTTTGACTAGAGATAATAAGGGGTCCTGGCTTGTCCAGGTTTTGATCTGCCGGGCAGTGACGGGTGATTGCTCACTCTCAAATGCTTCCATAACCATGGCTAGATCTGTGGGCTGCGCCATTTCCACCCCCGTGGTGAGCAATGGCAGTCTACTGAGAGTATCGGCGCAGTTTTCTGTGCCTGGCCTGTGGCGGATGGCGTAATTGTATGCGCCCATCTCTGGATGCGGGCCGATGTATTGGTATTTATCCCTTTACTCTCAGAAAACAGGAATATGAGTGGCTTATGGTCAGTTTCCAATTCGAATTTTAGCCCAAGGAGGCATTGATGCATTTTCTTTATCCCGTAGACACACACTAATGCTTTTTTCTCAATCATGCTGTAGGCTCTCTCAGCCTTAGTCAGACTCCTGGATGCATAAGCAACTGGTTGCAATTTCCCGAAATCATTAGCTTGTTGCAATACACACCTGACGCCATATGATGACGCATCACATGCTAGTACCAAACGCTTACATGGATCATACAACACAAGCAATTTGTTTGAGCATAACAAATTTTTCTCACTTTTACAAAGGCATTTTCTTGGCTTTTGCCCTAAACCCATTCACCCCTTTTCATTGTAAGACATGCAGTGGTTCTAACAGTGTGCTGAGGCCCGGTAAGAAGTTACCAAAGTAGTTCAGGAGTCCCAGAAACGACCGCAGCTCCTTCACATTCTGTGGCCTCGGTGCGTTATCGATTGCCTCCGTCTTCGTGTTGGTGGGCCTGATGCCATCTGCCGCAATCCTCCTTCACAAGAACTCCACTTCAGGCACCAGGGAAACCACTTTGAGCATTTTAACCTGAGCCCCAAGCGGTTGAGTCGACTAAGAACCTCCTCCAGGTTCTGCAGATGCTCGACTGTGTTCCGACCCGTGACCAAGATGTCGTCCTGGAAACCACGGTGTGCGGGACCGACTTCAGTAAACTTTCCGTGTTTCTCTGGAATATCGCTGCCGCTGATCAGATTCCAAATGGGCATCTGTTATAAACAAAAAGACCTTTGTGCGTGTTGATGCAGGTGAGGGCCTTCGATAATTCCTCCAGTTCCTGCGTCATGTAGGCTGAAGTCAGATCCAGCTTCATGAACGTCTTTCCTCCAGCCAGCATTTTAAAGAGGTCGTCAGCCTTTGGTAGTGGGTATTGGCCCTGCAAGGAGAAACGATTGCTAGTTACTTTGTAAACGCCACAGATTCTGACGGTGCCGTGTCCCTTGAGGACTGGGACAAAAGGACTGGCCCACTCACTGAACTCGATCGGTGAAATGATGCCCTCTCTTTGCAGCCGGTCTAGCTCAATCGCTACCCTTTCTCTCATCATGTACGGTACTGCTCTCACCTTGTGATGGATGGGTCGCGACCCCGGAATTAGGTGGATCTGCACTTTTGCTCCTTGGAATTTCCCAATGCCTGGTTCGAACAGCGAAGGAAATTTGTTTAAGACCTGGGCACACAAAGTGTCGTCAGCGGGCAATAGACCTCCGATGTCGTCCCAGTTCCAGCGTATCTTTCCCAGCCAGCTCCTACCAAGCAGCGTGGGACCATCGCCCGGTACCACCCAGAGTGGTAGCTTGTGCACTGCTCCATCGTAGGAGACCTTTACAGCAGCAATGCTGATTACAGGAATCAGTTCTTTTGTGTAAGTTCTTCATTTCATGCAAATAGGAGTTAAGACTGGCCTTGAGGCCTTGTTGCACCACAACCTTTTGAAAGTCTTTTTGCCCATGATGGACTGGCTCACGCCCGTGTCCAGCCTCATTGACACCGGGAGTCCATTTAGTTCAACATTCAGCATTATCGGGGGACAATTCGTGGTGAATGTTTGCAGCCCCTCCTCGATCTGAGGCTCTGGTTCATCGTGATCCTCCGTGGATCTATCCTCCTCTGCAACATGGTGGTTTGCAGGTTTAACAGGCTTGTAGCTCGCCTGCACACTCGTTGAAGGTGTCCCATTGTTCCACAACCCTTCCAAATGTACTCTTTGAATCAGCATGAATGGAAACGATGATCACCCCCACAGTGCGAACAAGGTGTTAATGGCCTTGCATTCATCACCTTGATGGTGGACTCTGAGAGATCTGCAGACGTGCAGCTGCAGGCCTGTGTGACCTGCCCTGTACGCTACGATTCAAAAACAGCATCACTTTGTTCACAGTACTTGTATCAGCACTTGTGTGCTGAGAGATTTGCTTTGTATTGTCACTGGTGGCAATGAACGCCTGGGCTATCGCTATGGTCTTACTCAAGGTTGGGGTCTCTACAGTCAAAAGTTTGCGAAGTATGGTTTCGTGGCCAATGCCAAGTACGAAAAAGTCTCTGAGCATGTGCTCCAAATGTCCTTCAAATTCGCAATGTCCTGCAAGGTGTCTTAGCTCGGCGACATAACTCGCCGCTTCCTGGCTTTCAGACCTTTTGTAGGTGTAGAATCAGTACCTCGCCATCAGAACGCTTTCCTTCAGGTTCAAATGCTCTGTGACCAGTGGGACCAGTGTGCACAAATCGTCGTACGATTTCTCCGTGGGTTTCGCTGGAGTGAGCAGATTCTTCATGAGGCCATATGTTGGTGCCCCACAGACGGTGAGGAGGATCACCCTTCATTTGGCAGTGCTCCCTTCCCCATCTAGCTCGTTGGCCATGAAGTATTGGTCGAGTCGCTCCACAAAAGTTTCCCAATCATCTCCCTCCGAAAATTTCTCCATGATGCCCACTGTTCTCTGCATCTTTGGGTTTGCTATCTGTATCTCGTCGCCAGTTGTTGTATATGGAGAAAGAGTCAAACTGAACACTGTGAGCTCAAAGTAAAGTGTGACCTTAGTCTTTTATTGCAGGTCTCCAGAGTGCCTCTCCAACCTGTGAAGCCTCCTTAAATACCTGTGCTTGGAACTCCAGGGGATGAGCCCTCTGGTGGCTGTACAGAGTAAATACAAGTTTACATATATAACAGTCTTGAAACACCATGGTGCACGGAACCAATTTCAGCAGATTGTCCATGTTCCTCTGGAAAATGGCCGCAGCTGAGCGAATCCGAAAAGGGCACGTGTGGTATATGAACAGTCCTTTTTGCGTGTTGATGCATGTCAATTTTTTCGAAGGTTCAGCCAGCTCCTGTGTCATGTAAGCAGAGGTTAGATCCAGCTTGGTGAATGACTTCCCCCCTGCTAGCATTGTGAACAGGTCCTCTGCTTTGGGTACATAGAAACATAGAAAATAGGTGCAGGAGTAGGCCATCCAGCCCTTCGAGCCTGCACCACCATTCAATAAGATCATGGCTGATCATTCCTTCAGTACCCCTTTCCTGCTTTTTCTCCATACCCCTTGATCCCTTTAGCTGCAAGGGCCATATCTAACTCCCTCTTGACTATATCCAATGGGTAGTGGGCACTGGTCCTGTAACGAGACTTGGTTGATCGTTACCTTGTAGTACCCGCAGGTTTTGACCATCCCATCGCTTTTCAACACCGGCACGATTGGACTGGCCTACTCGTTGAACTCGACTGGCGATATGATTCCGTCTCGTTGAAGTCTGTCCAGCTCGATCTCGACTTTCTCTCGCATCATGTATGGAACTGCTCGGGCCTTGTGATGAACGGGCCGTGCATCAGGGACTAGATGGATCTGCACTTTGGCGCCTGTGAAATTGCCGATGCCTGGCTCAAATAATGACGGGAATTTGTTTAGCACTTGGGCGCACGAGGCGTCATCCACCGAAGACAGTGTTTTCATGTCCCAGTTCCATCGGATCTTTCCTAGCCAGCTTCTGCTGAACAGCGTTGGGCCATCGCCTGGTACAATCCATAGTGATAAATCATGCACAGTTCCATCATACGATACCTTCACTGCCGCACTGCCAATGACTGGTATGAGCTCTTTGGTGTAAATGCACAGCTTGGTGTGAATCAGGCTTAGATTTGGCCTTTGTGCTTTGTTGCCCCACAGTTTCTCAAAAGCCTCCTGGTTCATAATTGACTCGCCCCCGTGTCCAATTCCATGGAAACTGGAATGCCGTTTAATTTGACTTCCAACATTATCGGAGGGCTTTTGGTGGTGAAGGTGTGTACCCCATACACTTCCTCTTCAGCCTCGGGTTGAGTTGCCTCTCTTACTCGCTCAGTGTGATCCACGCCGAATCGGTCATCTTCTGCCAACTCTGCCATGTGGTGAGTCGCAGCACGCCTGCACATTCGCTGGAGGCACCCCATTGTTCCACAGCCCTTGCACACGTAGTGCTTGAATCGACATTGATGGACCCGATGATTACCCCCGCAGCGCCAACATGGTGTTAATGGATTCGCAATCATGCCCCACAGCGGACTCTGAGTCATCCTAGGTCTGGCCTCTGCAGGCGTGTAGGCCCTGCCATGTAGAGTTCTGCCTGCTGAAGATGTTATTTTATGCACAGTACTTGCCGGTGAGCTTTGATGCTGCAAAGATATCTGTTTAGTGTTATTATTCGTGGACATGAAAGCCTGGGCTATCGTGATGGCTTTGCTCAGATCTAGGGATTCGGCAGACAGCAATTTGCGAAGAATAACCTCGTGGCCGATTCCAAGCACGGAAAAGTCCAGCAACATTGCCCCCAAAAATCTAGCAAATACATACGGTCCCGCAATGTGTCTTAGGTCGGCGACATAGCTCGCCACATTTTGTCCCTCGGAGCGATGGTGCGTGTAAAAGCGATACTTGGTCATTAAGATGCTCTCCTTCGGTTTGAGGTGTTCCCGAACCAGCATGTACAACTCTGCATATATCTTGTTCATTGGGTTCGTCGGTGCTAGCAGATTGTTGATGAGGCCATATATCGTGGACCCACAAACGGTGAGGAGAATTGCCCTGCGCTTGACTGCGGTATCTTCCATATCGAGCTCGTTGGCCATGACGTACTGGTCAAGATGCTCAACAAAGGCTTCCCAATCATCACCCTCAACAAATCGCTCAAGAATACCAACGGCAGCCATAACCGCGTGCAAGTTTGTGATCTGTTACTTGTCGCCAATTGTTATGTTCAGAATAACTCCACAAGACTGTGAACTGTAAGCTCAAACTGTTGTGACCTTGGTCTCTTTAATGTAACTCCAGAGTGAGGAAGCAGCATGGTCGACTGCCTTTTATACCTGCTTGCCTGGGGTGTGCAGGTGACCCTTGGGTCTACAACAGGTGCGCCCCCGGTGGCAAGTCTTACACACTAGTAAAGTTTACACACATAACAAGAGCAGTGGGAGGCATTCAAGGAGGAGATCCTGAGGGTACAGAGCAAGTACGTACCCTTAAAAAAAAGGGTGGGGCTAACAAATCTCGAGCCCGTGGATGTCTACCAACATACAGGGTAAGGTAAAGAAAAAAAGGGAAGCATATGACAGATACTGAGAACTCAACACTGCAAAACTCTAGTGGATTAAAAGAAGTGCAGGGGTGCAAGTAAAAAAAAAATCAGGAAAGCAAAGAGAGAGCATGAAAGAATGTTGGCAAGTAAAATCAGTGAAAACCCAAAGATGTTTTATAAATACATTAAGAACAAGAGGATAACTAGAGAAAGAGTGCGGCCTATTAGAGATCATAAAGGAAATCTGTTTGTGGAGGCAGAAAACATGGATTCTTAATGAATACATTGCATCTGTTTTCACAAAAGAGAGAGGTGATTCAGACATTGCAATGAGGGAGGAAGAGTGCGAAATATTAGATGAGATAAACATAGTAAGAGAGGAAGTATTCAGGGGCTGAGCAGCTTTGAAAGTGGATAAATCCCCAGGCCCGGATGAAATGTACCTCAGGCTGTTAAGAGAAGCAAAAGAGGAAATACAGAGGCTCTGACTATTATTTTAAAGTCCTCTCTGGCTGCACGTGTGGTGCCAGAGGACTGGAGGGCTGCTAATGTTGTACCTTTGTTTAAAAAGGGAGAAAGGGATAGTTTGAGTAATTACTGGCCAGTCAGCCTAACCTCGGTGATGGGAACATTATTGGAGAGAATTTTGAGGGACAGGATAAATCTTCATCTGCAAAGGCATGGATTTATCAAGGACAATCAGCATGGATTTGTTAAGGGAAGGTCGTGTCTGAATAACTTGATTGAATTTTTTGAGGAGGTAACCAGGAGGGTCAATGAGGACAGTGCTTATGATGCAGTGTATATGAATTTTAGTAAAGCTTTTGATAAGGTCCCAAATGGCAGAGTGGCCACGAAAGTAAAAGCCCATGGGATCCAGGGCAAAGTGGCAAGTTGGATCCAAAATTAGCTCAGAGGCAGGAAGCAAAGGGTAATAGTTGCTAAGTGTTTTTGTGACCTAAAGGCTGTATCCAATGCGGTTCCGCAGGGCTCAGTGCTGGGTCCCTTGCTTTTTGTGGTATATATCAATTTGGATTTGAATGTTGGGGGTATGATTAAGAAGTTTGCAGTTGACACAGTGTGGTTAATAATGAAGAAGAAAGCTGCGGATTGCAGGAAGATATCAATATACTGGTCAGATGGGCAGAACAGTGGCAAGTGGAATTTAATCCAGAGAAGTGTGAGGTAATGCACCTGGGGAGGTCTAACAAGGCAAGGGTATACACATTAAATGGTACGACACTGAAAAGTGTAGAGAAACAAAGGGACCTTGGGGTGCAGGTCCACAGATCTCTGAAGGTAGCAGGCCAGATAGATAATGTGGTTAAGAAGGTATATGGAATATGTTGTGTATCTGTAAAGCATGCACTCCCATGTTCTGCCACCAGGGAGTGCATCCCTGAAGTCCCAAGGGATCCCAGCATCCCTTGGGAGCACTGTATATAAGCCGGTCCCTAAGGCCTGTTCCTCACTCTGGAGTGTCTTAATAAAGACTGAGGTCACTGTTACTTTAACCTCCCTGTGTGCAGTCTCATCTGTGTTAGGAACACAATAACTGGTGATGAGTATACGAATCCAATGCAAAAATGCAGCAAACTGTGGGCATCCTGGAGAAGTTCTCGGAGGGTGAGGACTGGGAAGCCTATGTCGAACGGCGAGACTGGTACTTTGTAGCCAACGAGCTGGACGGAGAAGGAAGCGCTGCAAAAAGGAGAACGGTCCTCCTCACAGTCTGCGGGGCACCGACCTACAGCCTCATGAAGAATCTTCTGGCTCCAGTAAAACCCACAGATAAGTCGTATGAGGAGCTGTGTACACTGGTTTGGGAGCATCTTAACCCGAGGGAGAGCATGCTGATGGCGAGGTATCGGTTCGACACGTGCCAGTGATCTGAAGGTCAGGAAGTGGCGAGCTACATTGCCGAGCTAAGGCGACTTGCAGGACAATGTGAGTTTGATGGCTGCCTGGATCAGATGCTCAGAGACTTTTTTGTATTGGGCATTGGCCATGAGACCATCCTATGAAAACTTTTGACTGTAGAGACACCGACCCTCAGTAAGGCCATTGCGATAGAACAGGCATTTATGTCCACCAGTGATAACATCAAACAAGTGCTAGCAATGTTCATAAATTAATTGGAACTGTGTTTGCAAGCAGAAATGTACAGGGCAGAACCCATGAGCCTGCAACTGCCAGCAAGCCTCAGGTGACCCAGATGACTCAGAGTCCGCATCAAAGAATGAATGCAAGGCAATTCACACCTTGTTGGTGTTGTGGAGGCTTCCAGTCAGCCTATTCATGCCGCTTCAAAGGGTATGTTTGCAAGAGCTGTGGAACAATGGGGCACCTCCAACAAGCTTGCAGATGAGCTGCAAGCTCTGCAAAACCTGCTAACCACCACGTGGCAGAGGAAGATTGGTCCATGGTGGATCAAAGCAATTTCGAGCCTCAGAGAGAGGAGGCAGAAACTGAAGTACACAGGGTGCACACATTTTCGATGAAATGTCCACCTATAATGCGAAATGTAAAATTGAATGGCTTACCCGTAGCCGTGGAACTGGACACTGGCGCTAGCCAATCCATCATGAGTAAAAAGATGTTTGAGAGACTGTGGTGCAACAAGGTACTCAGACCAGCCCTGATCCCCAACCACACAAAACTGAGAAGGTACACCAAAGAGCTTATCACTGTCCTGGACAGTGCCATGATCCAGGTCACCTATGAGGGCACGGTGCACGAACTGCCACTCTGGATTGTCTGGGTGATGGCCCCACACTGCTTGGAAGGAACTGGCTGGGCAAAATCCGCTGGAACTGGGATGACATCCGAGCGCTATCACATGTCGATGAGGCCTCATGTACCCAAATTCTTAACAAATTTCCTTCCCTTTTTGAGCTAGGCATTGGAAACTTCCGGGGTGAAGGTGCAGATCCACTTGATCCCAGAGGCATGACCCATCCACCACAAGGCGTGAGTGGTACCTCACATGATGAGGGAAATCGAGCTGGACAGGCTGCAACGTGAGGGCATCATCTCCCCAGTGGAATTCAGCGAGTGGGCCAGCCTGATTGTTCCAGTACCCAAAAGTGATGGCATGGTCAGGATTTGCGGTGATTATAAAGTAACTATTAATCGTTTCTTGCTACAGGACCAATACTCGCTACCTAAGGCAGACGATCTACTTGCGACCCTGGCAGGAGGCAAGACATTCACCGAGCTCGACCTGACTTCAGCCTACATGACGCAGGAACTTCGAAGGGCCTTACCTGCATCAACACGCACAAGGGACTGTTCATCTACAACAGATGCCCGTTTGGAATTTGGTCGGCTGCAGCGATCTTCCAGTGAAACATGGAGAGTCTACTCAAGTCGGTACCATGCACGGTGGTTTTTCAGGACGACATATTGGTCACGGGTCGGGACACCGTCGAGCACCTACAAAACCTGGAGGAGGTCTTCCAGTGACTGGATCATGTAGGGCTGCGGCTGAAGAGGTTGAAATGCGTCTTCATAGCAACAGAAGTGGAGTTTTTGGGAAGAAAGATCGCGGCGGACGGCATTCGGCCCACAGACGCCAAGACAGAGGCTATCAGGAATGCGCCCAGGCCACAGAACGTCACGGAGCTGTGGTCGTTCCTGGGACTCCTCAACTATTTTGGTAACTTCCTACCGGGGTTAAGCACCCTCTTAGAGCCCCTACATGTGTTATTGCATAAAGGTGAGAACTGGCTATGGAAAAAAAAAACAAGTAATTAAGTAATTGCTTTTGAGAAAGCCAGAAACATTTTATGCTCCAACAAGCTGCTTGTATTATATAACCCGTGTAAAAGACTTGTGCTGGCATGTGATGCGTTGTCATACGGAGTCGGGTGTGTATTACAACAAGCTAATGTTGCGGGGAAGTTGCAACCCGTCGCCTATGCCTCCAGGAGCTTGTCTAAGGCCGAGATGGCCTACAGCATGATTGAGAAAGAGGTATTAGCATGTTCGGGGTAAAGAAAATGTATCAGTACCTGTTTGGCCTCAAATTTGAGCTGGAAACCGATCACAAGTCCCTCACATCCCTGTTCGCTGAAAACAAGGGGATAAATACTAATGCCTAAGCCTGCATACAAAGGTGGACACTCGCGCTATCAGCATATAACTATATCATCCGCCACAGGCCAGGTACCGAGAACTGAGCGGATGCTCTCAGTCGGCTACCATTGCCCACCACGGGGGTGGAAATGGCGCAGCCCGCAGACTTGTTGATGGTCATGGATGCATTTGAAAATGATATATCACCTGTCACAGCCCGCCAGATTAGGATTTGGACCAGCCAAGATCCTCTGCTGTTCCTAGTAAAAAACTGTGCACTGCATGGGAGCTGGGCCAGCATCCCCGTTGAAATGCAAGAGCTAATCAAGCCATTCCAGCGGCGAAAGGATGAGCTGTCCATTCAGGCAGACTACCTGTTGTGGGGTAACCGCATAGTGCTACCCAAAAAGGGCAGGGAGGCGTTCATCTCGGATCTCCACAGCATGCACCTGGGTAAAGTAATGATGAAAGCGATAGCCAGATCCCACGTGTGGTGGCCCGGTATCGACTCTGACTTAGAGTCCTGTATATGGCAATGCAGCGTGTATGCTCAGTTGAGCAATGCACCCAGAGAGGCACCACTAAGTTTGTGGTCCTGGCTCTCAAGACCATGGGGAGGATCCATGTCAACTATGCGGGCCCGTTTCTCGGTAAAATGTTCCTGGTGGTGTTGGATGCTTTTTCAAAATGGATTGAATGTGAAATAATGTCGGGAAGCACCGCCACCGCCACCATTGAAAGCCTGAGGGCCATGTTTGCCACCCACGGCCTGCCTGACATACTGGTCAGTGACAACGGGCCATGTTTCACCAGTGCCGAATGTAAAGAATTCATGACCCACAATGGGATCAAACATGTCACCTCGGCCCCATTTAAACCAGCCTCCAATGGGCAGGCAGAGCGGGCAGTACAAACAATCAAACAGAGCCTTAAATGAGTCACAGAAGGCTCACTCCAAACCCGCCTGTCCCGAGTACTGCTCTGCTACCGCACGAGACCCCAATCGCTCACATGGGTGCTCTCGGCTGAGCTACTCATGAAACAGACACTTAAAACCAGACTCTCGCTGGTTTACCCCAACCTGCATGATCAGGTAGAGAGCAGGCGGCAGCAACAAAATGTAAATGATGGTCGCGCCACTGTGTCATGGGAAATTAGATCTGAAAGACCCTGTGTATGTGCTAAACTATGCCCATGGTCCCAAGTGGATCGGGGGCACGGTGATAGCTAAAGAAGGGAGTTGGGTGTTGTAATCAAACTAGACAATGGACAAATTTGCAGAAAGCACCTGGACCAAACGAGGCTGCGGTTCACAGACTGCCCTGAACAACCCACAGCAGACACCACCTTTTTCGAGCCCACACCACACACCCAAAGGATCAACGACACCACGCCGGACCAGGAAATCGAACCCATCATGCCCAACAGCCCAACAAGGTCAGGCTCACTCAGCAGCCCTGCAGGGCCAACAACATGCCAGCCCAGCGAGGGCACAGCCAACACACCAGAACAGAATATGATGTGATTGGGATTACGGAGACGTGGCTCCAGGATGATCAGGGCTGGGAACTCAACATCCAGGGGTATTCAACATTCAGGAAAGATAGAATAAAAGGAAAAGGAGGTGGGGTAGCATTGCTGGTTAAGGAGCAAATTAAGGCAATAGTTCGGAAGGACATTAGCTTGGATGATGTGGAATCTATATGGGTAGAGCTGCAGAATACCAAAGGACAAAAAACGTTAGTGGGAGTTGTGTACAGACCTCCAAACAGTAGTAGTGATGTTGGGGAGGGCATCAAACATGAAATTAGGGGTGCGTGCAATAAAGGTGCAGCAGTTATAAAGGGTGACTTTAATATGCACATAAATTGGGTTAACCAAACTGGAAGCAATACGGTAGAGGAGGATTTCCTGGAGTGCATAAGGGATGGTTTTTTAGACCAATATGTCGAGGAACCAACTAAGGGGGAGGCCATCTTAGACTGGGTGTTGTGTAATGAGAGAGGATTAATTAGCAATCTCGTTGTGCGAGGCCCCTTGGGGAAGAGTGACCATAATATGGTGGAATTCTGCATTAGGATGGAGAATGAAATAGTTAATTCAGAGACCATGGTCCAGAACTTAAAGAAGGGTAACTTTGAAGGTATGAGGCGTGAATTGGCTAGGATAGATTGGCAAATGATACTGAAGGGGTTGACTGTGGATGGGCAATGGCAGACATTTAGAGACCGCATGGATGAACTACAACAATTGTACATTCCTGTCTGTCGTAAAAATAAAAAAGGGAAGGTGGCTCAACCGTGGCTATCAAGGGAAATCAGGGATAGCATTAAAGCCAAGGAAGTGGCATACAAATTGGCCAGAAATAGCAGCGAACCCGGGGACTGGGAGAAATTTAGAACTCAGCAGAGGAGGACAAAGGGTTTGATTAGGGCAGGGAAAATGGAGTACGAGAAGAAACTTGCAGGGAACATTAAGACGGATTGCAAAAGTTTCTATAGATATGTAAAGAGAAAAAGGTTAGTAAAGACAAACATAGGTCCCCTGCAGTCAGAATCAGGGGAAGTCATAACGGGGAACAAAGAAATGGCGGACCAATTGAACAAGTACTTTGGTTCGGTATTCACTGAGGAGGACACAAACAACCTTCCGGATATAAAAGGGGTCGGATGTCTAGTAAGGAGGAGGAACTGAGGGAAATCCTTATTAGTCGGGAAATTGTGTTGGGGAAATTGATGGGATTGAAGGCCGATAAATCCCCAGGGCCTGATGGACTGCATCCCAGAGTACTTAAGGAGGTGGCCTTGGAAATAGTGGATGCATTGACAGTCATTTTCCAACATTCCATTGACTCTGGATCAGTTCCTATGGAGTGGAGGGTAGCCAATGTAACCCCACTTTTTAAAAAAGGAGGGAGAGAGAAAACAGGGAATCAGCCTGACATCGGTAGTGGGTAAAATGATGGAATCAATTATTAAGGATGTCATAGCAGTGCATTTGGAAAGAGGTAATATGATGGGTCCAAGTCAGCATGGATTTGTGAAAGGGAAATCATGCTTGACAAATCTTCTGGAATTTTTTGAGGATGTTTCCAGTAGAGTGGACAAGGGAGAACCAGTTGATGTGGTATATTTGGACTTTCAGAAGGCTTTCGACAAGGTCCCACACAAGAGATTAATGTGCAAAGTTAAAGCACATGGGATTGGGGGTAGTGTGTGACATGGATTGAGAACTGGTTGTCAGACAGGAAGCAAAGAGTAGGAGTAAATGGGTACTTTTCAGAATGGCAGGCAGTGACTAATGGGGTACCGCAAGGTTCTGTGCTAGGGCCCCAGCTGTTTACACTGTACATTAATGATTTAGACGAGGGGATTAAATGTAGTATCTCCAAATTTGCGGATGACACTAAGTTGGGTGGCAGTGTGAGCTGCAAGAAGGATTCTATGAGGCTGCAGAGCGACTTGGATAGGTTAGGTGAGTGGGCAAATGCATGGCAGATGAAGTATAATGTGGATAAATGTGAGGTTATCCACTTTGGTGGTAAAAACAGAGAGACAGACTATTATCTGAATGGTGACAGATTAGGAAAAGGGGAGGTGCAAAGAGACCTGGGTGTCATGGTACATCAGTCATTGAAGGTTGGCATGCAGGTACAGCAGGCGTTTAAGAAAGCAAATGGCATGTTGGCCTTCATAGCGAGGGGATTTGAGTACAAGGGCAGGGAGGTGTTGCTACAATTGTACAGGGCCTTGGTGAGGCCACACCTGGAGTATTGTGTACAGTTTTGGTCTCCTAACCTGAGGAAGGACATTCTTGCTATTGAGGGAGTGCAGCGAAGGTTCACCAGACTGATTCCCGGGATGGCGGGACTGACCTATCAAGAAAGACTGGATCAACTGGGCTTGTATTCACTGGAGTTCAGAAGAATGAGAGGGGACCTCATAGAAACGTTTAAAATTCTGACAGGGTTAGACAGGTTAGATGCAGGAAGAATGTTCCCAATGTTGGGGAAGTCCAGAACCAGGGGACACAGTCTAAGGATAAGGGGGAAGCCATTTAGGACTGAAATGAGGAGGAATTTCTTCACCCAGAGAGTGGTGAACCTGTGGAATTCTCTACCACAGAAAGTTGTTGAGGCCAATTCACTAAATATATTCAAAAAGGAGTTAGATGAAGTCCTTACTACTAGGGGAATCAAGGGGTATGGTGAGAAATCAGGAATGGGGTACTGAAGTTGCATGTTCAGCCATGACCTCATTGAATGGCGGTGCAGGCTAGAAGGGCCGAATGGCCTACTCCTGCACCTATTTTCTATGTTTCTATATTTCTATGTTTCTATGACATTTGTACCAAGGCGGTCCACCAGGTAAAGAAAGGCTCCCGACCGTTCCACCTTGTAAATAGTTTTCACTTTGACTTTGCGGGGAAGTGATGTGTATCTATAAAGCATGCACTCCCATGTTCCGCCATCAGGGAGCGCATCCCCTGAAGTCCCAAGGGATCCCAGCATCCCTTGGGAACACTGTATAGAAGCCGACCCCTAAGGCCTGTTCCTCAGTCTGGAGTGTGTCGAAATCTCGATCTCCGAAAAGAATGACTCCGACACTTACAGCTCCGGCAGAAGTTTCTTTAATTCGCTTGCTAGCAAGGGGCAGGTCACACTCAGTCAAGGGCTAAGCGAACACCTCCGAAATGGTACAGTTTCACAAGATATTTATACAGTAAAACCCAAGTTATGGCCTCTCCCTGTGTATTGCTCTGTCTCACAGTCAGTGAATACAGATAAAGAGTTAATTACTATATCCTGGTCCTGACATGGTTTACAGATATTTCCTTTTGTCAGGGTTATCAGTTGGCCAGCCGGCCATTACTCCATGAGAATGAGGTAATGGGCTATCACCTGTCTTGTATTGCGTCAGGATTGTTCAATTTCCTGGTCAGTTTATCGTTTACATCAAAAGGATGAGGTCTCTACAAGAGATAGTGGCTGGTGGTTTGAGTACATAGAAAAGGGTGGGGTGACATGGAACTCTTGTCATGTAGACAATAGGAGAGCACCATGGGGGGGTACTTGTCTCAGCATGACTTGTCTCCTAGCTGTCTGATGGCCATTAGCCATCTCAAACCAGGTTTAGCTGTTTATGCAAGCTGACTGCTAAAATGCAGAAAGTTTTGGAAGGGCCAGGACTCCATTTTGTTATATATATATTGCAAAGGGCACACAAATACCGTATGGTATCAGCTTAGATAAAAATACATTTCCACATTCCCCCATTTTGTCCTTCACAAGGACAACTCAATCCATTCTGATCTTGTACAGTTTCTCCATTTCCATTTCCACACAAGAGCCTTCAGCAGTTGTTGCTACCATAACTCTAGCCGTGGTCTCAGTAGGTAACACAGTTTTTCCCACCTGTGTCTGAAAGGTCAGCACGTCATTAATAGTAGGTGGCGGGTCTGAGCAATTATTGTTCCTTAGTGGGAACAATGACACCTGCATCCCCCCTTTTGACAGAGCTGCTGACTTAGCTGCATTATCAGCTCTGGCGTTCCCAAGTGCCACCTCATTCGACTGGCCTGTATGTGCTTGGCATTTGATAATGGCAAGTTTCAAGGGGCATTGAATGGCTCGCAGGAGATTTTCCACTTGTTCTGCATTTTTGATAGTGGTTCCTGAAGAAGTCAGGTACCCGCGAATCTTCCAAATTTGTCCATAGTCATGTGATACCCCAAAAGCATACCTGGAGTCAGTGTAGATAATAACTGTTTGTCCTTCAGCCAGAATACAGGCTTGAGTTAACGCAAACAATTCGGCTTGTTGGGCTGAAAAGGAGTCTGGAAGAGAGGCTGTTTCGACAACATTAAACTGAGTTACAATTGCATAAGCCACTCTAGGTTGGCCCCTATCATTTCGTAGGGCTGATCCGTCAACATAGTACACTAGCTCAGGGTTACACATTGGTACATCTGTTAGATTGATACGTGGTTTAGTCACTAATTCGGTTACCATTTCACATGAATGGGGTTCGCCGTCTTCTACCGTGGGGAGTAGAGTGGCTGGAGTTAAGGTAGTGAATCTTTTGATGATAAGGTTCGGATTTGATAACAGTTTGACTTCATATTTAGTGGTTCTTGCGGAGGTTAGATGTTGGGTGGCACATTTAGTAAGTAAAATCTCGACAGAGTGTGGGATGTACAAAATGGTCTGATGATTTAGAGTTATTGTCTGAGTCTGTTGCATAGCATAATAAGCTGCTGCCAATGAAGGAAGACATCCTGGTAGTCAGCGTGCCACTGGATCTAGTTGGGTACTGAAATATGCTACCGGTCGCTGCCTGTCCCCATGTAACTGAGTCAAAACAGATTGTGCAAAACCCGATTTTGTGATGCACAAATAAGTTGAATAGCTTAGTGTAATCTGGTAATCCCAAGGCTGGTGCTGAAGTGAGGGGCTGCTTAAGACTCTGGAAAGCATTTCGGGATACTTCATTCCAAATCCTTCTTTAAGCATTGTGAGAATATAGTAGATTCATTCACAGCTCGTAGGTCATTGACAAACCTCCATTTGTCACTATTGGGCTTCTGAACCGGAAGAATCGGTGTGTTACTTCTCATTTATGCTTATAGTGATTCCCAGATCACAGAATATAAAGTACTTGTTTTCTAATTTTATTAAAAGGCTTCCAAACCCAAGATTTTTCCAATACACCCAAAATGTTGATCAAGGAGATCACCTGAAATATCTCAAAATCCCAATTCAAATATTGTACTGCCACTCTTTATCAAAAAAAATCCTCTTACTGAGCTAGAAGCTTTTGTACCAAGATTTTACACCAAGGACAATGAGAGTGTACTCCCCCAGCCTGCAGCCTCGAGAGACCCACAAAGGCTTTTAAAAAAAAAAGGCATTACAACTTCCCAAGGCATTACAACTTTTAACCACCGGGACCATGTCTCAACAAACCTATCCTTTGTGCATTTCCTAGCTCCGTAACTTCTCATCCGAATAAATCCACACCTGCGCTTCTAACTTAAAATGTCTTAAACTTCCCACATACAGGACAACACTATGAAGGGTTAAAAAACTTCACTTTGTTTGAAAAAGTGGGTGGAGCTAAAACAAACAGGCAGCTCCACAACCTTTCCAAACAGGTTTCCAGACACAAGGAAAAAAACACAGAAGCACTCTCATTCAAAGACAAGACATTCACGCACTCTCAAAGACAAAACATTCACAAAAGTCTCTCTCCATTCAATAAAGCTTTTTTTTTGCTAGCTTTATTTTTTTTTTAATCCATAAGTCACTTTCAGGTTCTCTTTTTTTAAATTTTACATTTGATTTACTTCCTCTGTTAATTTTACATGGGCTTGAAGAATCGGAACCCAGGCCTTTTCTATTACTTTCCTTTTTTTTCCTCTTCTACCTGGATCTCTGTTTATAAGACACTTCTCTAGACATGTTGTTCTCTCTAAATTAAATGAACCATCGGGTGGAAATGGCCTGTTTTCACCCTTAGTCCACTTTACCGTTTTTGTTTCTTTGGTCAATTGAAGACTGACCACAATTCTGGAGCATGACATAGGCTGGTGTGCCTTTTGTGGTGTTTTAACTTGCTCCGGCACCCATTCTGGATGATTAAGATTTTCCAGTTTCTGATCTCACAATCCTTTCGACCAACCGAGTTCTCTACGCCCACTTCTCCTGGCCGTTACGTGGCCTGAAAAGGCTCTTAATTCGGGCTCAGTCTGGGTGTGTGAGAGATGTTGGCATGAACCAACCGTAGTTGATCAATCAGTTACTGTTTCTTTTCTTAATCAATCCTTGTGTGTTTTTTTTCCAAATCACAATTTTCCCTTGTGACTCTTCCCGTTTCTCTAATGGCAATCTCGCACAAAGGTATTGCACACAACAGTACAACAAGGACAACAAACAATATTCTCAGTCTGCGTTGTACGCCACTACAGACCGAGTCCTTAACTTATCCTAATAAAAAAACTGATAAAACTTATGGTTCCATACCCAAACTCTTATCACATAAGAACCTTTGATCGATTGTGCTTTCTTTTTTTTTTCTCAACTCTTATCACATAAGAACCCCTTCCGAATTAAAACAATAAAAATCTTATCATATAAGAACCTTCAGGAACCTTTTTCGATCGACTAACGCTCCCTTACCTACTGAAACCTTCCCCGGGCTGTTTCGAGATTTTTTCCAGAACCCGTTCCCTTCTGCTTGCAAGCTGAGAAAGAAATGGTTAAAAAAAAATAACTTAGCTTTTAAATGTTGAGTCTTGTAGATTGCAGTACCTCCCCTGTGGACAACAGATTACATATGCGATTCAACAGTGAAGAAACCTTCTTGTGAGCAAAAGGCTCACCTTGTTTGGCCACTGAAGCCTTTCACTGGAGAGGCACTATGCCTGTATCCGTTTTACTCACAGGACAGAGTGTATGCAATCTCGGTGGAACCTCCAAGAAGGAACTGTCGAAATCTCGACCTCCGAAAAGAATGACTCCGACACTTACAGCTCCGGCAGAAGTTTCTTTAATTTACTTGCTAGCAAGGGGCAGGTTACACTCAGTCAAGGGCTAAGTGAACACCTCCGCCATGGTACAGTTTCACAAGATATTTATACAGTAAAACCCAAGTTATAGCCTCTCCCTGTGTATTGGCTCTGTCTCACAGTCAGTGAATACAGATAAAGAGTTAATTACTATATCCTGGTCCTGACATGGTTTACAGATATTTCCTTTTGTCAGGGTTATCAGTTGGCCAGCCGGCCATTACTCCATGAGAATGAGGTAATGGGCTATCACCTGTCTTGTATTGCGTCAGGATTGTTCAATTTCCTGGTCAGTTTATCGTTTACATCAAAAGGATGAGGTCTCTACAAGAGATAGTGGCTGGTGGTTTGAGTACATAGAAAAGGGTGGGGTGACATGGAACTCTTGTCATGTAGACAATAGGAGAGCACCATGGGGGTGGTACTTGTCTCAGCATGACTTGTCTCCTAGCTGTCTGATGGCCATCAGCCATCTCAAACCAGGTTTAGCTGTTTATGCAAGCTGACTGCTAAAATGCAGAAAGTTCTGGAAGGGCCAGGACTCCATTTTGTTGTATATATATTGCAAAGGGCACACAAATACCGTATGGTATCAGCTTAGATAAAAATACATTTCCACAAGTGTCTTAATAAAGACTGAGGTCACTGTTACTTTAACCTCCCTGTGTGCAGTCTCATCTGTGTTAGGAACACAATAGAATACTTGCCTTTATTAGCTGAGGCATGGAATACAAGAGCAAGGAGGTTATGCTTGAACTGTATAAAACACTAGTTCGGCTACAGCCAGAGTACTGCATGCAGTTCTGGTCACCACATTACAGGAAAGATGTGATTGCACTGGAAAGAGTGCAGAAGAAATTTACAAGAATGTTGCCTGGACTGGAGAATTTTAGCTATGAGGAAAGATTGGAGATGCTGGGTCTGTTTTCTTTGCGAGTGTTTTTGTCTTTTTTTAAGGTACCCCCCCCTCCACACCTCCACATCCTCCAGGTCTCTCTCATAGAATCATAGAAATTTACAGCGCGGAAGGAGGCTGAGGGGAGAGCTGATTGAGCTGTATAACATTATGAGGGGCCTGGATAGAGTGGATAGGAAGGATCTGTCTCCCTTGGCAGAGGTGTCAACAACCAGGTGGCATAGATTTAAAGTAATTGGGGGGGGTTATAGAGGGGATTTGAGGGGAAATTTCTTCCCGCAGCGGGTGGTGGGGGTCTGGAACTCACTGCCTGAGAGGGTGGTAGAGGCAGAAACCCTCACCACATTTAAAAGTTACTTGGATGTGTACTTGAAGTGCCGTAACCTACAGGACTACGGATCAAGACCTGGAAAGTGGGATTAGGCTGGATAGCTCTTGGTCGGCCAGCGGGGACGCGATTGGATGAAATGGCCTCCTTCCATGCTGTAAATTTCTATGATTCTATGAGAGAGGTCTGGGGGGAGGGGGGGTGAACCTTAAAAAAACACAAAAACAATCCCAAAACATTGCCCATGCCACCACAACACAAATCACTCAAAAAATTAAAAGAATGAAGACTCGCACTGACCTTTACAGCACGTTACCGTCCTCACCGCTGCTGGCATGGTGGTACCGCTCTAGTTTCACAGGCGTTCATTGCGAGGTGTGATTCCAGGTGGACGGGTCGGGCTCGAGTCAAAACTCGGAGGTGTCACAACGAAAAGCGTTGCACACCTGGCGTGGCTCTTCCCGGCGGTGCTGCTGAGCGCTGTCGCAAAACTCGAGCCGAGGATCGCGAGCGGATGCAGGAGACCTCGCCAGTCCATTTCACGCCGCTCCGTGGCGAGACCCTGAGTGCAAAGGACCGGAAAATCCAGACCTATGTTTTTTTACTCATTTCTCTAATTTGTCTGCATATTTCTTCCTCCAGCACCCTTCCACTACACCTATTAGTGCGATTGATCCTTTATTACCTTTTATCTCTATCCAGGTCGCATCAACAGATCACAGGGACATATCGCAGGGAAGATGTATTGCTAGGTTTGTGAGGTAATATGCCAATTTGCTGGGTGTCAGGCTGTTGTTGTAGCATTACTGAGTGCATGAGAGAGTGAGTATGTTAAACAAAGAATGCATATGGGATTGTTTCTTAGAACAGTATGTAACAGAACCTACAAGGGAGCAAGCTATCTTAGATCTGGTCCTGTGTAATGAGACAGGAAAAATAAACAATCTCCTAGTAAAAGATCCTCTCAGAATGAGTGATCACAGTATGGTTGAATTTGTAATACAGATTGAGGGTGAGGAAGTTGTGTCAGAAACGAGCGTATTATGCTTAAACAAAGAGGACTACAGTGGGATGAGGGCAGAGTTTGCTAAAGTAGACTGGAAACACAGACTAAATGGTGGCACAATTGAGGAACAGTGGAGGACTATTAAGGAGCTCTTTCATAGTGCGCAACAAAAATATATTCCAGTGAAAAAGAAGGGCGGTAAGAGAAGGGATAACCAGCCGTGGATAACTAAGGAAATAAAGGAGAGTATCAAATCAAAGACCAATGCGTATAAGGTGGCCAAGGTTAGTGGGAAACTAGAGGATTGGGAAAATTTTAAACAACAGCAAAGAATGCCTAAAAAAGCAACAAAGAAAGGAAAGATAGATTACAAAGGTAAACTTGCGCAAAACATAAAAACAGATAGTATAGGCTTTTACAGATATATAAAACGGAAAAGAGTGACTAAAGTAAATGTTGGTCTCTTAGAAGATGAGAAGGGGGATTTAATAATGGGAAATGTGGAAATGGCTGAGACCTTAAACAATTATTTTGCTTTGGTCTTCACAGTGGAAGACACAAAAACCATGCCAAAAATTGCTGGTCACAGGAATGTGGGAAGGGAGGACCTTGAGACAATCACTATCACTAGGGGGGTAGTGCTGGACAGGCTAATGGGACTCAAGGTAGACAAGTCCTCTGGTCCTGATGAAATGCATCCCAGGGTATTCAAAGAGATGGCGGAAGTTATAGCAGATGCATTCGTTATAATCTACCAAAATTCTCTGGACTCTGGGGAGGTACCAGCGGATTGGAAAGCAGCTAATGTAACGCCTCTGTTTAAAAAAAGGGGCAGACAAAAGGCAGGTAACTATAGGCCGGTTAGTTTAACATCTGTAGTGGGGAAAATGCTTGAAACTATCATTAAGGAAGAAATAGCGGGACATCTAGATAGGAATAGTGCAGTCAAGCAGACGCAGCATGGATTCATGAAGGGGAAATCATGTTTAACTAATTTACTGGAATTCTTTGAGGATATAACGAGCATGGTGGATAGAGGTGTACCGATGGATGTGGTGTATTTAGATTTCCAAAAGGCATTCGATAAGGTGCCACACAAAGGTTACTGCAGAAGATAGAGGTACGCGGAGTCGGAGGAAATGTATTAGCATGGATAGAGAATTGGCTGGCGAACAGAAAGCAGAGAGTCGGGATAAATGGGTCCTTTTCGGGTTGGAAATCGGTGGTTAGTGGTGTGCCACAGGGATCGGTGCTGGGACCACAACTGTTTACAATATACATAGAAGAGGGGACAGAGTGTAGTGTAACAAAATTTGCAGATGACACAAAGATTAGTGGGAAAGCGGGTTGTGTAGAGGACACAGAGAGGCTGCAAAGAGATTTGGATCGGTTAAGCGAATGGGCTAAGGTTTGGCAGATGGAATACAATGTCGGAAAGTGTGAGGTCATCCACCTTGGGAAAAAAACAGTAAAAGGGAATATTGTTTGAATGGGGAGAAATTACAACATGCTGAGGTGCAGAGGGACCTGGGGTCCTTGTGCATGAATCCCAAAAAGTTAGTTTGCAGGTGCAGCAGGTAATCAGGAAGGCGAATGGAATGTTGGCCTTCATTGCGAGAGGGATGGAGTACAAAAGCAGGGAGGTCCTGCTGCAACTGTACAGGGTATTGGTAAGGCCGCACCTGGAGTACTGGGTGCAGTTTTGGTCACCTTACTTAAGGAAGGATATACTGGCTTTGGAGGGGGTACAGAGATGATTCACTAGGCTGATTCCGGAGATGAGGGGGTTACCTTATGATGATAGATTGAGTAAACTGGGTCTTTACTCGTTGGAGTTCAGAAGGATGAGGGGTGATCTTATAGAAACATTTAAAATCATGAAAGGGATAGACAAGATAGAGGCAGAGAGGTTGTTTCCACTGGTCGGGGAGACTAGAACTAGGGGGCACAGCCTCAAAATACGGGGGAGCGAATTTAAAACCGAGTTGTGAAGGAATTTCTTCTCCCAGAGGGTTGTGAATCTGTGGAATTCTCTGCCCAAGGAAGCAGTTGAGGCTAGCTCATTGAATGTATTCAAGTCACAGACAGATAGATTTTTAACCAATAAGGGAATTAAGGGTTATGGGGAGAGGGCGGGTAAGTGGAGCTGAGTCCACGGCCAGATCAGCCATGATCTTATTGAATGGCGGAGCAGGCTCGAGGGGCTAGATGGCCTACTCCTGTTCCTAATTCTTATGTTCTTATTGGAGACGGAAGGGGAGGAGGTTTGCCAGGCATGGATACTGCCTCTCCTTACTCCCCCCCCCCGCTGCACCCCACCCCCGGCAGATTTGTAGTCTCATGGGAGAGACCAAAAGCCAGAAAAATAACCCAGGGCCAATACTGGAAAATTCCTCGCCGACCTGCTCAGACGATGAGAACCAGTCCAGAGGAGATCACGTGGGCCAAGTGTTATCTAGAAAAACAAAGCCTTCGATACGATGCAAACTCTGCACCAGTCAGGAGCCAGACCCACTCCGCCTCGAAGGCGTGCAGAGTCAGCACCCACCACACCAGCCTGCAAGGATTTTGCAGAGGATCACTGCTCTCGGGGAAAAGAGCTGCCTCACATCCAGTCTATTCCTACTCTCCCACAGTGAAATCTCATGCCCCTGGTCCCCCACAATCTGTGAAACTGGAATAGTAATGGCACTATCCAGCCCTTTATTTGTAGACCTCTATCAGGTCACCTCTGAATCTGCTACTCTAAAGTAAATAGAGCAAGGTCCTTGGGCTTATCTGAGTAGCTGAGATTCTTTAAGTGAGGGACCATTCGTGTGGTTCTTTCTGGACCTTTTCCAAGACTACTCTATCACCCATCGCATGGAGAACCAAAACTGGGCTTGTTCTAATGAAGGGACCGACTGCCTTTCCTCTCCATTGGAACATAGTCTTCTGGTGACCAACTGGGAAATCTGGTGTGTGCAGAATGGGTCCCTGTGTGAGGAACAGGCTGGTGTGTGCTCTGACACACCGAGGATCTTGATAAGAACATAAGAAATAGGAGCAGGAGTAGGCCATACGGCCCTTCGAGCCTGCTCCGTCATTTAATACGATCACGGCTGATCCGATCATGGACTCAGCTCCACTTCCCTGCCCGCTCCCCATAATTTCCTTATTGGTTAAGAAACTGTCTATTTCTGTCTTAAATTTATTCAATGTCCCAACTTCCACAGCTCTCTGAGGCAGCGAATTCCACAGATTTACAACCCTCAGAGAAGAAATTCCTCCTCATCTCAATTTTAAATGGGCAGCCCCTTATTCTAAGATTATGCCCCCTAGTTCTAGTCTCCCCCATCAGTGGAAACATCCTCTCTGCATCCACCTTGTCAAGCCCCTTCATTATCTTATACATTTCGATAAGATCACCTCTCATTCTTCTGAATTCCAATGAGTAGAGGCCCAACCTCCTCAGCCTTTCCTCATAAGTCAACCTCCTCATCTCTGGAATCAACCTAGTGAACCTTCTCTGAACTGCCTCTAAAGCAAGTACATCCTTTTGTAAATATGGAAGCCAAAACTGCCCGCAGTATTCCAGGTGTGGCCTCACCAATACTGTAGCAAGACTTCCCTGCTTTTATACTCCATTCCCTTTGCAATAAAGGCCAAGATTCGATTGGCCTTCCGGATCACTTGCTGTACCTGCGTACTAACTTTTTGTGTTTCATGCACAAGTACCCTCAGGTTTTGCTGTACTGCAGCACTTCGCAATTTTTCTCCATTTAAGTAATAATTTGCTCTTTGATTTTTTTCTGCCGAAGTGTATGACCTCACACTTTCCAAATTATACTCCATCTGCCAAATGTTTACCCACTCACTTAGCCTGTTTATGTCCTTTTGCAGATTTTTTGTGTCCTCCTCACACATTGCTTTTCCTCTCATCTTTGTATTGTCAGCAAACTTGGCTATGTTACACTCAGTCCTTTCTTCCAAGTCGTTAATATAGATTGTAAATAGTTGGGGTCCCAGCACTGATCCCTGCGGCACCCCACTAGTTACTGATTGCCAACCCGAGAATGAACCATTTATCCCAACTCTCTCTTTTCTGTTAGTTAGCCAATCCTCTATCCATGCTAATATATTACCCCCAACCCCGTGAAATTTTAGCTTGTGCAGTAACCTTTTATGTGGCACCTTGTCAAATGCCTTCTGGAAGTCCAAATACACCACATCCACTGGTTCCCCTTTATCTACCCTATTCGTTACATCCTCAAAGAATGACAGCAAATTTGTCAAACATGACTTCCCCTTCATAAATCCATGCTGACTCTGCCTGACCGAATTATGCTTTTCCAAATGTCCTGCTACTGCTTCTTTAATAATGGACTCCAACATTTTCCCAACCACAGATGTGAGGAGGAAGCCAGTGTGAAGGAAGGCATGTTGGACCAAATTTGGGGCATTGTCAGAACGGGGCTCCGACCTCACCCCCTCGGCCCTGATTCAGTCGGACCCCATACAATAAACAGGAGCCAGTGACTGGAGGAAGCTGTGAGCAGCGTCTGTTACTGTTGGAGCTTTCTCTCAGCATTGATATTGTGTGAGTCAGTGATTGAGGGGGCTGTGTTAATTGCTCGTTCCAATCTTCAAGGCGATCTCCATTTCGAGCACAATGTTTACTGGCAGAGGAACTTTCTGCTTGTCAGTCTCTGATTGTGTGCTTCTTCTCAAACTGGGGCCCACGACAGTTGGAAAAGCTCACTGCCAAACTTCCCCAGCCCTGCTACCACTCACATTGTGTTTTCATTGACTTTAATGCCTCCATTGTTCAGCAGGGTTCTGGAGTGAGCATAAACTGCGTGCCGAGGGATAGTCACCGCCCCTCACAGTGCCTATTTTTATTAAAAAAAATATACTTTATTCATATAAACATTTTCATGATACATTTGAAAACAGTTCAGTGCATTTGGATACGGTCAGCAGTTCCATACAATACATTTGGATGCGGACAGCAGTTCCATACAATACATTGGCTTGCTTACATTTCAAGGTACAGTTCAGTACAATCCACAAATCACGTTACTTGTAGCACTGTACAAATGAGAGTATTACATGGAGCTGATAAGAACAGATTTACATTACATTCCAGGATACAGACCACAAATCACATTACATGTAGCACTTTGCAGATGAAAGCAGTATATTTCTTTACAAGATACATTGCTAAACAGTCCAGAATTTACATTATACATGCTCAACACCAGTGATATCAGTACATGGTGCTCTATTTATACAAACAAATTATGTTCACTCTTTACAGTTTCTGCCTCATACAGCCCCAGGGGGTTTTATACTGATTCTAACCCCTGGGTTTACCGTGGCAGAAGGGCCTTAAACTGTGGCTCTTCCCCATCGTGCCTTTGCGGCGACTGCACCAACCTTTAGCGCGTCCCTCAGCACATACTCCTGGACCTTAGATTGCGTCAGTTTGCAACACTCGGTCATGGACATCTCCTTGCTCTGGAAGACCAGCAAGTTTCGGGAAGACCTCGATACACCGAGCAAGGGTCATTTAATAGGCTATGGGGACAAGGCCGGGGTGGGGGGGGGGGGGGGGTGTGGTGTGCGGGTGGGACTGGGGTCAGCTCCTTCAGAGAGACCACATAGCACAATGGCCTCGCTGGGCTTAAAGAGTTAAATAGGGGAGTGTGCCCCCAACACGCCAAGCACACACCTGCCACGGATATCGGGGTGTCCGGGGGTCACGCTGCGGAGAAGCGCGACACTTCATTTGCATGTTTAAATCGGGCTGCAACAGTGCATCTTGGAGCTTGGTTTTAAATTGATTGTTGCCGCATGGGTTTTCCAGCGGTTGGGAAACTCGGCAGTGAAAGGGAGGTGGAAGCTGCTGGTTCCACAAGATATGTGCCTCTTTTAGTGCTCCTTGTGGGCCAGGAGGAGCAGGCATGTGCGTGGCCCTCCCGGCCCTTCAGGAGAGCCTTCGGCAACCCCCAGCCTCAATCACCTGCCTCCTACCCAATCCCAGCCCTCCCCAATAACCCCCAACCGCCAGCCCTCTCAATCCCGGCCTCTCCCCGTCCCAATCTCGGCCTCTTCCCCCGTCTCAATCCCGGCTTCTCTCCTGTCCCAATCCCGGCCTCTCCTCCATCCCAATCCTGGTCTCTCTCCCATCCCAATCCCGGCCTCTCCCCAATCCTAATCCCAGGCCTCTCCCCTGTCCCAATCCCAGGCCTCTCCCCCCGTCCCAATCCTGACCTCTTCCCCCTCCCAATCCTGACCTCTCCCCCCTCCCAATCCCAGCCTCTCCCCCCTCCCAATCCCAGGCCTCTCCCCCCTCCCAATCCCAGGCCTCTCCCCCTCACTATCCCAGCCTATCCACCCTCCCAATCCCAGGACTCTCCCCCTCCCAATCCCAGGCCTCTCTCCCTCCCAATCCTAGGCCTCTCCCCCCCTCCCAATCCCAGACATCTCCCCCTCCCAATCCCGGTCTATCCACCCTCCCAATCCCAGGCCTCTCCCCCTCTCAATCCCAGGCCTCTCCCCCTCTCAATCCCAGGCCTCTCCCCCTCTCAATCCCAGGCCTCTCCCCTTCCCAATCCCAGGCCTATCCACCCTCCCAATCCCAGGCCTCTCCCCTTCCCAATCCCAGGCCTATCCACCCTCCCAATCCCAGGCCTCTCTCCCTCCCAATCCCAGGCCTCTCTCCCTCCCAATCCCAGGCCTCTCCCCCCTCTCAATCCCAGGCCTCTCCCCTTCCCAATCCCAGGCCTCTCCCCCCTCTCAATCCCAGGCCTCTCCCCCTCTCAATCCCAGGCCTCTCCCCCTCTCAATCCCAGGCCTCTCCCCTTCCCAATCCCAGGCCTCTCTCCCTCCCAAACCCAGGCCTCTCCCCTTCCCAATCCCAGCCCTTTCTCCCTCTCAATCTCAGGCCTCTCCCCCTCTCAATCCCAGGCCTCTCCCCCTCTCAATCCCAGGCCTCTCCCCCTCTCAATCCCGGCCTATCCACCTTCCCAATCCCAGGCCTCTCCCCCCTCTCAATCCCAGGCCTCTCCCCCTCTCAATCCCAGGCCTCTCCCCCTCACAATCCCAGGCCTCTCCCCCTCTCAATCCCAGGCCTCTCCCCTTCCCAATCCCAGGCCTCTCCCCCTCACAATCCCGGCCTATCCACCTTCCCAATCCCAGGCCTCTCCCCCTCTCAATCCCAGGCCTCTCCCCCCCTCTCAATCCCAGGCCTCTCCCCCTCTCAATCCCAGGCCTCTCCCCTTCCCAATCCCAGGACTCTCCCCCCTCTCAATCCCAGGCCTCTCCCCCTCTCAATCTCAGGCCTCTTCCCCCTCCCAATCCTGGGCCTAACCCTCCTCCCAATCTTGCCCTCTCCCACCACGGCACCTGGGGAATTTTAATTCAGTTAATTAAATAAATATGGAATAAAAAGCCAGTATCAGTTATGGTGACCATTAAATGTAAAAATCCATCTGGATCATTAATGTTCTTTAGGGAAGGTAATCTGCTGTCCTTACCTGGTCTGGCCTATATGTGACTACAGGCCCACAGCAATGTGGTTGACTCTTAAATGGCCTCTGAAGTGGCCTAGTGAGCTGTTCAATTGTAACAAACCGCTGTAAGAAATAAGAATAAGAACAAAACCAGACAGACCATCCGGCACTGACCTCTGCACCGGCTACAGACACGGCCCGGCAGACCCAGTCCAGTCAACCTTGCAAAGTCCTCCTCACTAACATCTGCGGACTTGTGACAAAATGGGGAGAGCTGCCCCACAGATTAGTCAAGCAACAGCCTGACCATCATACTCACAGAATTCAGCCAATGTCCCAGACTCCTCCATCACCATCCCTGGGTATGTCCTGTCCCATTGGCAAAACAGACCCACCAGAGGTGGCAGCACAGTGGGATACAGTCAGGTGAGAGTGGCCTTGGGAGTCCTCAACATTGATTCTGGACCTCATGAAGTCTCATGATTTCCTTCCCTCTCTCAGCCTGAAGACTCTCGGGTACCTGGGTTGGGAGTTGGCAGATTCAGAAGGGTGGTAAGGTGTTACTGGCATATTTACGGCATGCTATAAAGCGTCATCGCCTGACATTGGTACACCACACCCTCAGGCTTTAAGAATGCTCTCGATCTGGCCGCCCTCCCCCAGTGGAGAGTAGAGGCACCTCCCCCTGGTGCAGCTGTAGACCGTACCGACCATAGGATTGAATCCCCAGCCTGTGCTGCAAGTTGTAGCCTAGGTTCCCCTGGGAGGGGCAGATGAGTAGGGTTCCTGCTCCTGACCGCCATCCCGTGACTCCTGCTGGAAGTCGCACACATGTAAACGTCAGGTGTGAAGAGGTTGATTTGGACCATGAGCCCCCTAACTCCATGACCCACCTGTCCTGCATGATTCACTCCCTCTGCTCAGACCTGAAGAGTTGCCAATTTACTGGTGCAATGCAGATTCGCCAGAGTGATACCGGGGCTAAAAGGGTTACATTATGAGCACAGGTTGCATAGTCTAGACTTGTATTCCCTTGAATGTAGAAGATTAAGTGTGATCTAACTGAAGTATTTAAGATGATTAAAGGATTTGATAGGGTAGACAGAGGGAAAGTATTTCCTCTGGTCTCAATTCACAAAGTAATTAATTAGCAGCTTGGCCATTCAGACTCTTCTCAAGTGTTTGCAGTTTTTTAATGCTGCAGATTTTTTATAATTACTTTCTTGCTATGAGTAAAGCTAGTTGAGATTTCTGTAGTAGTTATGCAAACCACTGATTATCAGAAAAATAATAATAGTCAAGCAGATTTCACTCTAGATTAAACAACCGGCAACAGATATGAGGAATTATCAGACTATGAAATCATGATGACTCAAGATAAATCCTCTTTAACTGGAACTTTAATGTTAGAAACTTTATTGGGTGATAAACATGGTTGTAGTTGAAGTCATATTTGCTCCATTCTGCCTTCCTTTTTATGATGATAATTAGAAGTGTGCTAATGGCAAGTGCAAACAAGTCTTTTGCCTTTTAACCGTGTATACTGGAAATGCCTGGGCTTTGATA
Organism: Pristiophorus japonicus; assembly: GCF_044704955.1. Classification (NCBI taxonomy): domain Eukaryota; kingdom Metazoa; phylum Chordata; class Chondrichthyes; family Pristiophoridae; genus Pristiophorus; species Pristiophorus japonicus. Next base: position 69,357,503 of record NC_091996.1, read on the forward strand.
GTTACAGGGAGGCGGGGAGGGAGCGGGGGCGTGTGTTTGTTGGGGGAAAAACCCATAAATGCCGAATCTTACTCCATTTCCCACCTCACAGCCGGCCAGATTTGAGTCCATGGCAATCGGAGACATTTGGGGCTTGGAGCGCGGCAGCGAGGAAGGAGGGAAAGAACGTACCTGCTGGATCTGGCAGCTCCTGGCTTTCTTTAGCTACTTGGTTTACCAAGCCCTGGGAAACCCGGTCCACAGCCGTTAAATATCAATGGCTTCCAAAAGCTGAGGAACCGAGCGTCATTTAAATATTATAATCACTGACCCACCTCTCCAGAGTGGGTTACTCGGTCACCCCCAAACATGCCGTGGCTAAACTGGAAACTACGTTTGCGGCTGGGGTCAGGTTTCACATACTTACCGTTTTGGCAGCACGGGCCAGCCCACACTGCGATATGTGTGCGCACTAGGTCCGTGCAGCAGAGCAGGTCTCCAGTCGTCCTGGTTAACCCTTGCCACTGGACCAAGACCTAGCTCTGTCAAGCCCGTGTGGTGGCTGGTGTGCAACGGCCACCACACATTTAAAAAATCCACACACAGGCATCTTCCATCCTTGAGGATGTAGTATGGGACCTGAAATATCATTGAAACACCTGTGAACTCATCCCTTTTTGATGTGGAAGCAAGTCATCCTCGTTTCGAGGGACTGCCTATGATGATGATGATTTCCTCTGGTGGAGGAGCCCAGAACAAGGAGGTATCAACTTAAAATTAGAGCTAGGTCATTCAGGGATGATGTCAGAAAGCACTTCTTCCCACAAAGGCTAGTGGAAATCTGGAACTCTCTGTCCCAAAAGGTTGGGAAAGAGAGTTCCAGATCAATTGAAAATGTCAAAACTGAGATTGATCGATTTTTGTTAGGTAAGCGTATTAAGGGTTCTGGAACCAAGGGTGGTAGATATAGTTAAGGTACAGCTTAGCCATGATCTAACTGAATGGCGGAACAATCTCGAGGGGCTGAATGGGCTCCTCCTGTTCGTACGTCACTATGTAGTGGTTTGTAACCCCAGAGTCAGTGCCAACAGGAGAGAAGGGGAGAAGCCGGGGCCTGTGAAGACACAAGAAAACGAATGTGAGCAATGAGAGGCAGAATGATCACGGCCCGGAGCTGGGAATGTTTTCCACTCAGTCTCCTGCCTGGCATCTGAATTCCTGAATACTTACAGAGGGCATTGAAGCAGCCCAGGAACACTGAAAGCAGTGTCAACGAGAGAAAGGATCGCACTGGCTGGGTGGAGACAGGGGGACCACGGCAGTTAGAACAAAATCCCTCAGAGTCACGAATGCCTTTCACCACAGGCCTGGTCAGTCAATGACTTGTGTGAGTCACAATTACAAGGGATGGTGACAGCTTCTCTCCGCACTGCAGCTCGATGGGCCCCAGACATGGCAACCTTCCAGAGACTGAAAACACGCATTGGCTGTTTAAATGTCACAACTCTTGCAGCTTATTGAAGGAAGCGAGACAGCAGTCAATGCCTTGGGCGGTTATTTGCCAAACGCATAAATCTGACGCTTCACACCCACCCTCAGAAGCAGCATTGAGGATGACGGTTTGTTTACATTCTGTGTCTCCAGTCTTTCTTTGGGCACAAAGATTAGAAACGGATTGGGCACAGGATTCACTTCCCACACACAGCCTCCACATTCCCACCCAAGTCACACACCGCCCTGACTTGGACATCTATCCCGGGGATTCCCTCCCCGACACCACTGCACCCTGGACCAAGGCACCTTCTCGGGGTAACTCAGAAGTAGGGCTGCCAAACTCTGGTTGGAGACGTTCCTGGAGGTTTGATGACTGAGTACATGACTTCTACAAATGTTAATACATTTACCGAATCAAGGTTGGGTGCCCTGTGGTTGAATATCTTTGCTCGTGGTTTCATGCCTGTTATACTCTGTACAGCCACCAGAGGGCGCATCCCCATGAGTCCCAAGGGACCCCATAATCCCTTGGGAGCACAGGTATTTAAGGAGGCATCACAGGTTGGAGGGGCATTCTGGAGACCTGCAATAAAAGACTAAGATCACACTTTACTTTGAGCTCAGTGTTCAGTCTGACTCTTTCTCCATACACAACAACTGGTGACGAGATACAGATAGCGAACCCAAAGATGCAGAGAACAGTGGGCATCCTGGAGAAATTTTCGGAGGGAGATGATTGGGAAACTTTTGTGGAGCGACTCGACCAATACTTCATGGCCAACGAGCTAGATGGGGAAGAGAGTGCTGCCAAACAGAGGGCAATCCTCCTCACTGTCTGTGGGGCACCAATGTATGGCCTCATGAAGAATCTGCTCACTCCAGCGAAACCCACGGAGAAATCATACGACGATTTGTGCACACTGGTCCAAGAGCATTTGAACCTGAAGGAAAGCGTTCTGATGGCGAGGTACCAGTTCTACACCTACAACAGGTCTGAAGGCCAGGAAGTGGCGAGTTATGTCGCCGAGCTAAGACGCCTTGCAGGACATTGCGAATTTGAAGGACATTTGGAGCACATGCTCAGAGACTTTTTCGTGCTTGGTATTGGCCACAAAATCATACTTCGCAAACTTTTGACTGTAGAGACCCCAACCTTGAGTAAGGCCATAGCGATAGCCCAGGCGTTCATTGCCATCAGTGACAATACTAAGCAAATCTCTCAGCACACAAGTGCTGATACAAGTACTGTGAACAAAGTGATGTTGTTTTCGAATCGTAATGTCCAGGGCAGGTCACACATAGCTGCAGCTGCACGTCCGCAGATGACTCAGAGTCCACCATCAAGGGTGATGAATGCAAGGCCTTTAACACATTGTTGGCGCTGCGGGGGTGATCATCGTTTCCATTCATGCCGATTCAAAGAGTACGTTTGCAAGGGCTGTGAAACAATTGGACACCTTCAACGAGTGTGCAGGTGAGCTGCTAAGCCTGTTAAACCTGCAAACCACCATGTTGCAGAGGAGGACAGATCCACAGAGGATCACAACAAACCAGAGCCTCAGATCGAGGAGGCAGAGGTACATGGGGTGCACACATTCACCATGAAATGTCCTCCGATAATGCTGAATGTTGAACTAAATGGACTCCCGGTGTCAATGGAGCTGGACACAGGCCCGAGCCAGTCCATCATGGGCAAAAAGACATTCGCAAGATTGTGGTGCAACAAGGCCTCAAGGCCAGTCTTAACTCCAGTTCGCACGAAACTAAGAACTTACACAAAAGAACTGATTCCTGTAATCGGCAGTGCTACCGTAAAGGTCTCCTACGATGGAGCGGTGCACAAACTACCACTCTGGGTGGTACCAGACAATGGTCTCACGCTGCTCGGCAGGAGCTGGCTGGGAAAGATACGCTGGAACTGGGACGACATCCGAGCGCTATCACCCGCTGACGACACTTCGTGTGCGCAGGTCTTAAACAAATTATCTTCGCTGTTCAAACCAAGCATCGGGAAATTCCAAGGAGCAAAAGTGCAGATCCACCTAATTCTGGGGGCGCGACCCATTCATCACAAGGCGGGAGCAGTACCTTACATGATGAGAAAAAGAGTAGAGATTGAGCTAGACCAGCTGCAAAGAGAGGGCATCATTTCACCGATCGAGTTCAGCGAGTGGGCCAGTCCTATTGTCCCAGTCCTCAAGGGAGATGGCACCGTAAGAATCTGTGGTGATTACAAAGTAACTATCAATTGTTTCACCTTGCAGGGCCAATACCCACTACCAAAGGCTGATGACCTTTTTGCAACGCTGGCGGGAGGAAAGACATTCACGAAACTGATCTGACTTTAGCCTACATAACACAGGAACTGGAGGAATCATCGAAGGCCCTCACCTACATCAACACGCACAAGGGTCTTTTTGATTATAACAGATGCCCATTTTGAATTCGATCAGCGGCAGCGATATTCCAGAGAAACATGAAAAGTTTACTGAAGTCAGTCCCGCACATCGTGGTCTTCCAGGACGATATCTTGGTCACAGGTCGGAACACAGCCGAGCATCTGCAGAACCTGGAGGAGGTTCTTAGTTGACTCAACCGCGTGGGGCTCAGGATAAAACATTGAAATTGCGTTTCCTGGCATCTGAAGTGGAGTTCTTGGGAAGGAGGATTGCGGCGGACGGCATCAGGCGCACCAACACGAAGACTGAGGCAATCGGGAACGCACCGAAGACACAGAACATGATGGAACTGCGGTCGTTTCTGGGACTCTTGAACAACTTTGGTAACTTCTTACCGGGTCTCAGCACCCTGCTAGAACCAGTACAAGTCTTAGTACGAAAAGGGGGCGAATGGGTTTGGGACAAAAGCCAAGAAAATGCCTTTCTAAAAGCGAGAAAATTGTTATGCTCAAACAAATTGCTTGTGTTGTATGATCCACATAAGCGTTTGGTACTAGCATGTGATGCGTCGTTATATGGCGTCGGGTGTCTATTGCAACAAGCTAATGATTTCGGGAAACTACAACCGGTTGCTTATGCATCCAGGAGTCTGTCTAATGCTGAGAGAGCCTACAGCATGATTGAAAAAGAAGCGTTAGCGTGTGTCTATGGGGTAAAGAAAATGCATCAACACCTGTTTGGGCTAAAATTCGAATTGGAAACTGACCATAAGCCACTTATATCCCTGTTTTCCAAGAGTAAAGGGATAAATACCAACACATCGGCCCGCATCCAGAGATGGGCGCTCACGTTGTCCGCATACAACTATGCCATCTGCCACAGGCCAGGCACAGAAAACTGCGGCAATGCTTTCAGTAGGCTGCCATTGCCCACCACGGGGGTGGAAATGGCGCAGCCCGCAGATCTAACCATGGTTATGGAATCATTTGAGAGTGAGCAATCACCCATCACTGCCTGGCAGATCAAAACCTGGACAAGCCAGGACCCCTTATTATCTCTAGTCAAAAGCTGTGTGCTTCACGGGAGCTGGTCCAGTGTCCCAGTGGAAATGCAAGAAGAGATAAAGCCGTTCCAACGGCGCAAAGATGAAATGTCCATCCACGCAGACTGCCTTCTGTGGGGCAATCGAGTCATGGTCCCCAAGAAGGGTAGAGATACTTTCATCAATGACCTCCACAGTACCCACCCAGGCATTGTAATGATGAAAGCGATAGCCAGATCCCACATGTGGTGGCCCGGTATCGATGCGGACTTAGAGTCCTGCGTTCACAGATGTAATACATGCTCGCAGTTAAGCAATGTACCCAGGGAGGCGCCGCTAAGTTTATGGTCTTGGCCCTCCAAACCGTGGTCTAGGGTACACGTCGACTATGCAGGCCCGTTCTTGGGTAAAATGTTCCTTGTAGTTGTAGACACTACTCCACGTGTATTGAATGTGAGATAATGTCGGCTAGTACGTCCGCTGCCATTACTGAAAGCCTGTGGGCCATGTTTGCTACACATGGCTTACCCGATGTCCTGGTGAGCGACAACGGGCCATGTTTTACCAGTACTGAGTTCAAAGAATTTATGACCCGTAACGGGATCAAACATGTCACATCTGCCCCGTTTAAACCAGCGTCCAATGGTCAGGCAGAGAGAGCAGTGCAAACCATCAAGCAAGGCTTGAAGAGGGTAACTGAAGGCTCACTGCAGACTCGCCTATCCCGAGTCCTGCTTAGCTACTGCACGAGACCCCACTCACTCACTGGGATCCCACCTACTGAACTGCTCATGAAAAGAGCACTTAAGAAAAGGCTCTCGTTAGTTCACCCTGATCTACATGAACAGGTAGAGAGCAGGCGACTTTAACAAATAGTGCAAGTGTGTCACGCGAGATTGAAATCAATGATCCTGTATTTGTATTAAATTATGGACAAGGTCCCAAGTGGCTTCCCGGCACTGTCGTGGCCAAAGAGGGGAGCAGGGTGCGTCGGGTCAAACTTTCAAATGGACTCATTCACCGGAAACACTTGGACCAAATCAAACTCAGATTCACAGACTATCCTGAGCAGCCCACCTTGGACCCTACCTTTTTTGATCCCCCAACATACACACCAGTGGCAACCGGCACCACGGTTGACCACGAAGCAGAACCCATCATCCACAGAAGCCCTGCAAGGCCCAACACACCAGGCAGCCCAGCAAGGCCAGCTGCACATCAGCCCAGCGAGGGCCCAACAAATGGTTCAACAACACCAGCTTTCACACCGAGATGATCAACCAGGGCAAGAAGGGCCTTAGATCGATTCACATTTTAAATAGTTACACTATTGACTTTGGGAGGAGTGTTTTTATATATGTGAACTTGTATTTACTCTGTACAGCCACCAGAGGGCTCATTCCCTGGAGTCCCAAGGGATCCCATAATCCTTTGGGAGCACAGGTATTTAAGGAGGATTCACAGGTTGGAGAGGCACTCTGGAGACCTGCAATAAAAGACTAAGGTCACACTTTACTTTGAGCTCATAGTCTGACTCTTTCTCCATACACTACAATGCCCGCAGCTGCTGTGCGAGACATTCCGAGAAGCAGGATGTCACCAACGAGCAGGTGAAGAGGGGAAACCGAGGGCGGGGGAGGGGAAAGCGAGGTGGGGGGGGAATCCGAGGAGGGGAGGGGAAACTGATGGGGGCGGGGAAAGCGAGGGAGGCGGAGGGGAAAGCGAGAGGTGGAGGGAGGGGAAAGTGATGGGGGAAGGGAAAGCGAGGGAGGACGAGGGGAAAGCGAGAGCGGGGGAGGGGAACCTGATGGTGGAGGGGAAACCGAGGGAGGGGGGGGGAAACCGAGGGGGGGAGCGGAAACTGAAGGGAGGGAACCGAAGGGGGAGGGGCAGAGGGGAGACCGAGGGCAGGGGGAGAGAGAAGACCGAGGGCGGGGGAGAGGGGAGATCGAGGGTGGGATAGAGGGGAGACTTAGGGTGGGGGAGAGGGGAGATCGAGGGTGTGGTAGAGGGGAGACCGAGGACGGGGGAAAGATTCATGGGGGGAAACTATGGTTGGGAGGAACTTTGGTTCCAAGAGTGATTAATGGCAACTCACTGAAATTGTGCTGATTACTGATTGAAATACTGGTAACACTCAGATTTAACTCAGGTTTTGAAGGCCCCTCAGCCAGAGGGGCTGAAGACCATCCCGAGAGTGTGCACAAAAGGCAGAGGGCTCAGAGTTTGGGGAACTTCTCACAGGACACACCATCCTAAACTCGGCTCAGCACCAACCTTTCTAAACCACTCCCGCAGCTCGGACCCAATAAAGGAGAGGTTTGATAGAACGACAGCACAGGAGGAGGCCATTGGGCCCCCAGTGCTGGCCCTCTCTCCTGGAACTCCATTCCCCCCAGATCCTTTTATATCGCTCCATTTCAAATATTTATCCCATTCCCTTTTAAATTAAGTTTAGTCTCTGCCTCACTGGTGAAGGATCCCACAGTCTAATAGCCCTCAGTTCAACTACATTCCTCCTCTCTTCCCCTTTGTTTCTTCCAGTCATAATCCTTGATTTCTGTTCCCTCGTTCCCATTTGCCCATCTGTGGAAACAGTCAGTCACTATTTACACACAGTGGGTTTCACTTGCCCCTTTGCTGACTGCTCCTTCCTCAGTGCCATCCACCTGCCACCTTGCTGCTGCTGCTCCTGGCTCTGTGGAAAATGCTGGTTCCCGCGTCCAATCCACTTTCTGCACCCCACTTGAGCCCAATCCCCTAATCCCCAGTCTCATTCTCTCCTATCCCCCATTCCCTGACCTCCCATTTCCCAGCCTCCTCTCCTCCCCACCCGAGCTTCAGTTCCCCCAGACCATCTCCCTCTTTCCCCCATCTCCTAATCCCTGCCCCCGATGTCCAGCCTCCCTTTCTCCCCCAACCCCCCCATCCCTGACCCATTGCCCAGTCTTCCTCTCTCCCCCATCCCCCCCACCCTTGATCCATTTCGCAGCCTCTCTCTCTCTCCCCCCACCCCCCAACCTTGACCCCATTGCTCAATCTCTCTCTCTCCCCCAACCCCCCACCCCTAACACATTGCCCAATTTCTCTCTCTCCCCTGACCCCCACCCCTGACCAATTATCCAGCCTCCCACTCTCCCCCGACCCCAACACTAACACATCGCCCAGTCTCTCTCTCTCCCCCGACCCCCCACCCCTGCCCCCATTGCCCAGTGATGGGGCATGGACTAGGCACCATAGTCCCTCTCTTGTCACCGGTCATGTATGTGGATTGAATGGCCTGTTCCAATCATTGACCATCCTCAAGCACTGCTATTTTACATGGACAGTGAGGCTCAGAGCCCGTTCCTTCCCTGCATGTACTAGGGCCCATTCCATTTACTATACCCAAACAAAGAAAAGCTCAGAATGCTGGAAATATACAACAGGTGGGTCAGTGTCTGAAAGAGAAAAAATTGGTTAATGATTGAACAACAGTCCTTATCTCAGTTCTGAATGGAGAACAGCTCCCGTCTCAGTTCTGATTGGACAACAGGCGCTGGCTCAGTTCCGATTGGAGAACAGCCCCTGTCTCAGTTCTGATTGGATAACAGTCCCTGTCTCATAGAAACATAGAAAATAGGTGCAGGAGTAGGCCATTCGGCCCTTCGACCTGCACCACTATTCAATATGATCATGGCTGATCATTCACCTCAGTACCCCTTTCCTGCTTTCTCTCCATACTCCTTGATCCCTTTAGCTGTAAGGGCCATATCTAACTCCCTCTTGAATATATCCAATGAACTGGCATCAACAACTCTCTGCGGTAGGGAATTCCACAGGTTAACAACTCTCTGAGTGAAGAAGTTTCTCCTCATCTCAGTCCTAAGTGGCTTACCCCTTATCCTTAGACTGGGTGCCCTGGTTCTGGACTTCCCCAACATCGGGAACATTCTTCCTGCATCTAACCTGTCCAGTCCCATCAGAATTTTATGTTTCTATGAGATCCCCTCTCATCCTTGGACAACAGCCCCTGTCCCAGTTCTGATTGGACCACAGCCCCTGTATAAAATTCTATTCGCCTTTACAAAAGAGCAACATGGATTTAAAACCGTTTTGCCAATTCTTGGCGTGTTGAGAGTAGAGCCAGGCCCTTCAGGAGTAATGTCAGGAAGCTCTTCTTCACACAAAGGGTAGTGGAAATCTGGAAATCTCTCCCCAAAAAGCTGTTGAAGCTGGGGGCCAATTGAAAATGCCAAAACTGAGATTGGTCAATTTTTATTAGGTAAGGGTATTGGGATATGGAGCCAAGGCGGGTGGATGGAGTTAAGATGCAGATCTTGTTGAATGGGGGAACAAGCCTGAGGGGCTGAATGGACTCCTCCTGTTCCTGTGATGCGACTGGAATGAGAGGAAATTATACCAAACCAATGCTGAGAGGCGAAATAGCTCGTCTACCAGTGGCAATGCAGTGTCAGAACGCACTGCCATTTGATGGCTGGTAAGACGGAGTGGCGACGCGCACCCCAGGGCTGCCCCCGACGATGGCAGGGCACACTCAATGAGTGGGACCAGATGTAGCAGGTCAGTAATCTGGCCAGGTGACTATCCAACAGGAGCAGATGTCAAGCAAATGGCTCACTGCACATCACCCTGCCCGACCTTTCTACCTTTGTGCATGCGTGTACATATGTGTTCATGTGTGCATGCATGCGTGTTTGTGCATGCACGTGCGTGCATGCGATTGTGCACACACATGCATACACACATATGCATGTGTACATGTGGATGCATGCGCACATGTGCATGCCAGTGTGTGCAAATGTGTATGTGTGTGTTTGTGTGTGGGTACATGCATGAGCGTGTGCATGTGTGCATTTGTGTGTGTACGTGCATGCATTTGTTTGTGTGCATGTGATCGTTTTTATGTGCATGCATTTGAATTCAGTTTGATTCAGTTTACAGAATCTCAAGACAGCTCCTCTGCGTGCTTTACTACCAGGAAACAGGTCTGAACAGGAAAGAGGTTCACAGCTTGTGGGGCTTTTAACTTACATGAGCGAGGCCACATAAGCCACAATGACATTTAAATGCAGATACAGGAAAGGGAAGCCTCAGGCCTCCATCCAGTTCAGAAATGTAGCATTCTGCTCACACCTAGAGACCTCGCTCACTCAGCCCCACACGACCCTCACACATTGTGTTTCAATATAGGCTCTGTTTGAAGGTGCCTTGGGGCTGCCGCTCTCCACAGGCCTGGAATTGCAGTGTACAGCAGAGCCTGTGGGCCAGAACAAAGCAGGCTCTCCCAGCACCCCGTGCTCCACTCACTGAGGCTGGCAAATACACATCCTGGAGGGCGCAGCGAATCAGCTGGAGGAGGCAGCACTGAATCAGGCAGAGTGCACAGGTGGCTTGCATTTACATAGCGCCTTTCACATAATAAAACGCCCCCAGGCGCTTCACAGGAGTGTTATCAAACAGAGTCTGACACCGAGCCACAGGAGATATTAGGGCAGGTGACCAAAAGCTTGGTCAAAGAGGTAGGTTTTAAGGAGCATCTTAAAGGAGAAGGAGCAGAGAGGCGGAGAGGTTTAGGGAGGGAATTCCAGAGCTTGGGACCCAGGCAGCTGAGGGCACGGCCGCTGATAGTTGTTCGGAAGGTTGTAGAGCTGGAGGAGGTCACAGAGATGGGAAGGGGTGAGGGCCCGAGGCCACTGAGGGGTTTGAAAACAAGAATGATGTGTATATATGTAGGTGAAGCCTGGGCCGAAAGCTTAGTGCACTTTGGATCTGGCAGTAGGTGAAGCCTCGGCCTAAATCTGAGTGCACTCTGGGCCTGGAAATTGGTGAAGCCTGGGCCTCTAGCTGAGTGCACTCTGGGCCTGGCAGTAGGTGAAGCCTCAGCCTAAATCTGAGTGCACTTTGGGCTTGGCAAGAGGTAAGAAAGGGCAAATTGGTATTTTCTTTCGACAATCTTTTTACACATGGTCCCCTTACAAAGCACGCTCTCAGGGTCCAACTTCGGATGGCTCCACTGTGGTACAACCCTGAACCACAGTGTGTCTCATGTGGATCCCCTCACTTCAGCAACCCCAACATCCCACATGCACAGGAACCCCTTGAAGATCCCTTCCCACGCGAAGTCTCAGTTCAGCTCCTTCCATTTCACCCCACAATTTGATAGCCAACCACCAGTGACAGCAGAACTGTCCTAATTGTTGATTCCCCTTTGTAGCATCGGAACCAGCAAGTGCAAGAGGCAGCGGGCGGTGAGATCATCTACATCTGGCACTGGTTGGGGAATGAGCAAGACATTGCGAGACTGAGTGAGCACAGGGCAGCCGGAGGTTGAGTGTTGGAAGTGAAGGCGAGGAGTCATGTGGGGAGATGTTGGGGCAGGTGGGGTGACGTGGGGGCAGGTGGGGTGACGTGGGGGAAAATGGGGTGATGCAGGGGAAATTGGGGTGACATGGGGGCAGGTGTGATATTTCAGTACCCGGTATATGGAGTAAGGGTTCTCTATTGCAAACCGTGGATCATGCTGCTGTTTAACTCGATATTGGGCGATAACGGTGCACTCTGGAATGTAGAGTAGAGGACATGAGGACTGTTTCTGGGAGTGACTGGCGATGCAGAAACCACGAACAAAACCTGAAAACTGTCACAGCTGACTTTCAGAGTAGTAGATGGTGTCGATGTAACGTCAGGTGGCAGATTCAATGATTGATGGACCATTGTCAGTGCTGTGCTGGCTATCTCACACATAGCTGGTTGGAGAGACTACATTCGACATTACAATCCGGGAACCGGCCCTCCAAGGGGCGCAAGTCGGAAATGCAGGGTGCAAAAGCAAGCGATCTTTGCCAGCATGAATTTAATTCATATGAAGTGGCAGCCAAACGTTCAAAGTGAACCCGTAGGGAGCAAGACTCCCCTCTGAGAGAGTGAAGTCAGGACATTACAGCTGCCCCCCGACAGGTATAAAGGGAGCTGGATTCAGTTCACATGAGGCTCAGGCTGACTATAGGAGCGGTTTCTTTTGCGGCTAACAGGAAAGTGTTGGGAAACAGCCGAAAGTGTGGCGGCCGCACGTTCGCTCAGCCCACTTGTCTGCATCGAAGAAAAGGGGAAACAGACACTTGCATTTTTATAGCGCCTTTCACCACCTCAGGATGTCCCAATGCAATGAAGTACTTTTGAAGTGTAGTCACTGTTGTAAATTAGGAATAGTGGCAGCCAATTTGCACACAGCAAGCTCCCACAAACAGCAATGTGATAATGACCACATCATCAGTTTTTGTGATGTTGATTGAGGGATAAATATTGGCCAAGACACCGGGGATAACTCCCCTGTTCTTCTTCCAATAGTGCCATGGGATCTTTGAGAGAACAGACGTGGACTTGGTTTAACGTCTCATGCAAAAGACGGCATTTTTGACAGTGCGGCACTCCCTTAGTACTGCAGTGAAGTGCCAGTGTTCAAGTCTCTGGAGTGGGGCTCCTGACTCCGAGGCGAGAGTGCTACCCACTGAGCCATGGCTGACACTATCTCCTAATATGGGCCTGGAGTACAGGCTCTGTTCCTACTGGAGATGGTGAATGTTCTCTGGGAGGGGATAGTAATTTGCATTTAACTCGAATGAACAAATATGATCTTTGTTTTGCCTCTGGTGCTATTAATTAGACAGTTACCATACTGCAGTAATATGTTTTTTGAAAAGCATGCAGGTTGAAACAGGCCCTTGTCCCATGATACTGGAGGGAAATATAAGGGTCAGGGGTCAAGTTGCTTGAAGGCAAAGCAGGGAACCATGTGGAATTGTGGTACATAAGGAATAAGGAAATAAGGAAGCTTTGCAACCTAGCAACAGATTGTTATGAAATAGAGCCCCAGTGTTTAGATGACATCTGTAATGTATTTGCTTCATCGGTTCTTTGTTTAAGAATTCATAGCAACATGTTGTTATTAAGAACTAGTTGCTTTATTAGCAAAGGTTTAACAATCACACTACACATTACTAGTCATCCACCAGACTCACAATCACTTGCCTCATTGTGGATCCCCTGAACCCAACTGGCTGGGGTTTCATTGAGTCTAGTGAACATCACGTGACTGGCCAAGCCACTTCCAACTTAACAGCTCTACAACTATTTTGGTAGAACAATAATCAAGTGCCCCCTGATTAAAGGGGGGCACTAAACCAACACATTAAACAAATTAAGCTTTTGACGGTAAACTTAAATCAAATTAAAATTTGGTTGCCGGGGGTGATGATGCACTCCAGTCCCTCCGGCGCCCACCTCTCGCGGAAGACCGCGAACGTACCGGTGGACATCGCGTGCTCCATCTCCAGGGACACCCTGGCTCGGATGTAACCGCGGAAGAGAGGCAGGCAGTCGGGCTGAACAATCTCCTCGACCGCCCGCTGCCTGGCCCCCTTGGCAGTGCCCAGGAGCTGTCCTACGAGGAGGCCTTCCGACCTGCCCGCTCCCCTCCGCACAGGGTGCCTAAAGATCAGGAGCGTGGGACTGAAGAGCAACCAGAATTTGAGGAGCAATCCTTTCAAATAATGGAATAGGGGCTGCAATCTTGGACATTGAACATAGATGTGGAACAGGGACTCCTCTAGACCATAGAAATTCAACAGCTCTATACCTATTTTGTGTAGACACAATAATCAAGTGCCCCCTGATTAAAGGGGGGAGGGGGGCACACTCCAAAAACTTTTCAAGTGTCTCCTTGTTTTTTTTTGAGGGCATCAAAAGCACAAATTATACAAGTGCCCGCTGGCTAAAAGGGGGCAGTGGGGGGCGGGGGGGAGGCACTAGAACCGTTAAACTTAAACAAATTAAACTTTAGTCATATGGTTCAAATTAAAATTTGGTTGCTGGGGGTGATGATGCACTCCAGTCCCTCTGGCGCCACCTCTCGCAGAAGGCCGCAAGCGTACCGGTGGACACCGCGTGCTCCATCTCCAGGGACACCCTGGTTCGGATGTAACCGCGGAAGAGAGGCAGGCAGTCGGGCTGAACGACCCCCTCGACCGCCCGCTGCCTGGACCAGGTGATGACCCCCTTGGCCGTGCCCAGGAGCAGTCCTACAAGGAGGCCTTCTGACCTGCCCGCTCCCCTCCGCACAGGGTGCCCAAAGATCAGAAGTGTGGGACTGAAGTGCAAACAGAATTTGAGGTGCAGCCCCTTCAGATATTGGAAGGGGGGCTGCAACCTCTCACATTGAACATACACGTGGAACACGGACTCCTCTAGACCGCAGACATTCAACAGCTCTACAAACCTGTGAGCATACACCAGGTATATATATTACAACATCCATTTCCATGGAGCTTACTGCTTTTTGTGAATTATTTCTCATTCTGCTTCCATTCTGCCCCCTTCTTCCACGGCCTAGTGGGCAGACTAGAGGCCTGTGGCCTGAGGCCTCACCAGCAGCACCATGTACTGGAGGAAACGAGTGCTACTTATTGAAGTTTGATGGGATTCAAGGGTGTGGGGAGTGAAGTGAGCAGGAGAGTGGGATTAGACTGGGTGGGATATTAGTCTACAGCGAGTGAGGGGGAGAGTGGGATTAGACTGGGTGGGATATTAAAGTCTACAGCGAGTGAGGGGGAGAGCAGGATTAGACTGGGTGGGATATTAGTCTACAGCGAGTGAGGGGGAGATTGGGATTAGACTGGGTGGGATATTAAAGTCTACAGCAAGTGAGGGGGAGAGAGGGATTAGACTGGGTGGGATATTAAAGAGTATGGGGAGTGAGCAGGAGAGTGGGATTAGACTGGGTGGAATATTAAAGTCTACAGGGAGTGAGGGGGAGAGTGGGATTATACTGGGTGGGATATGAAAGAGTATGGTGAGTGAGCAGGAGAGTGGGGTTAGACTGGGTGGTATATTAAAGGGTATGGGGAATGAGGGGGAGAGTGGGATTAGACTGGGTGGGATATTAAAGTCTACAGGGAATGAGGGGGAGATTGGGATTATACTGGGTGGGATATGAAAAAGTATGGTGAGTGAGGGGGAGAGTGGGGTTAGACTGGGTGGTATATTAAAGGGTATGGAGAGTGAGGGGGAGAGTGGGATTAGACTGGGTGGGATATTAAAGTCTACAGGGAGTGAGGGGGAGAGTGGGATTATACTGGGTGGGATATGAAAGAGTATGGTGAGTGAGCAGGAGAGTGGGGTTAGACTGGATGGTATATTAAAGGGTATGGGGAATGAGGGGGAGAGTGGGATTAGACTTGGTGGGATATTAAAGTCTACAGGGAGTGAGGGGGAGAGTGGGATTATACTGGGTGGGATATGAAAGAGTATGGTGAGTGAGGGGGAGAGTGGGGTTAGACTGGGTGGTATATTAAAGGGTATGAGGAGTGAGGGGGAGAGTGGGATTAGACTGGGTGGGATATTAAAGGGTATGGAGAGTGAGCAGGAGAGTGGGGTTAGACTGGATGGGATATTAAAGTCTACAGTGAGTGAGGGGGAGAGAGGGATTAGACTGGGTGGAATATTAAAGGGTATGGGGAGTGAGGGGGAGAATGGGATTACACTGGGTGGGATATGAAAGAGTATGGTGAGAGAGCAGGAGAGTGGGGTTAGACTGGGTGGTATATTAAAGGGTATGGGGAGTGAGGGGGAGAGTGGGATTAGACTGGGTGGGATATTTGAAGGGTATGGAGAGTGAGCAGGAGAGTGGGGTTAGACTGGGTGGTATATTAAAGGGTATGGTGAGTGAGCAGGAGAGTGGGGTTAGACTGGGTGGTATATTAAAGGGTATGGGGAGTGAGGGGGAGAGTGGGATTAGACTGGGTGGGATATTGAAGGGTATGGAGAGTGAGCAGGAGAGTGGGGTTGGACTGGATGGGATATTAAAGTCTACAGTGAGTGAGGGGGAGAGAGGGATTAGACTGGGTGGAATATTAAAGGGTATGGGGAATGAGGGGGAGAGTGGGATTAGACTGGGTGTGATATTAAAGGGCATGGGGAGTGAGGGGGAGAATGGGATTACACTGGGTGGGATATTAAAGGGTATGGGGAGTGAGGGGGAGAGTGGGATTAGATTGGGTGGGATATTAAAGGGTGCGGGGAGTGGGAAGGCTAGTTGTGAGGAGGATATCTGCTTAGGGATAGAGGCCCCAATGTTCCCCAGCACTGGGTGCTGTTTTTTCGGAGCCCAGTAATATTTCTGCCACTGAAGTTCTGTTTGAAGATTCCCCAATGTCCGGGCGCCAGCGTCTATAACCAGCACCAGAATGTTTGGCGCTATACATTCTGGCGCTGGTGTACCTGTAAAGAAGGCTCCTGTGCCATTTCTGGGCTGAAGGCCAAGTTTCCTCATGAAAATATTTTATAAACCGCGCACAAAGCCTAGCAGCACCGTAGGAAAAACCCTTACTTTCAGTTACAAAAATCCGTACTGGCCCGCTCCTATCCCCAGCCGAAGGGCCTCCCCTGCTATTTTATATACACTTTTGCATCTTAAAAATAAATCAGATGAAACAAAACTCACCATTAAAGCTCCGAAATCCAAATAAAGGAACTCCAAGCCTGTGTTGACTGATGCTGGGGTGACAGTAGGAAAATAAAAGAAATCCAAATAAAACGAAGCCAAAGCTGGAGTGACTGCTGCAGGAGTATCAGCCAAGGGAGGTCCCCTCAATGGATGCAAGGTATTTTTTTCTGTGCATGCGCGTTGCCCATGCGCAATGCGTTCGGCGGGTTATTTTTTGCACATTGCCCATGCACAGTGATTTAAAAAAATGTTTTTCTTTCTTTTTTTTTGACGCATGCACATTTAGGTGGCTGTTTTATTTTTGAAGAGCAGGCGCTGTGCGTTTCCGGATAGAATCGGGTGGTGCCGGCACCAGAAGATGCGTAGGATTAAGAAAATTTAGGATTTTTATTTTCAGCGCATAGGGACCTAAAAAAAAACGGCGTCCAGGTGAGTGAGCATCATTATTTTTATTTGAGGAAATTTGGGCCCATAGACAGACTAAGTGAGTAGGCAAAAATTTGGCAGATGGAGCATAATGTGGGAAAATGTGAGGTTATCTACTTTGGCAGAAAAAATAAAAAAGCAAATTATAATTTAAATGGAGAAACATTGCAAAGTGCTGCAGTACAGAGGGACCTAGGGGTCCTTGTGCATGAAACACAAAATGTTAGTATGCAGGTACAGCAAGTAATCAGGAAGGCAAATGGAATGTTGGCCTTTATTGCAAGGGGGATAGAGTATAAAAGCAGGGTACAACTATATAGGGTATTAGTGAGGCCACACCTGGAGTACTGCATATAGTTTTGGTTTCAGGGAACGATATACTTCCATTGGAGGCAGTTAAGAGAAGGTTCACTAGGTTGATTCCGGAGATGAGGGAGTTGACTTCTGAAGACAGGTTGAGTAGGTTGGGCTTATACTTACTGGAGTTCAGAAGAATGAGAGGTGATCTTATTGAAACATATAAGATAATGAGGGGTCTCAACAAGGTAGATGCAGAGAGGATATTTCCACTCATAGGGGAAACTAAACTAGGGTCATAGTTTGAGCATAAGGGGTTGCTCATTTAAAACTGAGATGAGGAGGGATTTCTTCTCTCAGAGGGTTGTAAATCTGTGGAATTCTCTGCTCCAGAGAGCTGTGGAGGCTGGGTCATTGAATATATTTAAGGCGGAGATAGACAGATTTTTGAGCGATACGGGAATAAAGGGTTATGGGGAGCGGGCAGGGAAGTGGAGCTGAGTCCATGATCAGATCAACCATGATCTTGTTAAATGGCGGAGCAGGCTCGAGGGGCCGAATGACCTACTCCTGCTCCTATTTCTTATGTTCTTATGTTAAGGGGTCGAAATTCGGTGACACTGTTTTTGAGGTGGTGTCACCGTCTGAATGGAGATTTTAACGCCAGGCAGGAGTTGCCGCCTACAACCGCGAAATTCAGTTTTGCCACCTGAAAAGGGGATTGCAGCGTTAAATCAAGAGTTGCTCTCTACTCTGGCAGCGGTGAGCGGCGGTACGTGAGCCGGCAACATCCAGGCAGCAATCATCATTTGTAACTGCGCCACAGACATATTGCCGCCACCTGGATTCAGTTGAGGCGGTGATTGGTTGTGGCACTGCCTCGTGCGTATATTCACTTCCTTCGCATATTTGCTTCCTATGCACCCACTCACAGGGTGAAGATGGCAGATGCAGCAGCAGCTCGTCAGTGCGCTCACCACTTCTCGGACACCGCCGTAGAAGCACTGCTTGATGCCCTGGAGAGGCGTCAGGAACTACTGAGGACAGAGGCTGGAAGGAGGCCACAGCCCCAAATATTTCGTAGGCTCTGGCGGGAAATCGCTGAGATTGTGTCAGCGAGTGACACTGTGCCCAGGACAGCGACCCAATGTCGGCAGAAGTGGAACGACATGACTGGATTGTTGAGGGGGAATGTATTTTACATTAACCTGAGAATGCCATGCTCTGAGCTCAATGTGCAGTCTCTCCTCACTGTGAATGTGCCTTCGCCCATGCTCCACGTGGGTGAGGCCAGACGCAGCCTGACCCACTCCAAGGGCCTGGATGCACTGTTAACCTTCCTACATCATCGTGGAGACCTACCCCTCCTCTTGTTACCTCCTTAGTCTTCATATGTGTCTGGAAGACGCTGTCCTCAGAGTAACTGTTAGGTCACCACCCTCTCATTCAAGCATTGCCTCACCAAGTACTCACAGCTAATGGAAGGTACATTGATCTTTACAGAGTCTCATACACTAACATGTTCTGAACTATTTAAGGCACTTCAGACAGACGGATCAAAGGGCACTAACTCTGACGTTCTCTTTAATCTTGTAGGCCAAGCTCTCATAGATGAGACAAGACCAGATGCAGACCGGAGGAGGGGACTCGGAGGTGCAACCCCTAACTGGGGTGGAGCAACGTGTATCGGCCCTGATGGGCGCACAAATGGGTGCGGTGGCGGTGGGTCAGGCCGATCCCCCTCGGGACAATGACGGTATGTTGAGTTACTTTGCAGCCTCGAGCAGGCCACTTAGCCCTGACACCACAATCCTTCACCACTTTCCATGAAACTGGCATTCCCGAACGCCTTTCCCAGTCCTGGTCCTCTCCCCTGCAGGTAACCATTTTTCTCTGGCTTTGTGCTTTCACATGATGACTCAGACAGCCAGGGGCCTTCACATTAGCCTTTGACTGCCGGTGACGGTGCAGAGGAGGAGGAGGCGGAGGACACCTCTCTGGACGTCACTGAGGATCCAGCGGCATCAGAGAGTGGGACCAGCAGCTTTGTGGCGGAAGGCGTGGTCGGGGAGATGGAGGTGGGTGATGCTCCGGGACCCAGTGGCCTGCAACAACGCCACGGGGGAGGGGAGATCATGGGGCCAGCTCCTCGAAGGGTAAGTGCGTGCCTGAGTGATGCTCAGCAACTGTGATGATCAGGCCGACTTCGAGGAGCTCGCCAGACAGTCATAGAAATATAGAAACATAGAAAATAGGTGCAGGGGAGTAGGTCATTTGGCCCTTCGAGCCTGCACCACCATTCAATATGATCATGGCTAATCATGCAACTTTAGTACCACACTCCTGCTTTCTCTCCATACCCCTTGATCCCTGTAGCCATAAGGGCCACATCTAACTCCCTTTTGAATATATCTAACGAACTGGCCTCAACAACTTTCTGTGATAGAGAATTTCACAGATTCACATTTCTCTGAATGAAGAAGTTTCTCCTCATCTCGGTCCTAAATGGCTTACCCCTTATCCTTAGACTGTGACCCCTGGTTCTGCACTTACCCAACATCGGGAACATTCTTCCTGCATTTAACCTGTCCAATCCCATCAGAATTTTACATATTTCTATGAGATCCCCTCTCATTCTTCTAACTTCCAGTGAATATAAGCCTAGTGGATCCAATCTTTCTTCATATATCAGTCCTGCCATCCTGGGAATCAGTCTGGTGAATCTTCACTGCACTCCCTGAATAGCAAGAATGTCCTTCCTCAGGTTAGGAGACCAAAACTGTACACAATAGTCAAGGTGTAGCCTCACCAAGGCCCTGTACAACTGCAGTAAGACCTCCCTGCTCCTATACTCAAATCCTCTCGCTATGAAGGCCAACATGCCATTTGCCTTCTTCACCGCCTGCTGTACCTGCATGCCAACTTTCAATGACTGATGCACCATGACCCCCAGGTCTCGTTGCACCTCTCCTTTTCTGTCACCATTCAGATAATATTCTGCCTTCCAGTTTTTGCCACCAAAGTGGATAACCTCACATTTATCTACATTGTACTGCATCTGCCATGCATTTTACCACTCACCTACCCTGTTCAAGTCACCCTGCAGCCTCTTAGCATCCTCCTCACAGCTCACACTGCCACCCAGCTTAGTGTCATCTGCAAACTTGGAGATATTACACTCAATTCCTTCGTCCAAATCATTAATGTATATTGTAAATAGCTGGTGTCCCAGCACTGAACCTTGCAGTACCCCACTAGACACTGCCTGCCATTCTGAAAAGGACCCGTTTATTCCTACTCTTTGCTTCCTGTCTGCCAACAAGTTCTCTATCCACGTCAATACATTACCCCCAATACCATGTGCTTTAATTTTACACCCTAATCTCTTGTGTGGGACCTTGTCAAAAGCCTTTTGAAAGTCCAAATACACCACATCCACTGGTTCTCCCTTATCCACTCTACTAGTTACATCCTCAAAAAATTCTTGAAGATTTGTCAAGCTTGATTTCCCTTTCACAAATCCATGCTGACTTGGACCGATCCTGTCACTGCTTTCCAAATGTGCTGCTATTACAGATGCACAGCGATCTGATGAGTGTTTTGTCAAGGGTGCCCGAGAGTCTCGATGCACTTTCCTTGAGTGTGGCGGAGGTCACCTCAACCTTTACATTTGTCTCTCAGCAGCCCATCGAGCCAACCATTGGTAGAAACCAATGGATGTTGGATGCCTCAAGTGACCATGGAGTCCCAGACATGGTGGCACAAGTTATGGCTGACATGGCAGTAACCATTGAGCACCAGGCCGACGCTATGGTAGGCCTGCAGACTGTCAAGTCATCAATGCGTGGTGGCATCAATCAGCTCTGTGGTGTGCTGTAGCCGCAGTCTGCCCTGATGCAGAGCCAACTTGAATCCACGCAAACACTGACCGCTGCCATCATGTCTGGGGCCCCATCAGTTGCAGGGGGAACTAATGTTGGTGAAGCACAGCAGCAACCTATGCTCAGCCAGATAGCTCCAGATGCTGAGGCTCTGCCCCAGGAGAGTAGCAGCGTGTCGGGCCTGTTCGAACGTGATGCCCACTCTCAGGACAACATCATTCCGGCTTTGCCCCAGCCGCTCTCAGCCGAACCCATCCACCACGGAGTGCTGCCGCCCATGCTGAGATGATGCAGTCCGCAGGTGGGCCTTCCAGGGCCCGAGCTGGTGCAGCATGTCCTGCGAGGCCATCAGCTGTGGCAGAGGTGCCAACACAGTGACTTTCTGTCAGCCTTGCTGCAGGCACTGAGACCCCATTGAGGAGGGGCAGTAGGCCTGGGAGGGGGGTGAAGGGAAGAGGTGGAAAAGCACTGAGAAAGAGCCGCTAAATATGTGTGTGCTAGTGGCCAGAGATGATGACCTTGCTCGAATCTGAACTCATGTCAATAATTTCATTTGCATGAGCCAATAAAGAATTGTGTGATACTGGCCAGAGATGCTGTCCTTCTTCCATTATGAACTAATGTGAATAGTTTCACATGGATGTGGGTGATAATGGTTCAGGGGGGTCTGGTTTCAATTATTGTTTGCTGTGGATGATGGCATCCTTTGGTGCTTCTTTACTGCACACTATGGTTTTTGTTGCAAATAAAAATATGTTCATTTTGTCACAATCTTGTCCTGCCATTTATATACATGGAGGCTTGGAGGGTGGGGCGAGATGTCTTCAGCAGATGGCCAGGTGAAGAGGCTGGGCAGGTGAGGCGGAGCCCGCAATGCCACATGCGTACAATCAATGGCCCCCTGAACTTTGGAGAAGCCACGGGAGTGCTCATCCTGGCACTGCCTGGACATCAGTGTTCTCGATCAGGTCAACAGCCCAGCATCGAAACACTGACCACACTCGACCAGCTCTGTTGGGCGGGCCACATCGCCTGCATGCCCAACACGAGACTCCCAAAGCAAGCGCTCTACTCGGAACCCCTACACGGCAAGCGAGCCCCAGGTGGGCAGTGAAAATGTTTCAAGGACACCCTCAAAGCCTCCTTGATAAAGTGCAATGGCACCTGGGAATCCCTGGCCCAAGTCTGCCCGAAGTGGAGGAACAGCATCCGGGAGGGCGCTGAGTACCTCGAGTCTCATCGCCGAGAGCATGTGGATCCTTCATTTCCTGAGCACCAGCATCTATTACTAGTCAAAAGGGAAATATTTTGTTCAAAGTAAGATGTCCTTACTATACAGTATAAATGCACATGAGGCCCATACTTGGGAAAACAAATGCAACCAGCGGAAGGAGCGTGCGGCAAACCAGTCCCACCCACCCTTTCCTTCAATGGCTGTCTGTCCCACCTGCGACAGAGACTGTAATTCCCGCATTGGACTATACACTCACCTGTGGACTCACTTTTGGAGTGGAAGCAAGTCTTCCTCGATTTCGAGGGACTGCCTATGATGATGATGATGACTGCCTGGACATTGCTGAACTATATGTAGTCCATGCGTCGGCTGCAGAGAACGTTGGTCACTTGGTGATTGCAGCAATGTACTGCAAACTGCGAGATGTCGCATATATCGCCTCCAGGAGACTGGAAGGAGCTGATAGCATTGAAGTTGAAGACAACTGATTTTCACTGCCACTGATAGCGAGGTCCTGGTGCCGATGTCAACTGTGAGGTCTGCCTGCAGGAGGTGGCAGAGCTCGGTGACCACCGCCTTGCAGAGCTGCAGCCTTCTGATGCACTGCTCCTCGAACATATCAAGGTAAGAATAATGTGCACGGTAAACCCTGCGTCTGTACGGCCTTCTGCCCCGAGGTCTGGGTACTCTCCTCTGGTGTGAACCCACATTGGCCTGAAACTGTCTCTGTAGCCGTTGCCTTTCAAGTCTCCACTGCAGGATGAGGTGGTGTGCCGTCACTGCCCCCATTAAGTTGCAGAAGGTAGCCGCGATGTGCTAGTCGCCAATGGACGCGACCTGAAAGCCAGCAATGTTTGTGAAATGGTAGTTGTGAGGCTGAGTAGTGGCAGCACACCAACACCTACACACTGTGCGAGGACAGAACACAGCACTGACCGTGACCTCTGTGACCCGGCTGCAACTCCCTTTAAATACCGCCCTGGAATCTTTACCTTGACTTGTGAATGCCAACCTTTTGTGGTGTGTTCCTGTCATCCGGTAAGTGAAGCGGCAAAGTGTATTTGGCGAGACCGGCACCAAGGAGACGTTGCACGTGAACTGACGTCAGGATTTCCATGGCGGTAGTCGGCAGGGCGGCGAATCTTTACGCCATTGAAAAAGGACAACCGAATTTCCCATTAGGCCTAACGCCACCGCCCAGCCGTTCACACCCCCTTACCACCTCACTCAGGGGTAATCAGCTGGTGGTAGCAACCGAATTTCAACCGCTAAAAGTTAAAGTCGAATGAATAAAGGTAGGGTGAGAATTTGTTCGTTTGTTGATCCTTTGATATCGAAGAAGATGGCAGGAATACCACCTCATGTACTGCAGTCAGTTTTTTGATGAATGATGCTGGGAATGCGTGTCTACTAATTGAACAGTGGATCACGGATATGGCAGCTTGGGAATCTGGATTCTTTCGGCAACACTTCCTCAGCTGACGTTTACATTCAGCATTAGCAATGAGACGGGGCCTCAGTGGGACGCATCTTCATGGATGGTCTCTCGGCCTGGTTCATTATATTGAGCAAGTTGTTCCCACTTATGTATGTTGATTCTGCATTGTTTCAGAGTCGCTATTAAGGAGTCTCTAAAGCTCTTTTGCTGACCAGTTGCCAACCCACCATAAAAGATTTTCCGGATTCATTCATCAGACATTCACACCACAAAACCTGACCACCGTAGCTGTGCCTCATGATCGGAGCTGCCACTCAGCATTTTTAAGAACTTCATTAGTCATCTCAGGCTAGTTGGGTCAGAATGATTCTGTGATGTATGCAATAAAGGTACAAACTGAGTACTGTTTAACTGAACAAGGTACAGCCTTGGCTCTGCTTTATTATGGCCCAAAGTGCCTGACTCACCAAATGGCTGGCCTTTTATACCAGAGCAGCACCATATTGCGTGCTACTCAGTGGCCTCCAACAATGACATCATCTGGTGGCTACAAACAGCATGTACATACATGACAATACCCTCCTCTGAGATCTTATCCCAGTCTTTCACAGGTTGAGACGGTCCGATGCTTTACGATCCTGGGTTGACAGCCTCAGTTCGAATCCGGCCTTGGGTGAGTGTGCGGAGTCTGCTGTGGCTGATGGCTGGATGGCTGACTTGTTGGGGGTGGCAGTGGGCATGTCAGGAATTGCAAGTCCATTTTTATTGAACAAGTCCGTGATAGGAATTCTGGGTTCACTGATGACCCTTGAGTCCACTGAAGGCTGCTGGTAGGTTGGTTGGTCGTCGACGGTTTCTTTGTCCGACTGCTCTGGCTCATCTGTGTGCCTCAGCTTTGTTTGATCCATGTGTTTCCTGCAAGTTTGCCCATTCTTGAGCTTAATAACAAATACTCTGTTGCCCTCCTTGGCCATGACCGTACCAGCGATCCATTTGGGACCCTGACCATAATTCAACACATATACAGGAACATTAACAGAAATCTCATGTGACACAGTTGCGCGATCGTGGTACCCTTGTTGACTCTGTCTTCTGTATTCAACATGATTACTTAAATCCGAGTGTACAAGAGATAACATGGCCTTAAGACCTCTTTTCATCATGAGTTCAGCAGGTGAGACCCCTGTGAGTGTGTGGGGTCTTGTCCTGTAACTCAGCAGTATGCAAGTCAAGCGGGTCTGCAGTGACCCTTGGGTTATTCTCCTCATGCTTTGCTTGATAATTTGTACTGCACGTTCTGCTTGCCCGTTGGACGCAGGCTTGAATGATGCTGACCTTATATGTTTTATGCCGTTAAATTTTACAAACTCCTGAAACTCCTGACTGGTGAAGCACGACCCATTGTCGCTCACCACTATGTCAGGCAGACCATGTGTGTAGCGAACATGACATTGAGATTCTCTATGGTTGCCGTGGACGTGCTGGATGACATGATTATGCATTCTATCCACTTCGACTAAGCATCCACCACCACTAAAAACATCTTGCCCAGGAAGAGACCTGCAAAATCTACATGGATCCTGGACCAAGATTTGGATGGCCATGACCACAGACTCAGCGGCGATTCCGCTGGTGCTTTGCTGAGCTGCATGCAGGTATTGCACTGATGCACGCATGCTTCCAGCTCAGAATCAATTCCTGGCCACCATACGTGGGACCTGGCGATGGCCTTCATCATCACTATACCAGGATGTGTGCTGTGTAACTCATGCACAAACTTCTCTCTTCCTTTCTTGGGCATTACAATTCGATTGCCTCACAATATGCAATCTGCTGAATAGACAGTTCGTCCTTGCGACCTCCTCGAACATTTGCTTAGGTATGGCAGACCAATCCCCTTTGAGGATGTAACCCTTTACCACCGATAATATTGGGTCCTGGCTGGTCCAGGTCTTAACTTGTTGAGCTGTGACAGCGGTACTGTCACTCTCAAAAACATCCATGATTAACATTAAATCTGCCGGTTGTGGCGTTTCCATCTCCGGTGTGGGCAACGGCAACCGTCTCTAAGCATCGGCACAATTCTCTGTGCCAGGTCATAGGCAGATAATGTCAGCGCCCACCTTTGGATGCGGGATGAAGCATTGGTATTGATACCTTTGCTCTCGGAAAACAACAAAATGAGCGGCTTGTGATCTGTCTCTAATTCAAACCTCAGACCGGACAGGTATTGATGCATTTTTTTAACACCATACACACACGCTAAAGCTTCTTTTTCTATCATACTGCAGGCTCTTTCTGCTGTAGCCAAACTTTTGGATGCATACACGACAGGTTGAAGTTTCCCCGACTAATTGGCTTGTTGTAACACGCAACCAATTCCATATGACGATGCGTCACAGGCCAAAACTTCTGCTGCTTGGGTGCATTCTTGATGGCTTTGGTTTTCACATCAGTAGGTCTGATGCTATCAGCGGTGATTATCCACCGGAGGAATTCGATCTCCGGTGCCATGAAGACGCACTTCGAGTGTTTAAGTCTGAGTCCCACTCTTTCCAAAAGCAGTAGACCCTCTTCCAGGTTGTTCAGATGTTCCTTGGAGTCACAACTGGTGATCAGGATGTCATCTTGGAACACGACGGTCCTGGGAATGGGCTTCAGTAGACTTTCCATATTCCTCTGGAATATTGCTGCAGCCGAGCGAATTCTAAATGGGCACCTGTGGTAAATAAACAGTCCTTTGAGCGTGTTAATGCACGTAAGTCTCTTCGACGTCTCGACCAACTCCTGCATCATATAGGCCGATGTCAAGTCCAGTTTTGTGTACGGCTTCCCTCCGGCTAATGTCGCAAACAAGTCATCAGCCTTTGGTAATGGGTACTGATCTTGGTTCGAAACCCCGTTGATCGTAGCCTTGTAGTCTCCACAGATTCTGACTGTGCCATCACTTTTCAGCACCAGAATTTTGGAGCTGGCCCATTCATTAAATTCAACTGGTGATACAATCCCTTCACACTGGAGTCGGTCCAGTTCAATTTCGACTTTCTCCCTCATCATATACGGCACTGCCCGAACCTTATGATGGACGGGTCTTGCATCTGAGTCCACGTGGATCTGCAACTTGGCTCCCGTGAAGTTGCCGATACCCGGTTTGAACAGCGAGGGGAACTTGCTCAATACTTGGGCACATGTATCTTCCTCCAATGACACGCCTTTATGTTGTTCCAGTCGCATCTGATTTTCTCCAACCAGCTCCTGCCGAGCAGCGTTGGGCCATTGCCTGGAACAATCCACAGTGGTAACTCGTGAATCGCACCGTTATACGACACATTAATTTGTGCACTGCCAATCACCTTTATCAGTTCTTTGGTGTACGTGTGCAGCTTGGCGTTAACAGGGCTCAGCCTGGGCCTCACAGTCTTAGTGTCCCACGGCTTATTAAATGCCCTCTCATTCATGATTGATTGACTTTCCCCCGTGTCCAGTTCCATCGATATCGGTATCCCATTCAATTTCACATTAATCAAAATTGGTTTACTCTTGGTTATGAAAGAGTACAGTCCATACACTTCCTCCTCTGGCATCTCGGATTGTGTATCCGGATCCACGCTAGTCTGTCTCTCATCCTCCACGTGGTGTGTCGCAGCTCACTTGCTCATCTGCGGACACTTGCACTGGAGATGCCCCACTCTCAGACAACCATTGCAACTATATTGCTTAAATCGGCACTGCTGGTGCCGGTGATTTCCTCCACAACGCCAACACGGAGAAGTCGGATACATTCCCGCTGGCGGACTTTGGGCAGCCACAGGTTTCGCGAACGCAGCCGGATAGGCCCTGCCACGTGCCGCTCTGCCGAACGCCGAATCAATCGCATTTACAGTACTTGCCGAGGTTTGGTTCTTCACCAATATTTGCTTTAAACTCCTGTCCGTTGTCATACATGATTGAGCGATCTGGATGGCCCTTTTTAAATCCAACTCTTTCACCACCAGAAGTTTGTGCAGGATGACCTCGTGGTTGATACCGATAACAAAGAAGTCCCACAGCATGTTTGCCAACACCGTCCCGAACTTGCACGGTCCTGCTGGACATCTCAGGTCGGCAACGAATTCTGCCGCGCTCTGGCCCTCCGATTGAACGTGTGTATACAACCTGTATCTCGAGAGGATGATGCTGTCGTCTGGCTTGAGGTGCTCCCGTATCAATGTACACAAATCCTCATATGTTTTCTCTGTTGGATCACTAGGCATGAGTAGATTCGTTATCAGACCATAGATCTTTGAACCGCGCACAGTGAGGAACACGGCCCGGCGCTGATCTGCATCGTCGACCCCTTCATTTTGTTGGCCATGAAGTACTGGTTCAAACGGCTCACAAAGTCTGCCCAATCTTCTCCCTCCACGAATCGCTCTAAAAATCCAATTGTGCTCATTTTGCAAACAAAGGTTCTTGTATTCTCGTCGCCAAACTTTATGTATGCAATAAACGTTGAAACTGAGTACTGTTTAACTGAACAAGGTACAACCTTGGCTCTGCTTTATTACGGCCGAAAGTGCCTCACTCACAAAATGGCTGGCCTTTTATACCAGAGCAGCATCATGTGCGTGCTGCTCAGTGGCCTCCAACAATGACACCATCTGGTGGCTACAAACAGCATGTACATATATGACAGATTCACATTCTTAGTATGGCGTGAAAATATTGTGCACGTTTCACAGGCACAAATCAGGGTGGTCAGATTGATAGCCCTGGAGACTTTGAGCTTGGTCTGCAGGCTGACCGCTCTCTTTCCCCAAAGGCGCTCACTGAGTTTGCCAAAAGCTCATCATCATAGGCAGTCCCTCGAAACGAGGATGACTTGCTTCCACGCCAAAAAAAAGGATAAGTTCATGGGTGTTTCGAATGAAGAACCGAAACTACATCCTCTAGGGTGGAAGATGCCTGTGGGTGGAGTTTTTTAATGTGTGGTGGCCGTTGCACACTAGCCACCACACGGGCTTGACAGAGCTAGGTCTTGGTCCAGTGGCAAAAGCTAAGTTAGCTGTAACGATTGTGTGGGATGCTCCTGTATGAATATGGGTTTTTCTAAACAGAGTGTTACGCAGCTCGGTGAGACTGTTCACAGACCATTGCATAGAAACATAGAAAATAGGTGCAGGAGTAGGCTATTCGGCCCTTCTAGCCTGCACCGCCATTCAATGAGTTCATGGCTGAACATGCAACTTCAGTACCCCATTCCTGCTTTCTCGCCATACCCCTTGATACCCCTGGTAGTAAGGACTTCATCTAACTCCTTGAATATATTTAATGAATTGGCCTCAACAACTTTCTGTGGTAGAGAATTCCACAGGTCCACCACTCTCTGGGTGAAGAAGTTTCTCCTCATCTCGGTCCTAAATGGCTTACCCCTTATCCTTAGACTGTGACCCCTGGTTCTGGACTTCCCCAACATTGGGAACATTCTTCCTGCATCTAACCTGTCTGAACCCATCAGAATTTTAAACGTTTCTATGAGGTCCCCTCTCATTCTTCTGAACTCCAGTGAATACAAGCCCAGTTGATCCAGTCTTTCTTGATAGGTCAGTCCCGCCATCCCGGGAATCAGTCTGGTGAACTTTCGCTGCACTCCCTCAATAGCAAGAATGTCCTTCCTCAAGTTAGGAGACCAAAACTGTACACAATACTCCAGGTGCGGCCTCACCAAGGCCCTGTACAACTGTAGCAACACCTCCCTGCCCCTGTACTCAAATCCCCTCGCTATGAAGGCCAACATGCCATTTGCTTTCTTAACCGCCTGCTGTACCTGCATGCCAACCTTCAATGACTGATGTACCATGACACCCAGGTCTCGTTGCACCTCCCCTTTTCCTAATCTGTCACCATTCAGATAATAGTCTGTCTCTCTGTTTTTACCACCAAAGTGGATAACCTCACATTTATCCACATTATACTTCATCTGCCATGCATTTGCCCACTCACCTAAGCTATCCAAGTCACTCTGCAGCCTCATAGCATCCTCCTCGCAGTTCACACTGCCACCCAACTTAGTGTCATCCGCAAATTTGGAGATACTACATTTAATCCCCTCGTCTAAATCATTAATGTACAATGTAAACAGCTGGGGCCCCAGCACAGAACCTTGCGGTATCCCACTAGTCACTGCCTGCCATTCTGAAAAGTACCCATTTACTCCTACTCTTTGCTTCCTGTCTGACAACCAGTTCTCAATCCATGTCAGCACACTACCCCCAATCCCATGTGCTTTAACTTTGCACATTAATCTCTTGTGTGGGACCTTGTCGAAAGCCTTCTGAAAGTTACTGATGATTGATCATTGCCCAGTGCTGGTTGGAACAGAAGCAGCACCTTCTTAAGACCGATAGCCCTGCCAAATTACAGGGAAGCTGTTGCAAGTTGCTTCATAATTGTATGTAAATCATTTGGGAGAGGGCCACAACAGCACAGTCAGCCAAACATTCTACTTCATCAACAAGTTCTTACAGCAACCTTGCTTTAGCTTGTAGTCCAAGGTCGAAGGACTGCCCAAATGTCCTGAATCTGAGCTAGACTCCAATTTCGAGATTACTGAAAGCCACAAAAAACTGCAGAGAAAAAAACCCACTGAAGAGTCCCAGTGAAAGGAAAGGTCGTTGGTTTGCAAAGGAGAGAGATTTGTCCCCATCCCCCATCACTCGAGGCATCATGCAAACATTTCACAGACTTTGTTTGACACTTAAACTTAGAGAGGAGATGTGGGTGACTGAGTGGGACTATCCTCGTCGGGTTCTTATCTATCCAGTTATAGCCAGGGATTAACCTGCAATTGCTCCACTCTCTGCTCCTGCACTGCTATCCCATTCACTGTCAACTGAATATGTGCTTACAGTCATCAAATTCATTGAGTAGCTGTATCGAGTTATTGTCAGGCGCAATCAGTTCACAAGCTCTGCTAGCTTGCCAGGAATCCAACACCAGGAGCACCAACACCAGGAGCACCAACACCAGGAGTCCCAACACCAGGAGCACCAACACCAAGAGTCCCAACACCAGGAGTCCCAACACCAGGAGCACCAACACCAGGAGTCCCAACACCAGGAGCACCAACACCAAGAGTCCCAACACCAGGAGTCCCAACACCAGGAGCACCAACACCAGGAGTCCCAACACCAGGAGTCCCAACACCAGGAGCCCCAACACCAGGAGCACCAACACCAGGAGTCCCAACACCAGGAATCCCAACACCAGGAGTCCCAACACCAGGAGCACCAACACCAGGAGTCCCAACACCAGGAGTCCCAACACCAGGAGTCCCAACACCAGGAGCACCAACACCAGGAGCACCAACACCAGGAGTCCCAACACCAGGAGCACCAACACCAGGAGTCCCAACACCAGGAGCACCAACACCAGGAGTCCCAACACCAGGAATCCCAACACCAGGAGTCCCAACACCAGGAGCACCAACACCAGGAGCACCAACACCAGGAGCACCAACACCAGGAGTCCCAACACCAGGAATCCCAACACCAGGAGTCCCAACACCAGGAGCACCAACACCAGGAGTCCCAACACCAGGAGCACCAACACCAGGAGTCCCAACACCAGGAGCACCAACACCAGGAGCACCAACACCAGGGGCTAGAAATTCAGAGGGATACTGTAAATCTAGCACCAAGCTCATGGTCTACAGGGCAGTGGTGATACGCACCCTCCTGTATGGCTCAGAGACGTGGACTATATACAGTAGGCACCTCAAAGCGCTGGAGAAATACCACCAATGCTGCCTCCGCAAAATTCTGCAAAGCCTCTTGAATGGGGGGAAGCCAAATGTCAAGCACAACAACACAGCTTAACTAGCTGTTCTAAAGTTTTTGAATGTGGGATAGATGTACCAATGTCAGTGTTCCACACACATAGCTGGACTCTTACTCACACCAGTTCCTTTATTTTGCAGGCCAAGATGGCCCATAACAGACGGGAGCAGCAGAGCGCTGGAGGAGGGGAACCTGACCCCTCTCCGACATTGAGGAGTGAGTTCTGCGGCTCATGGGCCCGCAGGTGGCACGTGCCATGGCCGGCGGAGATGTCGACCCCGTTGGGGGCAACAACGGTATCTTTATCCTCGCTCTATCTGTCATACTACCCCCCCCCCCCACCCCGCTCCGCCCACCCCAGCCCCCACACCAGAAGACTTTATCACTTTCCAGCTCCTGAAACTGTCTGCATTCCGTGCTTCAATCCTGCCCCACTGCCCTCACCTTAATGCGAGTCTTGTGCCATTTAATCTTTCAGATAACCAGCCAGCAGCTGTGGAACCTGCACCAGAGCGCACCCCCGCCGTCCCCCCCCACCTCACCCCCGCCCCAACAGGGTCTGGAGGGAGAGGGAGAGGAGGAGGAGCGAAGCACTGCGTCACAGCTTCTCTCACCTGCAGGCATCAGCTCAGATACTGACACTATGTGGTCCTTCGAGGTTAGCTATACGGAGGGGTCTGCACTGGGTGATGCACCGTGGCCTAATGGGCTGCAGCAAGGCCAAGGGGAAAGGGCAGCTCAGGAGCCAGCTCCCCGGAGGGAGAGTTTGTGCGTGAGTTCTGCTCCACTGGACTCAGATGAGGAGGACCTTGATGGGGACGTGTTCACAAGAAGGGTGATGGCCATGCACTCCGACATGATAGGTGCAATGGCAAGGGTGCCCGAGAGCCTCTCGGCAATGGTAAGGAGCGTGGAGGAGTCTGTATCCAACATCGCACAGAAAATGGAGGCCATCATTGCCAGTCTGAAGAGGATGATGGACTCCCAGAGAGACCGTGGGGACCCAGACCTCATGACGTGTGTCATGGGCGATGTGGCAGTTTCCATTGCAGCACAGGCGGAAACCACGTAACGTCTTTGTGCCATCATGCAGACAATGAATGCTGGCATCGAGTCTCTGACTGCTCTCATGCAGTCTCAGCTGGATGTCACGCAAGCTTTGACTGCTGCCATCGCCGCTGGGTCCACCATGGTTGACCGGGGATCACATGGTGCGGCAGTAAGCCACCAATCTGTGCTGCATCAGATTGGTGGGATGCTGAGGTGTTGCCCCAGGGGAGTGGCAGTGGGTCAGTGGAGCAGGAACCTGCTGTCCTCTCAGGATGACAGCATTCCTGATCCCACCACTGTAACTTCGCCATTGCACCTGTCCATGCCTGTCACCGACAGGGCCACATGTAGTCTCTGGCCCTGACACACAGTAGCCTTCCACTAGCCATGCTGCAGCCACAGGGGACACAATGTTGAGGAGCACTAGATTAGTTAAAGCAAAGAGGGGCTTTAAGGAAATGCACAAGGGAGATTATTAAACACAATATGAAACCGTTTATTGTTATATAAATTTTGATTGGAATGTTTAATGTTTGTTGTTGTCGCTCATTTCAGTGTTGGGGATTTGGTATAGAAGGGCAAATTGATGCGGTGATGGGGATGTCCACAGGAACCAGGAAGTGGGATGGAAATCAATGGAAATGAGCTCTAATGAGATGGTCGCAGATCTCCCTTGCAGGATTGCGATGGACTCGCTGTCTCCTACGTCGCGGCTGTTGCTGTTCCTCTTCATCCTCCTGCTGTTGCTCCTCCTCCTCCTTCTGAGGTGGTATGGCTATGCCTGGTGGCAATGGCTGTGCCCTCATGTTTGCCAGATTGTGCAGCAGACGACGACGAATAGAGACACCCGGTCAGGCCGAGTCTTTCCGAGCGGTCAATGCAGCGGAACTATTGCTTCAGCGCTCTGATGTTCCTGGTGGTGACATGGCTGTCATTGCACGAGAGCTGGCAGGAATGGTGGAGTTGCAGAGAAGAGTCATGAGCCAGGTGGAGAGTGGATAACCCTTGTCACCGAGCAGCCAACCTCAAGCTTGATGTGATGGCTGGAACAGAGCTGGCACATCGGTCTGGTGCAGGATGAAGGCATCATGGCTGCTGCCAGGGTAGCGGGCATTGACGGTTGTGGGAGCACAAGCCCGCATTTCTGAAACGCTTTGCTTCGGCGCAGTCTAAAGATATCGAAAAGGTTAAAAGTTGAAGATTGAAGTTTGGATTAAAACAGGATGATTGGATCGAAACCGCATCGAGACGATATGGAGCCATTTTGCCTTTGAAATGTGTCTTATGTGATTACCTGTGTGTTTACAGTACTTCATGGTGGGAGTGGATTTATGGCAGTGAGACTTGACTTCAGGATAATGAGTAGCTGGTCATTTATCTGTACGTTAAGTATTTGAGTGTACCATGTGTTACTATGCGAGGAAACGATTTGGTTTTGTATAGTAATTCATGACATTGTCTGTATGTTAAATATTTGAATGTAGCATTTGTTACTATGTGAGGAAACGATCTGGTTTGTGTATAGTAATTCATGACATCGTCTGTGTTAATTGTATGCACTATGCAAGGAAACAAGAGATCAAAGACTTTTTAGGTATAAGAGATGGAATTGGCTGTTTGTTAGACACACATGAGACACTGGAAACTTGAAAGGTGTGTGTGTCACAATCAGCCACGGAATTTGGAACAAGCAGAAATGCCTCAGTAACTTTCATACTTGTTTTGAATAGTATGAATGTCTAAATAAAAGACCCGATCCTGCATTTACTACAACTGAGTGTGTGTGTAATTCGACATTTAAAGCAATGAAATGAAAAGAGCAAGAAAGCTGTACAACAACGATCATTATTCTGGGTGTGTGGTTGCACACCAACTGGCCATTCAGTGAGTGGTAGCCTTTGGTTACAGAAGATCTCTGGATTGTGATGCGGTGTCCTCAAAGCAACGTGGATGCAGTCAATGACACCCTGCATCGCTATCCTGGCAAAGCCACATGCACGCTCTGTACAGAGCATCTGTGGCCTCACGGATGCAGCAATGGACGGCAAACTGGGAGATGTTGAAGATGTCTCCTGTTGCTCCCTGGATAGAAATTGAGAGTGATGGTGACCTTGACTGCCACTGAGAGAGCCGTCCTCACCCTGGTCTGAGGCTCGAGGTCTGGTTGCAGGAGGTGACAGAGCTCTGTGACCACGTCCTTCCTGAAGTGCAGCCTTCTCACACACTGTTCCTCAGTGACAGTGACGTAGGAGAACTGCCGCCAGAATACCCTGGGAGAGTAAGGCCTTCCGTTGCCAGCCCTGTTGGTCCTCCTCCGTCAAGCCACATTTTGCTGCCTTGCTCCCTTGACCGCTCCCTGTCCCTATCCCCGGGTCTCTCCCTATCCCTCTCCCTGTGCCACTCCCTGTCCCTCCCCTATCCTTCTCCCTATCCCACTCCCTGTCCCTCTCCCTATGCCTAATGCGAACTTCAGAACATAAGAGATAGGAGCAGGAGTTGGCCATTTGGTCCCTCGAGCCTGCTCCGCCATTCAATAAGATTATGGCTGATCTGATCATGGATTCAGCTCCACTTCCCTGCTTTCTCCCCATAACCCTTTATTCTCGTATTGCTCAAAAATCGGTCTATCTCCGCCTTAAATTTATTCAATGACCCAGCCTCCACAGCTCTCTGGGGCAGAGAATGCCATAGATTTACAACCCTCTGAGAGAAGAAATTCCTCCTCATCTCAATTTTAAATGGGCGGCCCCTGATTCTGAGACTATGTCCCCTAGTTTTAGTTTCCCCGATGAGTGGAAATATCCTCTCTGCATCCACCTTATCGAGTTCCCTCATAATATTATACATTTCAATAAGATCACCTCTCATTCTTCTGAACTCCAATGTGTATAGGCCCAACCTACTCAACCTATCTTCATAAGTCAACTCCCTCATCTGCAGAATCAGCCTAGTGAACCTTCTCTGAACTGTCTCCAATGCAAGTATATCCTTCCTTAAATACGGAGTCCAAAATTGTATGCAGTACTCCAGGTGTGGCCTCACCAATACCCTGTACAGTTGTAGCAGGATTTCTCTGCTTTTATACTCCATCCCCCTTGCAGTAAACGCCAACATTCCATTTACTTTCCTGATTACTTGCTGTACCTGCATACTAACTTTTTGTGTTTCATGCACAAGGACCCCCAGATCTCTCTGTACTGCGGCATTTTGCAATTTTTCTCCATTTAAATTATAATTTGCTTTTCTATTATTTTTGCCAAAGTGGATAACCTCACATTTTCCCACATTATACTCCACCTGCCAGATTTTTGCCCACTCATTTAGCCTGTCTATATCCTCTCCTTGTGCTGCTCCTTGTCTTTCTCTCTGCCTTTGTCTCCACCAAGGAAGCCTCCAGCCGTGACGTCGGAGCAGGAGGTCGAGTGCCACACAGTCCCCATGAAACGATATAAATGTCGTGGTTTCAAACCTGCCCTCAATGATACAGCGGAATAGTTAGGAGGCAGAACAGTCCTTGAAGTGAAACTCGTTACAGTCTGTCCACCAGCCACTCTGCCTACGTGTTCGCAAGCGGCACGGAGTAATAGCTGGCAAAAATTGTGCGTGAAGATGGCGCCTTTAAATAGCGCTGCTGCAGCCGACTCCTGGCTGCTGAAGCTGGCGTTGTGAGCGCCGGGCGGTAAGTGAGGCGGCGCGGCCCAATTTCTCTTGCCGGGCGGTAACGGGGCGCGCGCACTCGATGACACCATCATCGTCGGGCACAACCATGCGATGCGCTGTCAGTGGGCGCGAGGTGTTATCTCTTAGAGCCTCCGTAAATCCTTCACAATTCTGTGGGGTTTGCTGTCGGCGGGAGTGAGATGCTACCCCTTAGCGCCTCCGTAAACCCTGCACGATTGCGCGAGGATGCTGTTCTTGCCATGCTGGGGCAGGCTCACAGGAGGCCAATCTCGGCCCCGTGGTCTTTGAGGAGAAAGCCAGGGAGCAGGAAGTTTCCCCCCCAGCTGGGGACTCGGATCACCCTGATCGATCCTTTAGAGTCTTTTTCCGATTCAGTCACACATTCAGCGACACCAAGTGGATGTGGGGCCAACAGGCCGGTGCCAGCAATGCAGAAGAACTCTGCTGCCCGGATCCTAACTTGCAACAAGTCCCATTCACTCATCACCCCTGTGCCCACTGACCTACAGTGGGTCCCGCTCTGTCAACGCCTCTGATGAAAAACTCTTGCGTTCAAATTCCTCCACTGCCTCGACCCTTCCCATCTATGTAGCCCATTCAGCTCCACAACCCTCCGAGATCCCTGCATCCCTCAGATTCTGTCCTTTTGAACATCCCTGATTTGAATCACTCCACCATTGGCAGCTATGCCTTCAGCTGCCTGGGCCCCAAGCTCTGGAATTCGCTCCCTAAACCTCTCCACCTCTCTCCTCCATTAAGACGCTCCTTAACGCCGACTTCTTTGTCTAGCTTTTGCTCATCTGTGGTCACCTGCGATTTGAAAACAAGGCGACCGGAAGCCAAAGTAGGTCAGCGAGCACAGGGGGTGATGGGTGAATGGGACTCGGTGCGAGATAGCAGACAAACAGCAGAGTGTTGGATGAGCTGGGTTATGGAGGATGGAAAATGGGAAACTGGCCAGGAGAGTGTTGAAACAGCATCAATGGGAAAGAACACAATGAATCATCATCAATCAGAGAGTCTCATTCTATCCCAGGGCAGCTCACTGCAGTGTCTGTGTGTCTCTATGCTAGCGATTGGAAGTGCCCATTTCCTCCCTGTAGTATTCCAGTGTCTCGATCTGTCTCTCTGCTCCTCACCCATCCTGTGAACTTTCCTCCTGCAGCCCCATGCTGCAGTTCCACTCTGTTGCTCCATTCCCTTATAATTACTCTCAGTCTCAAATTTTGCTCATTTGTTCTCACATTCATTGTCTCTGTGCACTGGACCTTGTCCAAGAATTGCCAAGCTCCTCCGCTGAGCTAGCTGTTAAACATAATCAGAAGCTGGGCTACTGGCTGAGAGGGGCCTGGCTTGGGTAATTGGTTAGTGCGCACTTAGTTAATGTGTGTGTGTGTCTGTGAGTGTCTGTGAGTATCTGTGTATGTGTGAGTGTGTGTCTGTGAGTGTGCGTGCATGTGTGTATGAGTGTGTGTGTGTGTGTGTGTGTGAGTGTATATGTGTGTGTGTGTGTGTGTGTGTGTGTGTGTGTCTGTACGTGTCTGTGTATGTGTGAGTGTGTGTCTGTGAGTGTGTGTGTGAGTGTCTGTGAGTGTGCGTGTATGTGTGTATGAGTGTGTGTGTGTGTGTGTGAGTGTATATGTGTGTGTGTGTGTGTGTCTGTGAGTGTCTGTGTATGTGTGAGTGTGTGTCTGTGAGTGTGTGTGAGTGTGTGTGTGAGTGTGTGTGTCAATGTATGTGACAGTATGTGTGTGTGAGTGTGTGTGTGTATGAGTGTGTGTGTGTGTGTGTGTGTCAGTGTGTGTGTATGTGTGTGTGTGAGTGTGTGTATGTGTGAGTGTGTGTGTGAGTGTGTGTGTCAGTGTATGTGACAGTATGTGTGTGTGTGTGTATGAGTGTGTGTGTCAGTGTGTGTGTGGGGGTGTGTGTGTGTGAATGTGTGTCTGTGTCTATTGATATCTTCCTCACTATGTTTACTTCATCTAATATTTCACATTCCTCCTCCCTGATTGCAAAGTCTGCAATGCCCCTCTCTTTTGTGAAAAGAGGCGCAAAGTATTCATTAAGAACCATACTCACGTCTTCTGCCTCCACACACAGATTACCCTCATGGTCTCTAATAGGCCCCACTCTTTCTTTAGTTATCCACTTGCTCTTCATGTATTCATAAAACATCTTTGGGTTTTCCTTGATTTTACTTGCAAACATTTTTTCATGTTCTCTCTTTGCTTTCCTAATATCCT
Source organism: Pristiophorus japonicus (assembly GCF_044704955.1). NCBI lineage: Eukaryota > Metazoa > Chordata > Chondrichthyes > Pristiophoridae > Pristiophorus > Pristiophorus japonicus. The sequence goes on from NC_091996.1 coordinate 69,395,987, forward strand.
TTTTCATTTCACCCCTGTACTTTCTATACTCCTCTAGAATTTCTGCAGTATTGAGCCCTCGGTATCTGTCATAAGCTTCCCTTTCTATCTTTATCCTACCTGTATGTCCCTTGACATCCAAGGGGGCTCTAGATTTGTTAGTCCCACCCGTTTTCTTTCAGGGAACATACTTGCTCTGAACTCTCCGGATATCCTCCTTGAATGTCTCCCACTGCTCTGACCTTCAAGTAGCTGTTTCCAGTCCACTTTGGCTAAATCGCATCTCAGCTTAGTGAAATTGACTTTTCTCCAATTGAGAACTTTTATTCCTGATCAATCTTTGTCCTTTCCCAAAATGCTCTCCCACTGATACCCCTTCCACCTGCCCAGCTTCATTCCCTAAAATTATGTCCAGAACCGCCATCTCCCTTGTTGGACGTGCTACATACTGGTGAAAAAGTTCTCCTGAATGCATTTTAGGAATGTGTATGTGTGTATGTGACTGCCTGTGTGTCCAGTGTGTGTGTGAGTGAGTGCCTGTGTCAGTGTGTGTGTGCCTGTGTGTGAGTGTGTGTCAGTGTGAGTATGTGTGTTTGTGTGTGTGTGACTGTGTGTGTGTGTGTGACTGTGTGTGTGTGTGTGTGTGTGTATGAATGTGTGTGAGTATGTGTGAGAGTGTGTGTATGAGATTATGTGTGTGTGTGAGTGTGTGTATCTGTGAATGTGTGTGTATGTGTATATAAGATTGTGTATGTGAGTGTGTGTGTATGAGATTGTCTGTGTGAGAGTGTGTGTATGTATGTGTGAGAGTGCATGTGTGTGTATGTGTTTGTGTGTGTGTGTCCATGTGACAGTGTGATGAGTGTGTTTCAGTCTGCGTGTGCGTGACCCAGAACTACAAGCAGTACTTCAGCTGTGGCCTAACGAGTGTTTTATACAGTTCAAGCATAACCTCCCTACTCTTGTATTCTATGCCTTGGCTAATAAAGGCAAGTATTCCATGTGCTTTCTTAACCACCTTATTTACCTGGCCTGCTATCTTTAGGGATCTGTGGACATGCACTCCAAGGTCCCTTTTTTCCTCTACACTTCTCAGTGTCCTACCATTTAAAGTGTATTCCCTCGCCTTGTTAGCCCTCCCCAAATGTATTACCTCACACTTCGGAAACTCTCTGGATTGAATTCAATTTGCCACTGTTCTGCCCACCTGACCAGCCCATTGATATCTTCCTCACTATGTTTACTTCATCTAATATTTCACACTCCACCTCCCTGATTGCAAAGTCTGCAACGCCCCTCACTTTTGTGAAAACAGACGCAAAGTATTAATTAAGAACCATACCCATGTCTTCTGCCTCCACACACAAATTACCCTCATGGTCTCTTATAGGCCCCACTCTTTCTTTAGTTATCCTCTTGCTCTTCATGTATTCATAAAACATCTTTGGGTTTTCCTTGATTTTACTTGCTGTCATGTATGTATGCTTGGGTTTACTATCCACCAGGTGGCGCCACTGTCGGAGGTCATTGGGCTGTGCGCACGTGTGTGCGGCCCAGGTATAAAAGGCCAGCCATCTTGTAATGTAATCACTTTGGGCCCTAATAAAGTAGAGCCAGGTTTGTACCTGTTCGGGGTTTACGTATTTAGTCGATTGAGTTATTGCATACACAACATTTGATGACGAGGTAACAAGAACCTTTGCATGCAAAAATGAGCACAATTGGAATTCTGGAGTGATTCGTGGAGGGAGAAGATTGGGCAGACTTTGTAGCCCGTTTGAACCAGTACTTCATGGCCAACAAAATGGAGAAAGAGGCAGGCGCAGTTTGGCGTCGGGCGGTCCTTCTCACACAGTTTGCGGTCCGAAAATCTATGGACTCATAAAAAATCTCCTATCGCCCATAAGTCCAATGGACAAGGACTATGAAACATTGTGTGGTCTGGTACGTGACCATCCCAAACCCAGATGAAGGCATCATCATCTCAAGATATCGATTCTATACACACGTTCGTTCTGAGGGCCAGTTTGTATCGGAATTCGTTGCTGACCTAAGGCGTCTAGCTGGACCGTGTACGTTCGAAACTGCGTTGGCAGACATGCTGCGGGACTTCTTTGTAATCGGCACCAACCACGAGGTGATCCTGCGTAAGCTACTGGCGGCGGAGACGCTGGATTTGAGCAAGGCCATCACGATTGCCTAATCATGCATGACGATGGACAAAAGCTTAAAGCAGATATCATTGAAAAATCTGAACTTGGCAAGTACTGTAAACAAGATAGTGTCGTCGTTTGGCAGAGCTGCATATGGCAGGGCCTATCCGACTGCGTATGCGAAACCTGTCGCTGCTCAAAGTCCGCCAACGGTAATGAATCAGGTATCACCATGTTGGCATTGTGGGGGAAATCATCGGCATCATCAGTGTCGGTTTAAACAGTATATTTTTAAAGGCTGTTCGAGAGTGGGGCATCTCCAGCGCATGTGTCCGCAACTGACAAGCATGCTGCGACACACCATGTGCAGGATGATGACCAGTCTAGCACGGAAAAGTAAAAGTGGAGGGCAGTGAAACCTAAAGCAAAAAGCAAAAAGGGCCACATTACAGCAAAGTTCTAAACATAGAAACATAGAAAATAGGTGCAGGAGTAGGCCATTCGGCTCTTCGAGCCTGCACCACCATTCAATAAGATCATGGCTGATCATTCACCTCAGTACCCCTTTCCCGCTTTCTCTCCATACCTCTTGATCCCTTTAGCCGTAAGGGCCATATCTAACTCCCTCTTGAATATATCCAATGAACTGGCATCAACAACTCTCTACGGCAGGGAATTCCACAGGTTAACAACTCTCTGAGTGAAGAAGTTTCTACTCATCTCAGTCCCAAATGGCCTACCCCTCATCCTAAGACTGTGTCCCCTGGTTCTGGACTTCCCCAACATCGGGAACATTCTTCCAGCATCTAACTTGTCCCGTCCCGTCAGAATCTTATACATTTCTATGACATCCCCTCTCATCCTTCTAAACACCAATGTATAAAGGCCCAGTTGATCCAGTCTCTCCTCATATGTCAGTCCAGTCATCCCTGGAATCAGTCTGGTGAACCTTCGCTGCACTCCCTCAATAGCAAGAACGTCCTTCCTCAGATTAGGAGACCAAAACTGAACACAATATTCCAGGTGAGGCCTCACCAAGGCCCTGTACAACTGCAGTAAGACCTCCCTGCTCCTATACTCAAATCCCCTAGCTATGAAGGCCAACATCCCATTTGCCTTCCTCACCGCCTGCTGTATCTGCACGCCAACTTTCAAAAGGGGCAAAGTGTGTTAAAAAGACAAGCCTGAAGGCTTGGTGCCTCAATGCGAGGAGTATTTGGAATAAGTTTTATTTTTACTCCCGACTGCGCAAATAGCAGTTAATGGATATGATGTAATTGGCATCACGGAGAAATGGCTCCAGGGTGACCAAGGCTGGGAACTCAACATTCAAGGGTATTCAACATTTAGGAAGGATAGGCAGAAAGGAAAAGGAGGTGGGGTGCCATTGCTGGTTCAAGAGGAAATTAATGCAATAGTAAGGAAGGACAATAGTTTGGATGATGTGGAATCGATATGGGTGGAGCTACAGAATACCAAAGGGCAGAAAACGCTAGTGGGAGTTGTGTACAGACCACCAAATAGTAGTAGTGAGGTTGGGGACAGCATCAAACAAGAAATGAGGGATGCGTGAAATAAAGGTACAGCAGTTATCATGGATGACTTTAATCTACGTATTGATTGGGCTAATCAAACTGGTAGCAATGCGGTGGAGGAGGATTTACTGGAGTGTATTAGGGATGGTTTTCTAGACCAATATGTCGAGGAACCAACTAGAGGGCTGGCCATCCTAGACTGGATGATGTGTAATGAGAAAGGGCTAATTAGCAATCTTGTTGTGCGAGGCCCCTTGGGGAAGAGTGACCATAATATGGTAGAATTCTTTATTAAGATGGAAAGTGACAGTTAATTCAGGGTCTAGGGTCCTGAACTTAAAGAAAGGTGACTTCAATGGTATGAGACGTGAATTGGCTAGAATAGACTGGCGAGTGATACTTAAAGGGTTGACAGTGGACAGGCAATGGCAAACATTTAAAGATCACATGGATGAACTTCAACAATTGTACATCCCTGTCTGGAGTAAAAATAAAACGGGGAAGGTGGCTTAATCGTGGCTAACAAGGGAAATTAAGGATAGTGTTAAATCCAAGGAAGAGGCATATAAATTGGCCAGAAAAAGCAGCAAACCTGAGGACTGGGAGAATTTTATAATACAGCAGAGTAGGACAAAGGGTTCAATTAGGAGGGGGAATAGATGTTTGAGGGGAAGCTTGCTGGGAACATAAAAACTGACTGCAAAAGCTTCTATAGAGAAAAAGATTAGTGAAAACAAACGTAGGTCCCTTGCAGTCAGATTCAGGTGAATTTATAATGGGGAACAAAGAAATAGCGGACCAGTTAAACAAATACTTTGGTTCTGTCTTCAGGAAGGAAGACACAAATAACCTTTCGGAAATACTAGGGGACCGAGGGTCTAGTGAGAAGGAGGAACTGAAGGAAATCCTTATTAGGTGGGAAATTGTGTTAGGGAAATTGATGGGATTGAAGGCCGATAAATCCCCGGGGCCTGATAGTCTGCATCCCAGAGTACTTAAGGAAGTAGCCCTAGAAATAGTGGATGCATTGGTGATCATTTTCCAACAATCTATCGACTCTGGATCGGTTCCTATGGACTGGAGAGTGGCTAATGTAACACCACTTTTTAAGAAAGGAGGGAGAGAGAAAACAGATAATTATAGACCGGTTAGCCTGACATTGGTAGTGGCGAAAATGTTGGAATCAATTATTAAAGATGAAATAGCAGCACATTTGGAAAGCACTGATAGGATCGGTCCAAGTCAGCATGGGTTTATGAAAGGGAAATCCTGCTTGACAAATCTTCTAGAATTTCTTGGGGATGTAACTAGTAGAGTGGACAAGGGAGAACCAGTGGATGTGGTGCATTTGGACTTTCAAAAGGCTTTTGACAAGGTCCCACACAAGAGATTGGTGTGCAAAATTAAAGCACATGGTATTGGGGGGAGTGTACTGACATGGATAGAGAACTGGTTGGCAGACAGGAAGCAGAGAGTTGGGATAAACGGGTTCTTTTCAGAATGGCAGGCAGTGACTAGTGGAGTGCCGCAGGGCTCAGTGCTGGGACCCCAGCTATTTACAATATACATTAATGATTTGGATGAGGGAATTGAGTGCAATATCTCCAAGTTTGCAGATGACACTAAGCTGGATGGCGGTGTGAGCTGTGAGGAGGATGCTAGCCGGCTGCAGGGTGACTTGGACAGGTTAGGTGAGTGGGCAAACGCATGGCAGATGCAGTATAATGTGGATAAATGTGAGGTTATCCACTTTGGTAGCAAAAACATGAAGGCAGAATATTATCTGAATGGCGGCAGATTAGGAGAAGGGGAGGTGTAATGAGACCTGGGTGTCATGGTACATCAGTCATTGAAAGCTGGCATGCAGGTACAGTAGGCGGTGAAGAAGGCAAATGGTATGTTGGCCTTCATAGCTAGGGGATTTGGGTATAGGAGCAGGGAGGTCTTACTGCAGTTGTACAGGGCCTTAGTGAAGTCTTACCTGGAATATTGTGTTCAGTTTTGGTCTCCTAATCTGAGGAAGGACGTTCTTGCTATTGAGGGAGTGCAGCGAAGGTTCACCAGACTGATTCCGGGGATGGCAGGACTGACATATGAGGAGAGACTGGATCGACTGGGCCTGTATTCACTGGAGTTTAGAAGGATGAGATGCGATCTCATAGAAACATACAAAATTCTGACGGGACTGGACAGGTTTGATGCAGGAAGAATGTTCCTAATGTTGGGGAAGTGCAGAACCAGCGGACATAATCTAACGATAAGGGGTAAGCCATTTAGGACTGGGGTGAGGAGAAACTTCTTCACTCAGAGAGTTGTTAACCTGTGGAATTCCCTACCGCAGAGAGTTGTTGATGCCATTTCATTGGATATATTCAAGGGGGGAGTTAGATATGGCCCTTGCAGCTAGAGGGATCAAGGGGTATGGAGAGAAAGCAGGATTATGCCAATGGATTAGTTCATTGTTGCAGCTTGCAAGGTATGTTGAAACGTCAGGAGTGTACATGGTGTGTGCTATTAAGAAGCCTGAGGACTATCTGTTACTAATGCACAAAGATAAAGGGACATGTGAGACCTTTCGAAAATATATTGCTGTGTTTCCTCAACGCAAACACGACTAGCGAGTGTTGGACATCTTGGGAAGTCGAGGGTTATCAGCCGAACCTCTGTGTACTTTAAAGCAGCAGGTTTTCCTGGCTTTCCGATATATACAGGATGACATTGAAATGTTGTGCGGTGAAGGCAATGCTTGTTTTCTGAAATGTAAAGTGATTGTGTAAGGAAATAAGTGTTAGTGATGACATCACCCATGAATGATTGATATTCAGTTTTAGGGTAATGAACATGGGAACTAGGTATTCATTAGATGCGGATAACAAGTGGTCAAAGATGCTAGAAAATGGTACATCAGAAAGTCTTGCTCAAAGCAAATGGTTCTGAAGTAAACAATTGCAAACTGTTTAAATAGTGTAATGTATTTGCTTCATGGGCTGTTTGCTTAAGTGGTCAACCGTGTCAAAGGCTGTAGACAGGTCGAGAAGGACACGGAGGGATAGTTTACCTTTGTCACAGTCACAAAGAATATAATTTGTGACTTTGATGAGAGCCGTTTCGGTACTGTGGCAGGTGCGGAAACCAGATGGAAGGGTTTCAAACTTGGAGTCCCTGGAAAGAGGGGCACGGATTTGGGAGGCGACAACACGTTCAAGGACTTTGCAGAGGAAATGGAGGTTGGAGATGGGGCGGTAGTTTGCAAGCACAGTGAGGTCAAGGGTTGTTTTTTTGAGGAGAGGGGTGATGCCGGCAGATGTGAAGGAGAGGGGAACAGTACCTGAGGAGAGAGAATCGTTAACAATGTCGGCTAACATGGAAGCCAAAAAAGAAAGTTGGGTGGTCAGCAGTTTGGTGGGAATAGAGTCAAGGGAGCAGGAAGTGGGTTTCATGGACAGGATGAGCTCGGAGAGGTCAAGAGAGGAGATCAGAAAGAAACTGGAGAGAGATGTGAGTTCAGGGCTAGGGCAGGGGAAAACCTCAGAGGAAGTTTGGCCCAGTGGGCTCGGGGAAGGAAGGGAACTGGCAGAGGCAGCTGATCGGATGGTCTCAATCTTTGAGACAAAGAAGTCCATGAGCTCTTCACACTTGTTGTTGGAGGTGAGTGTGGTGGAGGCAGGGGAGAGAGGTTTAAGAAGATGGTTATCTTTGCATTCCAGAATGATCCTGGAATAGTGAGCAGTTTTTGCAGACAAGAGTAAGACCCGATAATGCTTTATGTGATCGAGACAGATCTGGCGGTGAATGGTTAAACCAGTTGTAAGAGAGTCGGGGGAGAGTTTGTTCTGGGGCGGACACAGAAAGAAGTAGGGTTGGGTGGGGGAAGGGGAATGTGGATGGAGAGCAATACAAGGAATTGGTCAGAGATGGCCTTATATGCAATTGACATGGTAGGAACAGCGAGGCCACGAGAGATGGCAAGGTCAAGGGGGTGGCCATGAATCATCATAGGCAGTCCCTCGAAATCGAGGAAGACTTGCTTTCACTCTAAAAGTGAGTTCTCAGGTGACTGTACAGAACAATATGGGAATTACAGTCTCTGTCACAGGTGGGACAGACAGTGGTTGAAGGAAAGGGTGGGTGGGGAGTCTGGTTTGCCGCACGCTCCTTCCGCTGCCTGCGCTTGGTTTCTGCATGCTCTCAGCGACGAGACTCGAGGTGCTCAGCGCCCTCCCGGATGTTCTTCCTCCACTTAGGGTGTTCTTTGGCCAGGGATTCCCAGGTGATGGTAGGGTTGTTGCACTTTATCAAGGAGGCTTTGAGGGTGTCTTTGAAGCGTTTCCTCTACTCACCTGGGGCTCACTTGGTGTGTAGGAGTTCCAGGTTGAGCACTTGCTTAGGGTGTCTCATGTCGGGCATGTGGACAATGTGACCCGCCCAACGGAGCTGATCAAGTGTGTGGTCAGTGTTTTGATGCTGGGGATGTTGGACTGATCGAGAACACCGACGTTGGTGCATCTGTCCTCCCAGGGGATTTGCAGGATCTTGTGGAGGCAGTGCTGGTGGTACTTCACCAGCCCTTTGAGGTGCCTGCTGTATATAGTCCATGTCTCTAAGCCATATAGGAGGGTGGATATCACTATTGTCCTGTAGACCATAAGCTTGGTGCCAGATTTGAGGTCTTGGTCTTCAAACACTCTCGACCTCAGGCGACTGAAGACTGCGCTGGCACACTGGGGGCAGTGTTGGACCTCGTCATCGATGTCTGTCCTTGCTGATAGCAGGCTTCTATGGTATGGAAAATGGTTCATCTTGTCCAAGGCCGAGCCGTGGATTTTGATGACCGGGAGGCAGTGTTGTGTGGTGAGGTCAGGTTGGTGGAGGACCTTTGTCTTACGGATGTTTACTGTAAGGCCCATGCTTTCGTACGCCATGGTGAAGGTATTGATGATGGTTTGGAGTTCGGCCTCTGAGTGTGTGCAGACACAAGCGTCGTTTGTGTACTGTAGTTCGATGACAGAGGATGGGACGATGTAGGTTGAACAGGTTCCCACTGGTTCTATACTTTAGTTCCACTCCAGCAGTTGGGTTGGGGAATTCACATGGAGGCAGTGATTAAGGGAGGACAGGAGGGACGTGAACTCAGAGGAGAGAGAGCATGATGAATTGTGATGGAGGTTGAAATTACCGAGGATGAGAAGTCGCTCGGTGCAGAGGCTGAGGGAGGAAAGCAGCGAGGATATATCCGTGATAACATTTTTATGGTACTTGTCTGGGCAGTGGGTAGAGAACGAGAAGTTTAAATGAGAGGCGAGAGAGATGGAATAAGGTGAGATGCTCAAAGGAGGAGAAAGTACCGGAGGAGTTGGGGGACAGACCAAGGTGTGATTTGGTGATGAGAGTCACACCGCCACCATGGCGGTCTGGGTGGGGCAAGTGGTGGAAGGTATAGCCAGGAGGGGAGGCATCGTTTAAAGGTAATGTGTCATCACCCCTTAGACAGGTTTCCATCAAGGCCATGATGTCGATGCATTCATGCACGATAAGCTCATGGATGGCAAGGACCTTGTTCGAAAGTTAATGGATGTTCTGGACGGAGATGCGGAGCGGGTCGGTGATGGTTGATCCTCTGCCAGCGTCCACATGGTCAACGCTTGCAGGGATGAGTGGGACAGGGAGGGTATTGGTAAGGTTAGCCCCCCGTGGGCAAGCTGGGTGGGAAGGTCAGTGAGAGAGTAGGCTGGGGCAGTTGGGGTTGCTGCTCGTGAGGCGACAGTGACGAGTGCCATGGTGGGCCCTTTGGAGGATGCCAAGAGAGGCACAGCGGGAGGCTGCAGGCTTATCTAGGAGGGAGTCGAACCTGGAACGGTGGCACAAGAGTAGGAAGGTCGAAGAGTAATGAAGGGTTGGGGTAGGGATGTGGGAGGGCAGAGTATCCGAGAGAGAGGAGGTGAAAGGTGGCATAATGACAGGAGAGACTGGTCATACCCGAATAATTGTACCAATTTCTCATTTGTGTAGACTTGCCCTTTTCAACAGACTGAGAACTTTGACCTGATCACCCTCCTGAAAGCACCACTCTTTAGTACCGGAAAGATAATGATGTTTCTGCACTAATTATGCCTTCTCTACCTTAGCAGACAAGTACGATTGCAATAAACGTTTCCTCAGCCTACGCCTCATCAATAATTCAGCAGGTGTGTACCCTGTTGTAGAATGAGGCATAGCTCTGTATTTGAAAAGAAAATTCGTTACCCTGTGCTTCATGTTCACCGATGATCCAGTCTGTAGAACTTGTTACCGCAAAGCCTCCTTGACAATCCTGACCGACCTTTCAGCTGCACCATTCGAAGCAGGATGATACGGTGCTGCCAACGTGTGTTTGATACCGTTGTGTCTGGCAAAATTCTCAAATTGCGTGGACTGAAATTGCGGCCCATTATCTGACACCATTTCTTCGGGCAGGCTATGGCATGCAAAAATATCCTGCAATTCATCCAGGGTACGTTCTGTAGTCGACGATGACCCCATATGCTGTACCTCCAGCCACTTCGACTGGTTATCGATTAGAACCAGAAAATTATCACTGTCCCTCTCGCAAAAATCAATATGTATTCTTTGGAATGGTCTCGTTGGCCAAGTCCATGTCTGCAGCGCTGTTTTAGCTGGCATGGTCCTGCAGTCTTGACACATAGTACACTTACTTACTAATACTTCTAAGTCTTTATCCAACCTAGGCCAATAAACAAAACTTCGGGCCATCGCTTTCATGCCTACGATGCCAGTATGCTCACCGTGAAGTTCCGTCAAGACTTTGGCCTGTAGTGCACTGTGAATGACTATTCTCAGGATCCATTTTAGACATCCCTGCTCACATGATAATTCATGCCGACGATAATAAAAGGGCTTTATCCCCTCTTCTAAATGCGTCTGATCTTTAGACCACCATCGCAGGGTGTGCTCGTAGGCCCGCTGTAACGTGGCACCTTTCCGTATATGCTCTGCTTGCATTTGCCTTCAAAAGGAAATTCCACCAAAATTTCTTCATGAAGAAAATCCCATTCTCGTCGCCATTTTGTAATGTATTTGCTTCATGGGTTCTTTGCTTAAGAATTCATAGCAACACATTGCTATTGAGAACCAGTTGGTTTATTAACAAAGTTTTAACAATCAGATTACCAGTTCATCCACCAGGCTAACAACTGCATACCTCATCGTGGATGACGGAGACTCAATTGACTGAGGTTTTATTGTGTCTTGTGACCATCACGTGACTGGCTAAGCCACTCACAATGCAGCAGCTCTACAAATCTGCGAGCGTAACACAGGTACAACCATTGCACCTCGATAGTTTGTTTCCAGAGGATTTGCAAAATAGATGCATAATTTTGAATTTTTTCTCGATTATAGTCAAAATATGGTGTATAAAGGAGCATGGTTTCCAACAGTTTGTCAAAGTGTGCTCGAAAAATACAGAAATCGGTAAATTCCCTTTCTGTATGCAGTTAAGGAAGATAACCTTTTACTGTACATCAATAAAGTCTGTCAAAATTTTTTATCTCATAATACTTCTGTGAAGCACCTTGGGACGTTTCACTATGTTAAAGGCGCTATATAAGTACAAGTTGTTGTTGTTGTTATACTCCACTACGAAGTCTCGTGCTTACTCGAAACATGTTGTTGTGAAGCAGAGGAGAAAGGAGTTTGCTTAACAGTGAGTACATAACAGGATCCCTCACTAACCCCAGGGCAATCCCCTATACGTAAGGAGAGGAAACCTCATATCAAGGCCACTGTAAATGTCCTTTTTCAGCACGGAGTGATTCGGAAGGCAACATTCATGAAAAATTCCCCAATCTGGACACCACAGGCAGCAGCGGGACTCAGGAGGTGCAGCACCTCAGGAACCAGCGTGGCGCTGACCCCACCTGGGAGAAGGCATCACCAGCAGCAGAACATAAAAAGGAGCGAGCCACTGCAGTGAGCAGGGTGAGCCAAACCTCGAAGGAGACAAAACCAAAGTGTGACATCTACAGAAAGCAGGTAGCTGATTGGCTGTGTATTTTGTGTAGCGGTGTTGGGACCTAGGAGCGGAGTGAGGTCGGGGCCCAGGAGCGAGGTCGGGGCCCAGGGGCGAGGTCGGGGCCCAGGAGCGAGGTCGGGGCCCAGGGGCGAGGTCGGGGCCCAGGAGCGGTGCAAGGTCGGGGTCCAGGGGTGAGGTCGGGGCCCAGGAGCGAGGTCGGGGCCCAGGGGCGAGGTCGGGGCCCAGGGGCGAGGTCGGGGCCCAGGAGCTGTGCAAGGTCGGGGCCCAGGGGCGAGGTCGGGGCCCAGGAGCGAGGTCGGGGCCCAGGGGCGAGGTCGGGGCCCAGGAGCGAGGTCGGGGCCCAGGGGCGAGGTCAAGGCCCAGGAGCGGAGCAAGGTCGGGGCCCAGGGGCGAGGTCGGGGCCCAGGTGTGAGGTCGGGGCCCAGGGGTGAGGTCGGGGCCCAGGGGTGAGGGCGGGGCCCAGGGGCGAGGTCGGGGCCCAGGAGCGGAGCAAGGTCGGGGCCCAGGAGCGAGGTCAGGGCCCAGGGGCGAGGTCGGGGCCCAGGAGCGGAGCAAGGTCGGGGCCCAGGGGCGAGGTCGGGGCACAGGGGCGAGGTCGGGGCCCAGGGGTGAGGTCGGGGCCCAGGAGCGGAGCAAGGTCGGGGCCCAGGATCGAGGTCAGGGCCCAGGAGCGAGGTCGGGGCCCAGGGGCGAGATCGGGGCCCAGGAGCGAGGGCGGGGCCCAGGGGCGAGGTTGGGGCCCAGGGGCGAGCACGGGGCCCGGGGCGGAGCGAGGTCGGGGCCCAGGAACAGAGTGAATTCGGGGCCCAGGAATGGGGCGAGTTTGGGGCCCAGGAGCAGGGCGCGGTCGGGGCCCAGGAGCGAGGTCGGGGTCCAGGAGCGAGTTTGGGGCCCAGGAACGAGGTTGCGGTCTAAGAATGGGGTGAGGTCGGGGCCCAGGAGCAGAGTGAGTTCGGGGCCCGGGAACAGGGCGAGGTTGGGGCCCAGGAATGGAGTGAGGTCAGGGCCCAGGGGCAGAGCGAGGTCGGGGCACAGGAGCGGAGCGAGGTCAGGGACCAGGAGCGAGGTCGAGACCCAGGAGCGAGGTCGAGGTCCAGGAACGGAGTCAGATCGGGGCTCAGGAACGGGGCGAGGTCGGAACCCATGAGTGAGGTCAGGGCCCAGGAGCGAGGTCGGGGCCCATGAACGGGGTGAGATCGGGGATCAGGAGCGAGGTCAGGGCCCATGAGTGAGATCAGGACCTAGGAGCAAGGTTGAGGCCGAAGAGCGAGGTCAGGGCCCAGGGGCGAGGTCAGGGCCCAGGAGCAAAGTCAGGGCCTAGGAGCGAGGTCAGGGCCTAGGAGCGAGGTCAGGGCCCAGGAGCGAGGTCGGGTCCCAGGAGCAAGGTCAGGGCCCAGGAGCAAGGTCGGGACCCAGGAACGGAGCAAGGTCGGGACCTCGGAGCGAGGTCGGGGCCCAGGAGGGAAGTCAGGGCCAGGAGCGAGGTCGGGGCCCAGGAGCGAGTTCGGGGCCTAGGAGCGAGGTCAGGACCCAGGAGCGAGCGAGGTCGGGACCCAGGAGCGAGGTCGGGGCTGAGGAGTGAGGTCAGGGCCCAGGAGCGAGGTCAGGGCCTAGTTGCAGGGTCGGGGCCCAGGAGCGAGGTCGGGGCTTAGGAACGAGGTCAGGGCCTAGTTGCAGGGTCGGGGCCCAGGAGTGAGGTCAGGGCCCAGGAGCGAGGTCAGGGCCTAGGAGCGAGGTCAGGACCCAGGAGTGGGGCGAGGTCAGGGCCTAGGAGCAAGGTGGGTACCCAGGAGCGGGTGAGGTCCGGGCCCAGGAGCGAGTTCGGGACCCAGAAGTGAGGTCAGGGCCCAGGAGCGAGGTCGGGACCCAGGAGCGAGGTCAGGGCCCAGGAGCGAGGTCGGGGCCCAGGAGCAAGATCGGGGCACAGGAGCGAGGTCAGGACCCAGGAGTGAGCGAGGTCGGGACCCAGGAGCGAGGTCGGGGCCCAGGAGCGAGGTCGGGGCCTAGGAGCGAGGTCAGGACCCAGGAGCGAGCGAGGTCGGGACCCAGGAGCGAGGTCGGGGCTGAGGAGTGAGGTCAGGGCCCAGGAGCAAGATCGGGGCACAGGAGCGAGGTCAGGGCCCAGGAGCGAGGTCACGACCCAGGAGCGAGCGAGGTCGGGACCCAGGAGTGAGGTCATGGCCTAGGAGCGAGGTCAGGACCCAGGAGTGGAGCGAGCTCTGGTCCCAGGAGCAAGGTCAGGGCCGAGGAGCGAGGTCAGGGCCTAGTTGCAGGGTCGGGGCCCAGGAGCGAGGTCAGGGCCCAGGAGCGAGGTCAGGGCCTAGTTGCAGGGTCGGGGCCCAGGAGTGAGGTCAGGGCCCAGGAGCGAGGTCAGGGCCTAGGAGCGAGGTCAGGACCCAGGAGTGGGGCGAGGTCAGGGCCTAGGAGCAAGGTCGGGACCCAGAAGTGAGGTCAGGGCCCAGGCACGAGGTCGGGACCCAGGAGCGAGGTCAGGGCCCAGGAGCGAGGTCGGGGCCTAGAAGTGAGGTCGGGACCCAGGAGCGAGCGAGGTCTGGACCCAGGAGCGAGGTCACGGCCTAGGAGCGAGGTCAGGACCCAGGAGCGAGGTCAGGGCCTAGTTGCAAGGTCCGGGCCCAGGAGAGAGGTCAGGGCTCAGGAGCGAGGTCAGGGCCTAGGAGCGAGGTCAGGACCCAGGAGTAGGGCGAGGTCAGGGCCGAGGAGTGAGGTCAGGGCCCAGGAGCAAGGTCGGTACCCAGGAACGGAGCAAGGTCGGGGCCCAGGAGCGAGGTCGGGGCCCAGGAACGGGGTGAGATCGGGGATCAGGAGCGAGGTTAGGGCCCAGGAGCGAGGTTGGGGCCCAGGAGCGACGTCAGGGCCCAGGGGCAGAGCGAGGTCATGACCCAGGAGCGAGGTCAGGGCCCAGGAGCGAGGTCAGGGCCCAGAAGCGAGGTCGGAACCCATGCGTGAGGTCAGGGCCCAGGAGCGAGGTTAGGGCCCAGGAGCGAGGTTGGGGCCCAGGAGCGACGTCAGGGCCCAGGGGCAGAGTGAGGTCATGACCCAGGAGCGAGGTCAGGGTCCATGAGTGAGGTCAGGATCTAGGAGCAAGGTTGAGGCTGAAGAGCGAGGTCAGGGCCCAGGGGCAAGGTCAGGGCCCAGGAGCAAAGTCAGGGCCTAGGAGCGAGGTCGGGGCCCAGGAGCGAGGTCGGGGCCCAGGAACGGGGTGAGATCGGGGATCAGGAGCGAGGTTAGGGCCCAGGAGCGAGGTTGGGGCCCAGGAGCGACGTCAGGGCCCAGGGGCAGAGCGAGGTCATGACCCAGGAGCGAGGTCAGGGCCCAGGAGCGAGGTCAGGGCCCAGAAGCGAGGTCGGAACCCATGCGTGAGATCGGGGATCAGGAGCGAGGTTAGGGCCCAGGAGCGAGGTTGGGGCCCAGGAGCGACGTCAGGGCCCAGGGGCAGAGTGAGGTCATGACCCAGGAGCGAGGTCAGGGTCCATGAGTGAGGTCAGGATCTAGGAGCAAGGTTGAGGCTGAAGAGCGAGGTCAGGGCCCAGGGGCAAGGTCAGGGCCCAGGAGCAAAGTCAGGGCCTAGGAGCGAGGTCAGGGCCTAGGAGCGAGGTCGGGGCCGAGGAGCGAGGTCGGGGCCTAGGAGCGAGGTCGGGGCCTAGAAGCGAGGTCAGGGCCCAGGAGCGAGGTCAGGGCCCAGGAGCGAGGTCAGGGCCCAGGTGCGAGATCGGGGCCTAGGAGCGAGGTCGGGGCCTAGGAGCGAGGTCGGGGCCTAGGAGCGAGGTCAGGACCCAGGAGCGAGGTCAGGACCCAGGAGCGAGCGAGGTCGGGACCCAGGAGCGAGGTCGGGGCCCAGGAGCGGGATCGGGGCCTAGGAGCGAGGTCAGGGCCCAGGAGCGAGGTCGGGGCCTAGAAGTGAGGTCGGGACCCAGGAGCGAGCAAGGTCTGGACCCAGGAGCGAGGTCACGGCCTAGGAGCGAGGTCAGGACCCAGGAGCGGAGCGAGCTCTGAGCCCAGGAGCGAGGTCAGGGCCGAGGAGCGAGGTCAGGGCCTAGTTGCAAGGTCGGGGCCCAGGAGCGAGGTCAGGGCCCAGGAGCGAGGTCAGGGCCTAGGAGCGAGGTCAGGACCCAGGAGTAGGGCGAGGTCAGGGCCTAGGAGTGAGGTCAGGGCCCAGGAGCAAGGTCGGGACCCAGGAACGGAGCAAGGTCGGGGCCCAGGAGCGAGGTTGGGCATGAGGAGCGAGATCAGGGCCCAGGAGCGAGGTCAGGGCCCAGGAGCGAGGTCGGAGCCCAGGAGGGAGGTCGGAGCCCAGTAGCGAGGTCGGGGCCCAGGAGCGAGGTCGGGACCCAGGAGCTAGGTCGGGGCCCAGGAGCGAGGTCAGGGCCCAGGAGTGAGGTCGGGGCTGAGGAGTGAGGTCGGGACCCAGGAGCAAGATCGGGGCACAGGAGCAAGGTCAGGGCCCAGGAGCGAGGTCGGGGCCTAGGAGTGAGGTCGGGACCCAGGAGCGAGCGAGGTCGGGACCCAGGAGCGAGGTCACGGTCTAGGAGCGAGGTCAGGGCCTAATTGCAGGGTCGGGGCCCAGGAGCGAGGTCAGGGCCCAGGAGCGAGGTCAGGGCCTAGGAGCTAGGTTGGGGCCCAGGAGTGGGGCGAGGTTAGGGCCGACGAGCAAGGTGGGTACCCAGGAGCGGGCAAGGTACGGGCCCAGGAGCAAGGTCGGGACCCAGGAGCTAGGTCGGGGCCCAGGAGCTAGGTCAGGGCCCAGGAGTGAGGTCGGGGCTGAGGAGTGAGGTCGGGACCCAGGAGCAAGATTGGGGCACAGGAGCAAGGTCAGGGCCCAGGAGCGAGGTCAGGGCCCAGGAGTGAGGTCAGGGCCTAGGAGCGAGGTCAGGACCCAGGAGTAGGGTGAGGTCAGGGCCGAGGAGTGAGGTCAGGGCCTAGGAGCAAGGTCGGGACCCAGGAACGGAGCAAGGTCGGGGCCCAGGAGCGAGGTCGGGGCCCAGAAACGGGGTGAGATCGGGGATCAGGAGCGAGATTAGGGCCCAGGAGCGAGGTTGGGGCCCAGGAGCGACGTCAGGGCCCAGGGGCAGAGCGAGGTCACGACCCAGGAGCGAGGTCAGGGCCCAGGAGCGAGGTCGAGACCCAGGAGCGAGGTCGAGGCCCAGGGGCGAGGTCAGGGCCCAGAAGCGAGGTCACGACCCAGGAGCGAGGTCAGGACCTAGGAGCAAGGTTGAGGCCGAAGAGCGAGGTCAGGGCCCAAGGGCGAGGTCAGGGCCCAGGAGCAAAGTCAGGGCCTAGGAGCGAGGTCAGGGCCTAGGAGCGAGGTCAGGGCCCAGGAGCGAGGTCGGGGCCCAGGAACGGGGTGAGATCGGGGATCAGGAGCGAGGTTAGGGCCCAGGAGCGAGGTTGGGGCCCAGGAGCGACGTCAGGGCCCAGGGGCAGAGCGAGGTCATGACCCAGGAGCGAGGTCAGGGCCCAGGAGCTAGGTCAGGGCCCAGAAGCGAGGTCGGAACCCATGAGTGAGGTCAGGGCCCAGGAGCGAGGTCGGGGCCCTGGAGCAGAGTGAGGTCATGACCCAGGAGCGAGGTCAGGGCCCATGAGTGAGGTCAGGACCTAGGAGCAAGGTTGAGGCCGAAGAGCGAGGTCAGGGCCCAGGGGCGAGGTCAGGGCCCAGGAGCAAAGTCAGGACCTAGGAGCGAGGTCAGGGCCTAGGAGCGAGGTCGGGGCCGAGGAGCGAGGTTGGGGCCTAGGAGCGAGGTCGGGGCCTAGAAGCGAGGTCAGGGCCCAGGAGCGAGGTCAGGGCCCAGGAGCGAGGTCAGGGCCCAGGAGCGAGATCGGGGCCTAGGAGCGAGGTCGGGGCCTAGGAGCGAGGTCGGGGCCTAGGAGCGAGGTCAGGACCCAGGAGCGAGGTCAGGACCCAGGAGCGAGCGAGGTCGGGACCCAGGAGCGAGGTCGGGGCCCAGGAGCGAGATCGGGGCCTAGGAGCGAGGTCAGGGCCCAGGAGCGAGGTCGGGGCCTAGAAGTGAGGTCGGGACCCAGGAGCGAGCAAGGTCTGGACCCAGGAGCGAGGTCACGGCCTAGGAGCGAGGTCAGGACCCAGGAGCGGAGCGAGCTCTGAGCCCAGGAGCGAGGTCAGGGCCGAGGAGCGAGGTCAGGACCCAGGAGCGAGGTCAGGGCCTAGGAGCGAGGTCAGGACCCAGGAGTAGGGCGAGGTCAGGGCCTAGGAGTGAGGTCAGGGCCCAGGAGCAAGGTCGGGACCCAGGAACGGAGCAAGGTCGGGGCCCAGGAGCGAGGTTGGGCATGAGGAGCGAGGTCAGGGCCCAGGAGCGAGGTCAGGGCCCAGGAGCGAGGTCGGAGCCCAGGAGGGAAGTCGGAGCCCAGTAGCGAGGTCGGGGCCCAGGAGCGAGGTCGGGACCCAGGAGCTAGGTCGGGGCCCAGGAGCGAGGTCAGGGCCCAGGAGTGAGGTCGGGGCTGAGGAGTGAGGTCGGGACCCAGGAGCAAGATCGGGGCACAGGAGCAAGGTCAGGGCCCAGGAGCGAGGTCGGGGCCTAGGAGTGAGGTCGGGACCCAGGAGCGAGCGAGGTCGGGACCCAGGAGCGAGGTCACGGTCTAGGAGCGAGGTCAGGGCCTAATTGCAGGGTCGGGGCCCAGGAGCGAGGTCAGGGCCCAGGAGCGAGGTCAGGGCCTAGGAGCTAGGTTGGGGCCCAGGAGTGGGGCGAGGTTAGGGCCGACGAGCAAGGTTGGTACCCAGGAGCGGGCAAGGTACGGGCCCAGGAGCAAGGTCGGGACCCAGGAGCTAGGTCGGGGCCCAGGAGCTAGGTCAGGGCCCAGGAGTGAGGTCGGGGCTGAGGAGTGAGGTCGGGACCCAGGAGCAAGATTGGGGCACAGGAGCAAGGTCAGGGCCCAGGAGCGAGGTCAGGGCCCAGGAGTGAGGTCAGGGCCTAGGAGCGAGGTCAGGACCCAGGAGTAGGGTGAGGTCAGGGCCGAGGAGTGAGATCAGGGCCTAGGAGCAAGGTCGGGACCCAGGAACGGAGCAAGGTCGGGGCCCAGGAGCGAGGTCGGGGCCCAGAAACGGGGTGAGATCGGGGATCAGGAGCGAGATTAGGGCCCAGGAGCGAGGTTGGGGCCCAGGAGCGACGTCAGGGCCCAGGGGCAGAGCGAGGTCACGACCCAGGAGCGAGGTCTGGGCCCAGGAGCGAGGTCGAGACCCAGGAGCGAGGTCGAGGCCCAGGGGCGAGGTCAGGGCCCAGAAGCGAGGTCACGACCCAGGAGCGAGGTCAGGGCCCATGAGTGAGGTCAGGACCTAGGAGCAAGTTTGAGGCCGAAGAGCGAGGTCAGGGCCCAAGGGCGAGGTCAGGGCCCAGGAGCAAAGTCAGGGCCTAGGAGCGAGGTCAGGGCCTAGGAGCGAGGTCAGGGCCCAGGAGCGAGGTCGGGTCCCAGGAGCAAGGTCAGGGCCCAGGAGCAAGGTCGGGACCCAGGAACGGAGCAAGGTCGGGACCTCGGAGCGAGGTCGGGGCCCAGGAGGGAAGTCAGGGCCAGGAGCGAGGTCGGGGCCCAGGAGCGAGTTCGGGGCCTAGGAGCGAGGTCAGGACCCAGGAGCGAGCGAGGTCGGGACCCAGGAGCGAGGTCGGGGCTGAGGAGTGAGGTCAGGGCCCAGGAGCGAGGTCGGGGCCGAGGAGTGAGGTCAGGGCCCAGGAGCGAGGTCAGGGCCCAGGAGCGAGGTCAGGGCCTAGGAGTGAGGTCAGGACCCAGGAGCGAGCGAGGTCGGGACCCAGGAGCGAGGTCACGGCCTAGGAGCGAGGTCAGGACCCAGGAGCGGAGCGAGCTCTGGGCCCAGGAGCGAGGTCAAGGCTGAGGAGCGAGGTCAGGGCCTAGTTGCAGGGTCAGGGCCCAGGAGCGAGGTCAGGGCCCAGGAGCGAGGTCAGGGCCTAGTTGCAGGGTCGGGGCCCAGGAGTGAGGTCAGGGCCCAGGAGCGAGGTCAGGGCCTAGGAGCGAGGTCAGGACCCAGGAGTGGGGCGAGGTCAGGGCCTAGGAGCAAGGTGGGTACCCAGGAGCGGGTGAGGTCCGGGCCCAGGACCGAGTTCGGGACCCAGAAGTGAGGTCGGGACCCAGGAGCGAGCGAGGTCTGGACCCAGGAGTGAGGTCACGGCCTAGGTGCGAGGTCAGGACCCAGGAGCGGAGCGAGCTCTGGGCCCAGGAGCGAGGTCAGGGCCGAGGAGCGAGGTCAGGGCCTAGTTGCAAGGTCGTGGCCCAGGAGCGAGGTCAGGGCCCAGGAGCGAGGTCAGGGCCCAGGAGCGAGGTCGAGACCCAGGAGCAAGGTCGAGGCCCAGGGGCGAGGTCAGGGCCCAGGAGCAAGGTCGGGACCCAGGAACGGAGCAAGGTCGGGGCCCAGGAGCGAGGTTGGGGCCCAGGAGCGACGTCAGGGCCCAGGGGCAGAGCGAGGTCACGACCCAGGAGCGAGGTCAGGGCCCAGGAGCGAGGTCGAGACCCAGGAGCAAGGTCGAGGCCCAGGGGCGAGGTCAGGGCCCAGAAGCGAGGTCAGAACCCATGAGTGAGGTCAGGGCCCAGGAGCGAGGTCGGGGCCCTGGAGCAGAGTGAGGTCACGACCCAGGAGCGAGGTCAGGGCCCAGGAGTGAGGTCAGGACCTAGGAGCAAGGTTGAGGCCGAAGAGCGAGGTCAGGGCCCAGGGGCGAGGTCAGGGCCCAGGAGCAAAGTCAGGGCCTAGGAGCGAGGTCAGGGCCTAGGAGCGAGGTCAGGGCCCAGGAGCGAGGTCGGGTCCCAGGAGCAAGGTCAGGGCCCAGGAGCAAGGTCGGGACCCAGGAACGGAGCAAGGTCGGGACCTCGGAACGAGGTCGGGGCCCAGGAGGGAAGTCAGGGCCCAGGAGCGAGGTCGGGGCCCAGGAGCGAGGTCAGGGCCTAGGAGCGAGGTCAGGACCCAGGAGCGAGCGAGGTCGGGACCCAGGAGCGAGGTCGGGGCTGAGGAGTGAGGTCAGGGCCCAGGAGCAAGATCGGGGCATAGGAGCAAGGTCAGGGCCCAGGAGCGAGGTCGAGGCCGAGGAGCGAGGTCAGGGCCCAGGAGCGAGGTCAGGGCCCAGGAGCGAGTTCGGGGCCTAGGAGCGAGGTCAGGACCCAGGAGCGAGCGAGGTCGGGACCCAGGAGCGAGGTCACGGCCTAGGAGCGAGGTCAGGACCCAGGAGCGGAGCGAGCTCTGGGCCCAGGAGTGAGTTCAGGGCCGAGGAGCGAGGTCAGGGCCTAGTTGCAGGGTCGGGGCCCAGGAGCGAGGTCAGGGCCCAGGAGCGGAGCGAGCTCTGGGCCCAGAAGCGAGGTCAGGGCCGAGGAGCGAGGTCAGGGCCTAGTTGCAGGGTCGGGGCCCAGGAGCGAGGTCAGGGCCCAGGAGCGAGGTCAGGGCCTAGGAGCGAGGTCAGGACCCAGGAGTGGGGCGAGGTCAGGGCCTAGGAGCAAGGTGGGTACCCAGGAGCGGGTGAGGTCCGGGCCCAGGAGCAAGGTCGGGACCCAGGAACGGAGCAAGGTCGGGGCCCAGGAGCGAGGTCGGGGCCCAGGAGCGAGGTTGGGGCTGAGGAGCGAGGTCAGGGCCCAGGAGTGAGGTCAGGGCCCAGGAGCGAAGTCGGAGCCCAGGAGGGAGGTCGGGGCCCAGGAGCGAGGTCGGGGCCCAGGAGCGAGGTCGGGACCCAGGAGCTAGGTCGGGGCCCAGGAGCGAGGTCAGGGCCCAGGAGTGAGGTCGGGGCTGAGGAGTGAGGTCGGGACCCAGGAGCAAGATCGGAGCACAGGAGCAAGGTCAGGGCCCAGGAGCGAGGTCGGGACCGAGGAGTGAGGTCAGGGCCCAGGAGCGAGGTCAGGGCCCAGGAGCGAGGTTGGGGCCTAGGAGTGAGGTCGGGACTCAGGAGCGAGGGAGGTCGGGACCCAGGAGCGAGGTCACGGTCTAGGAGCGAGGTCAGGGCCTAATTGCAGGGTCGGGGCCCAGGAGCGAGGTCAGGGCCCAAGAGTGAGGTCAGGGCCTAGGAGCTAGGTTGGGGCCCAGGAGCGGGGCGAGGTTAGGGCCGACGAGCAAGGTGGGTACCCAGGAGCGGGCAAGGTCCAGGCCCAGAAGCAAGGTCGGGACCCAGGAGCTAGGTCGGGGCCCAGGAGCTAGGTCAGGGCCCAGGAGTGAGGTCGGGGCTGAGGAGTGAGGTCGGGACCCAGGAGCAAGATTGGGGCACAGGAGCAAGGTCAGAGCCCAGGAGCGAGGTCGGGACCGAGGAGCGAGGTCAGGGCCCAGGAGCGAGGTCAGGGCCCAGGAGTGAGGTCGGGGCCTAGGAGTGAGGTCGGGACCCAGGAGCGAGGTCACGGTCTAGGAGCGAGGTCAGGGCCTAGTTGCAGGGTCGGGGCCCAGGATTGAGGTCAGGGCCCAGGAGCGAGGTCAGGGCCCCGGAGCGAGGTCAGGACCCAGGAGTTGGGGCGAGGTCAGGGCCCAGGAGCGAGGTCGGGACCCAGGAGTGAGGTCGGGACCCAGGAGCGAGGTCACGGTCTAGGAGCAAGGTCAGGGCCCAGGAGCGAGGTCGGGACCGAGGAGCGAGGTCAGGGCCCAGGAGCAAGGTCGGGGCCTAGGAGTGAGGTCGGGACCCAGGAGCGAGGTCACGGTCTAGGAGCGAGGTCAGGGCCTAGTTGCAGGGTCGGGGCCCAGGATTGAGGTCAGGGCCCAGGAGCGAGGTCGAGACCCAGGAGCAAGGTCGAGGCCCAGGGGCGAGGTCAGGGCCCAGAAGCGAGGTCAGAACCCATGAGTGAGGTCAGGGCCCAGGAGCGAGGTCGGGGCCCTGGAGCAGAGTGAGGTCACGACCCAGGAGCGAGGTCAGGGCCCAGGAGTGAGGTCAGGACCTAGGAGCAAGGTTGAGGCCGAAGAGCGAGGTCAGGGCCCAGGGGCGAGGTCAGGGCCCAGGAGCAAAGTCAGGGCCTAGGAGCGAGGTCAGGGCCTAGGAGCGAGGTCAGGGCCCAGGAGCGAGGTCAGGGCCCAGGAGCGAGGTTGGGGCCTAGGAGTGAGGTCGGGACCCAGGAGCGAGGGAGGTCGGGACCCAGGAGCGAGGTCACGGTCTAGGAGCGAGGTCAGGGCCTAATTGCAGGGTCGGGGCCCAGGAGCGAGGTCAGGGCCCAAGAGTGAGGTCAGGGCCTAGGAGCTAGGTTGGGGCCCAGGAGCGGGGCGAGGTTAGGGCCGACGAGCAAGGTGGGTACCCAGGAGCGGGCAAGGTCCAGGCCCAGAAGCAAGGTCGGGACCCAGGAGCTAGGTCGGGGCCCAGGAGCTAGGTCAGGGCCCAGGAGTGAGGTCGGGGCTGAGGAGTGAGGTCGGGACCCAGGAGCAAGATTGGGGCACAGGAGCAAGGTCAGAGCCCAGGAGCGAGGTCGGGACCGAGGAGCGAGGTCAGGGCCCAGGAGCGAGGTCAGGGCCCAGGAGTGAGGTCGGGGCCTAGGAGTGAGGTCGGGACCCAGGAGCGAGGTCACGGTCTAGGAGCGAGGTCAGGGCCTAGTTGCAGGGTCGGGGCCCAGGATTGAGGTCAGGGCCCAGGAGCGAGGTCAGGGCCCCGGAGCGAGGTCAGGACCCAGGAGTTGGGGCGAGGTCAGGGCCCAGGAGCGAGGTCGGGACCCAGGAGTGAGGTCGGGACCCAGGAGCGAGGTCACGGTCTAGGAGCAAGGTCAGGGCCCAGGAGCGAGGTCGGGACCGAGGAGCGAGGTCAGGGCCCAGGAGCAAGGTCGGGGCCTAGGAGTGAGGTCGGGACCCAGGAGCGAGGTCACGGTCTAGGAGCGAGGTCAGGGCCTAGTTGCAGGGTCGGGGCCCAGGATTGAGGTCAGGGCCCAGGAGCGAGGTCGAGACCCAGGAGCAAGGTCGAGGCCCAGGGGCGAGGTCAGGGCCCAGAAGCGAGGTCAGAACCCATGAGTGAGGTCAGGGCCCAGGAGCGAGGTCGGGGCCCTGGAGCAGAGTGAGGTCACGACCCAGGAGCGAGGTCAGGGCCCAGGAGTGAGGTCAGGACCTAGGAGCAAGGTTGAGGCCGAAGAGCGAGGTCAGGGCCCAGGGGCGAGGTCAGGGCCCAGGAGCAAAGTCAGGGCCTAGGAGCGAGGTCAGGGCCTAGGAGCGAGGTCAGGGCCCAGGAGCGAGGTCGGGTCCCAGGAGCAAGGTCAGGGCCCAGGAGCAAGGTCGGGACCCAGGAACGGAGCAAGGTCGGGACCTCGGAACGAGGTCGGGGCCCAGGAGGGAAGTCAGGGCCCAGGAGCGAGGTCGGGGCCCAGGAGCGAGGTCAGGGCCTAGGAGCGAGGTCAGGACCCAGGAGCGAGCGAGGTCGGGACCCAGGAGCGAGGTCGGGGCTGAGGAGTGAGGTCAGGGCCCAGGAGCAAGATCGGGGCATAGGAGCAAGGTCAGGGCCCAGGAGCGAGGTCGAGGCCGAGGAGCGAGGTCAGGGCCCAGGAGCGAGGTCAGGGCCCAGGAGCGAGTTCGGGGCCTAGGAGCGAGGTCAGGACCCAGGAGCGAGCGAGGTCGGGACCCAGGAGCGAGGTCACGGCCTAGGAGCGAGGTCAGGACCCAGGAGCGGAGCGAGCTCTGGGCCCAGGAGTGAGTTCAGGGCCGAGGAGCGAGGTCAGGGCCTAGTTGCAGGGTCGGGGCCCAGGAGCGAGGTCAGGGCCCAGGAGCGGAGCGAGCTCTGGGCCCAGAAGCGAGGTCAGGGCCGAGGAGCGAGGTCAGGGCCTAGTTGCAGGGTCGGGGCCCAGGAGCGAGGTCAGGGCCCAGGAGCGAGGTCAGGGCCTAGGAGCGAGGTCAGGACCCAGGAGTGGGGCGAGGTCAGGGCCTAGGAGCAAGGTGGGTACCCAGGAGCGGGTGAGGTCCGGGCCCAGGAGCAAGGTCGGGACCCAGGAACGGAGCAAGGTCGGGGCCCAGGAGCGAGGTCGGGGCCCAGGAGCGAGGTTGGGGCTGAGGAGCGAGGTCAGGGCCCAGGAGTGAGGTCAGGGCCCAGGAGCGAAGTCGGAGCCCAGGAGGGAGGTCGGGGCCCAGGAGCGAGGTCGGGGCCCAGGAGCGACGTCAGGGCCCAGGGGCAGAGTGAGGTCATGACCCAGGAGCGAGGTCAGGGTCCATGAGTGAGGTCAGGATCTAGGAGCAAGGTTGAGGCTGAAGAGCGAGGTCAGGGCCCAGGGGCAAGGTCAGAGCCCAGGAGCAAAGTCAGGGCCTAGGAGCGAGGTCGGGGCCCAGGAGCGAGGTCGGGGCCCAGGAACGGGGTGAGATCGGGGATCAGGAGCGAGGTTAGGGCCCAGGAGCGAGGTTGGGGCCCAGGAGCGACGTCAGGGCCCAGGGGCAGAGCGAGGTCATGACCCAGGAGCGAGGTCAGGGCCCAGGAGCGAGGTCAGGGCCCAGAAGCGAGGTCGGAACCCATGCGTGAGATCGGGGATCAGGAGCGAGGTTAGGGCCCAGGAGCGAGGTTGGGGCCCAGGAGCGACGTCAGGGCCCAGGGGCAGAGTGAGGTCATGACCCAGGAGCGAGGTCAGGGTCCATGAGTGAGGTCAGGATCTAGGAGCAAGGTTGAGGCTGAAGAGCGAGGTCAGGGCCCAGGGGCAAGGTCAGGGCCCAGGAGCAAAGTCAGGGCCTAGGAGCGAGGTCAGGGCCTAGGAGCGAGGTCGGGGCCGAGGAGCGAGGTCGGGGCCTAGGAGCGAGGTCGGGGCCTAGAAGCGAGGTCAGGGCCCAGGAGCGAGGTCAGGGCCCAGGAGCGAGGTCAGGGCCCAGGTGCGAGATCGGGGCCTAGGAGCGAGGTCGGGGCCTAGGAGCGAGGTCGGGGCCTAGGAGCGAGGTCAGGACCCAGGAGCGAGGTCAGGACCCAGGAGCGAGCGAGGTCGGGACCCAGGAGCGAGGTCGGGGCCCAGGAGCGGGATCGGGGCCTAGGAGCGAGGTCAGGGCCCAGGAGCGAGGTCGGGGCCTAGAAGTGAGGTCGGGACCCAGGAGCGAGCAAGGTCTGGACCCAGGAGCGAGGTCACGGCCTAGGAGCGAGGTCAGGACCCAGGAGCGGAGCGAGCTCTGAGCCCAGGAGCGAGGTCAGGGCCGAGGAGCGAGGTCAGGGCCTAGTTGCAAGGTCGGGGCCCAGGAGCGAGGTCAGGGCCCAGGAGCGAGGTCAGGGCCTAGGAGCGAGGTCAGGACCCAGGAGTAGGGCGAGGTCAGGGCCTAGGAGTGAGGTCAGGGCCCAGGAGCAAGGTCGGGACCCAGGAACGGAGCAAGGTCGGGGCCCAGGAGCGAGGTTGGGCATGAGGAGCGAGATCAGGGCCCAGGAGCGAGGTCAGGGCCCAGGAGCGAGGTCGGAGCCCAGGAGGGAGGTCGGAGCCCAGTAGCGAGGTCGGGGCCCAGGAGCGAGGTCGGGACCCAGGAGCTAGGTCGGGGCCCAGGAGCGAGGTCAGGGCCCAGGAGTGAGGTCGGGGCTGAGGAGTGAGGTCGGGACCCAGGAGCAAGATCGGGGCACAGGAGCAAGGTCAGGGCCCAGGAGCGAGGTCGGGGCCTAGGAGTGAGGTCGGGACCCAGGAGCGAGCGAGGTCGGGACCCAGGAGCGAGGTCACGGTCTAGGAGCGAGGTCAGGGCCTAATTGCAGGGTCGGGGCCCAGGAGCGAGGTCAGGGCCCAGGAGCGAGGTCAGGGCCTAGGAGCTAGGTTGGGGCCCAGGAGTGGGGCGAGGTTAGGGCCGACGAGCAAGGTGGGTACCCAGGAGCGGGCAAGGTACGGGCCCAGGAGCAAGGTCGGGACCCAGGAGCTAGGTCGGGGCCCAGGAGCTAGGTCAGGGCCCAGGAGTGAGGTCGGGGCTGAGGAGTGAGGTCGGGACCCAGGAGCAAGATTGGGGCACAGGAGCAAGGTCAGGGCCCAGGAGCGAGGTCAGGGCCCAGGAGTGAGGTCAGGGCCTAGGAGCGAGGTCAGGACCCAGGAGTAGGGTGAGGTCAGGGCCGAGGAGTGAGGTCAGGGCCTAGGAGCAAGGTCGGGACCCAGGAACGGAGCAAGGTCGGGGCCCAGGAGCGAGGTCGGGGCCCAGAAACGGGGTGAGATCGGGGATCAGGAGCGAGATTAGGGCCCAGGAGCGAGGTTGGGGCCCAGGAGCGACGTCAGGGCCCAGGGGCAGAGCGAGGTCACGACCCAGGAGCGAGGTCAGGGCCCAGGAGCGAGGTCGAGACCCAGGAGCGAGGTCGAGGCCCAGGGGCGAGGTCAGGGCCCAGAAGCGAGGTCACGACCCAGGAGCGAGGTCAGGACCTAGGAGCAAGGTTGAGGCCGAAGAGCGAGGTCAGGGCCCAAGGGCGAGGTCAGGGCCCAGGAGCAAAGTCAGGGCCTAGGAGCGAGGTCAGGGCCTAGGAGCGAGGTCAGGGCCCAGGAGCGAGGTCGGGGCCCAGGAACGGGGTGAGATCGGGGATCAGGAGCGAGGTTAGGGCCCAGGAGCGAGGTTGGGGCCCAGGAGCGACGTCAGGGCCCAGGGGCAGAGCGAGGTCATGACCCAGGAGCGAGGTCAGGGCCCAGGAGCTAGGTCAGGGCCCAGAAGCGAGGTCGGAACCCATGAGTGAGGTCAGGGCCCAGGAGCGAGGTCGGGGCCCTGGAGCAGAGTGAGGTCATGACCCAGGAGCGAGGTCAGGGCCCATGAGTGAGGTCAGGACCTAGGAGCAAGGTTGAGGCCGAAGAGCGAGGTCAGGGCCCAGGGGCGAGGTCAGGGCCCAGGAGCAAAGTCAGGACCTAGGAGCGAGGTCAGGGCCTAGGAGCGAGGTCGGGGCCGAGGAGCGAGGTCGGGGCCTAGGAGCGAGGTCGGGGCCTAGAAGCGAGGTCAGGGCCCAGGAGCGAGGTCAGGGCCCAGGAGCGAGGTCAGGGCCCAGGAGCGAGATCGGGGCCTAGGAGCGAGGTCGGGGCCTAGGAGCGAGGTCGGGGCCTAGGAGCGAGGTCAGGACCCAGGAGCGAGGTCAGGACCCAGGAGCGAGCGAGGTCGGGACCCAGGAGCGAGGTCGGGGCCCAGGAGCGAGATCGGGGCCTAGGAGCGAGGTCAGGGCCCAGGAGCGAGGTCGGGGCCTAGAAGTGAGGTCGGGACCCAGGAGCGAGCAAGGTCTGGACCCAGGAGCGAGGTCACGGCCTAGGAGCGAGGTCAGGACCCAGGAGCGGAGCGAGCTCTGAGCCCAGGAGCGAGGTCAGGGCCGAGGAGCGAGGTCAGGACCCAGGAGCGAGGTCAGGGCCTAGGAGCGAGGTCAGGACCCAGGAGTAGGGCGAGGTCAGGGCCTAGGAGTGAGGTCAGGGCCCAGGAGCAAGGTCGGGACCCAGGAACGGAGCAAGGTCGGGGCCCAGGAGCGAGGTTGGGCATGAGGAGCGAGGTCAGGGCCCAGGAGCGAGGTCAGGGCCCAGGAGCGAGGTCGGAGCCCAGGAGGGAAGTCGGAGCCCAGTAGCGAGGTCGGGGCCCAGGAGCGAGGTCGGGACCCAGGAGCTAGGTCGGGGCCCAGGAGCGAGGTCAGGGCCCAGGAGTGAGGTCGGGGCTGAGGAGTGAGGTCGGGACCCAGGAGCAAGATCGGGGCACAGGAGCAAGGTCAGGGCCCAGGAGCGAGGTCGGGGCCTAGGAGTGAGGTCGGGACCCAGGAGCGAGCGAGGTCGGGACCCAGGAGCGAGGTCACGGTCTAGGAGCGAGGTCAGGGCCTAATTGCAGGGTCGGGGCCCAGGAGCGAGGTCAGGGCCCAGGAGCGAGGTCAGGGCCTAGGAGCTAGGTTGGGGCCCAGGAGTGGGGCGAGGTTAGGGCCGACGAGCAAGGTTGGTACCCAGGAGCGGGCAAGGTACGGGCCCAGGAGCAAGGTCGGGACCCAGGAGCTAGGTCGGGGCCCAGGAGCTAGGTCAGGGCCCAGGAGTGAGGTCGGGGCTGAGGAGTGAGGTCGGGACCCAGGAGCAAGATTGGGGCACAGGAGCAAGGTCAGGGCCCAGGAGCGAGGTCAGGGCCCAGGAGTGAGGTCAGGGCCTAGGAGCGAGGTCAGGACCCAGGAGTAGGGTGAGGTCAGGGCCGAGGAGTGAGATCAGGGCCTAGGAGCAAGGTCGGGACCCAGGAACGGAGCAAGGTCGGGGCCCAGGAGCGAGGTCGGGGCCCAGAAACGGGGTGAGATCGGGGATCAGGAGCGAGATTAGGGCCCAGGAGCGAGGTTGGGGCCCAGGAGCGACGTCAGGGCCCAGGGGCAGAGCGAGGTCACGACCCAGGAGCGAGGTCTGGGCCCAGGAGCGAGGTCGAGACCCAGGAGCGAGGTCGAGGCCCAGGGGCGAGGTCAGGGCCCAGAAGCGAGGTCACGACCCAGGAGCGAGGTCAGGGCCCATGAGTGAGGTCAGGACCTAGGAGCAAGTTTGAGGCCGAAGAGCGAGGTCAGGGCCCAAGGGCGAGGTCAGGGCCCAGGAGCAAAGTCAGGGCCTAGGAGCGAGGTCAGGGCCTAGGAGCGAGGTCAGGGCCCAGGAGCGAGGTCGGGTCCCAGGAGCAAGGTCAGGGCCCAGGAGCAAGGTCGGGACCCAGGAACGGAGCAAGGTCGGGACCTCGGAGCGAGGTCGGGGCCCAGGAGGGAAGTCAGGGCCAGGAGCGAGGTCTGGGCCCAGGAGCGAGTTCGGGGCCTAGGAGCGAGGTCAGGACCCAGGAGCGAGCGAGGTCGGGACCCAGGAGCGAGGTCGGGGCTGAGGAGTGAGGTCAGGGCCCAGGAGCGAGGTCGGGGCCGAGGAGTGAGGTCAGGGCCCAGGAGCGAGGTCAGGGCCCAGGAGCGAGGTCAGGGCCTAGGAGTGAGGTCAGGACCCAGGAGCGAGCGAGGTCGGGACCCAGGAGCGAGGTCACGGCCTAGGAGCGAGGTCAGGACCCAGGAGCGGAGCGAGCTCTGGGCCCAGGAGCGAGGTCAAGGCTGAGGAGCGAGGTCAGGGCCTAGTTGCAGGGTCAGGGCCCAGGAGCGAGGTCAGGGCCCAGGAGCGAGGTCAGGGCCTAGTTGCAGGGTCGGGGCCCAGGAGTGAGGTCAGGGCCCAGGAGCGAGGTCAGGGCCTAGGAGCGAGGTCAGGACCCAGGAGTGGGGCGAGGTCAGGGCCTAGGAGCAAGGTGGGTACCCAGGAGCGGGTGAGGTCCGGGCCCAGGACCGAGTTCGGGACCCAGAAGTGAGGTCGGGACCCAGGAGCGAGCGAGGTCTGGACCCAGGAGTGAGGTCACGGCCTAGGTGCGAGGTCAGGACCCAGGAGCGGAGCGAGCTCTGGGCCCAGGAGCGAGGTCAGGGCCGAGGAGCGAGGTCAGGGCCTAGTTGCAAGGTCGTGGCCCAGGAGCGAGGTCAGGGCCCAGGAGCGAGGTCAGGGCCCAGGAGCGAGGTCGAGACCCAGGAGCAAGGTCGAGGCCCAGGGGCGAGGTCAGGGCCCAGGAGCAAGGTCGGGACCCAGGAACGGAGCAAGGTCGGGGCCCAGGAGCGAGGTTGGGGCCCAGGAGCGACGTCAGGGCCCAGGGGCAGAGCGAGGTCACGACCCAGGAGCGAGGTCAGGGCCCAGGAGCGAGGTCGAGACCCAGGAGCAAGGTCGAGGCCCAGGGGCGAGGTCAGGGCCCAGAAGCGAGGTCAGAACCCATGAGTGAGGTCAGGGCCCAGGAGCGAGGTCGGGGCCCTGGAGCAGAGTGAGGTCACGACCCAGGAGCGAGGTCAGGGCCCAGGAGTGAGGTCAGGACCTAGGAGCAAGGTTGAGGCCGAAGAGCGAGGTCAGGGCCCAGGGGCGAGGTCAGGGCCCAGGAGCAAAGTCAGGGCCTAGGAGCGAGGTCAGGGCCTAGGAGCGAGGTCAGGGCCCAGGAGCGAGGTCGGGTCCCAGGAGCAAGGTCAGGGCCCAGGAGCAAGGTCGGGACCCAGGAACGGAGCAAGGTCGGGACCTCGGAACGAGGTCGGGGCCCAGGAGGGAAGTCAGGGCCCAGGAGCGAGGTCGGGGCCCAGGAGCGAGGTCAGGGCCTAGGAGCGAGGTCAGGACCCAGGAGCGAGCGAGGTCGGGACCCAGGAGCGAGGTCGGGGCTGAGGAGTGAGGTCAGGGCCCAGGAGCAAGATCGGGGCATAGGAGCAAGGTCAGGGCCCAGGAGCGAGGTCGAGGCCGAGGAGCGAGGTCAGGGCCCAGGAGCGAGGTCAGGGCCCAGGAGCGAGTTCGGGGCCTAGGAGCGAGGTCAGGACCCAGGAGCGAGCGAGGTCGGGACCCAGGAGCGAGGTCACGGCCTAGGAGCGAGGTCAGGACCCAGGAGCGGAGCGAGCTCTGGGCCCAGGAGTGAGTTCAGGGCCGAGGAGCGAGGTCAGGGCCTAGTTGCAGGGTCGGGGCCCAGGAGCGAGGTCAGGGCCCAGGAGCGGAGCGAGCTCTGGGCCCAGAAGCGAGGTCAGGGCCGAGGAGCGAGGTCAGGGCCTAGTTGCAGGGTCGGGGCCCAGGAGCGAGGTCAGGGCCCAGGAGCGAGGTCAGGGCCTAGGAGCGAGGTCAGGACCCAGGAGTGGGGCGAGGTCAGGGCCTAGGAGCAAGGTGGGTACCCAGGAGCGGGTGAGGTCCGGGCCCAGGAGCAAGGTCGGGACCCAGGAACGGAGCAAGGTCGGGGCCCAGGAGCGAGGTCGGGGCCCAGGAGCGAGGTTGGGGCTGAGGAGCGAGGTCAGGGCCCAGGAGTGAGGTCAGGGCCCAGGAGCGAAGTCGGAGCCCAGGAGGGAGGTCGGGGCCCAGGAGCGAGGTCGGGGCCCAGGAGCGAGGTCGGGACCCAGGAGCTAGGTCGGGGCCCAGGAGCGAGGTCAGGGCCCAGGAGTGAGGTCGGGGCTGAGGAGTGAGGTCGGGACCCAGGAGCAAGATCGGAGCACAGGAGCAAGGTCAGGGCCCAGGAGCGAGGTCGGGACCGAGGAGTGAGGTCAGGGCCCAGGAGCGAGGTCAGGGCCCAGGAGCGAGGTTGGGGCCTAGGAGTGAGGTCGGGACCCAGGAGCGAGGGAGGTCGGGACCCAGGAGCGAGGTCACGGTCTAGGAGCGAGGTCAGGGCCTAATTGCAGGGTCGGGGCCCAGGAGCGAGGTCAGGGCCCAAGAGTGAGGTCAGGGCCTAGGAGCTAGGTTGGGGCCCAGGAGCGGGGCGAGGTTAGGGCCGACGAGCAAGGTGGGTACCCAGGAGCGGGCAAGGTCCAGGCCCAGAAGCAAGGTCGGGACCCAGGAGCTAGGTCGGGGCCCAGGAGCTAGGTCAGGGCCCAGGAGTGAGGTCGGGGCTGAGGAGTGAGGTCGGGACCCAGGAGCAAGATTGGGGCACAGGAGCAAGGTCAGAGCCCAGGAGCGAGGTCGGGACCGAGGAGCGAGGTCAGGGCCCAGGAGCGAGGTCAGGGCCCAGGAGTGAGGTCGGGGCCTAGGAGTGAGGTCGGGACCCAGGAGCGAGGTCACGGTCTAGGAGCGAGGTCAGGGCCTAGTTGCAGGGTCGGGGCCCAGGATTGAGGTCAGGGCCCAGGAGCGAGGTCAGGGCCCCGGAGCGAGGTCAGGACCCAGGAGTTGGGGCGAGGTCAGGGCCCAGGAGCGAGGTCGGGACCCAGGAGTGAGGTCGGGACCCAGGAGCGAGGTCACGGTCTAGGAGCAAGGTCAGGGCCCAGGAGCGAGGTCGGGACCGAGGAGCGAGGTCAGGGCCCAGGAGCAAGGTCGGGGCCTAGGAGTGAGGTCGGGACCCAGGAGCGAGGTCACGGTCTAGGAGCGAGGTCAGGGCCTAGTTGCAGGGTCGGGGCCCAGGATTGAGGTCAGGGCCCAGGAGCGAGGTCAGGGCCTAGGAGCTAGATCGGGGCCCAGGAGCGAGGTCGGGGCCCCGGAGCGAGGTCGGGACCCAGGAGTGAGGTCGGGACCCAGGAGCAAGGTCGGGGCCCGGGAGCGAGGTCGGGACCCAGGAGTGGGGCGAGGTCAGGGCCCAGGAGCGAGGTCGGGACCCAGGAGTGGGGCGAGGTAAGGACCCAGGAGCAAATTCGGGGCCCAGGAGTGAGGTCGGGACCGAGGAGCGGGGCGGGGTCGGGGCCCAGGAGCGAGGTCGGGGCCCAGGGAAGGTGCAGTGTGGACCAGCAGCGAGGTCGGGAGGCCTACACTGCATCCTATGAAACCCAGGGAGAGAGGACCTGTGGGAAGGAGGAAGGAGGACAGTAGGAATGTGTGTGTGTGTGTGTGTGTGTGTGTGTGTGTAGTCGGCTCATGTGAATTTATAATGGGGAACAAAGAAATAGCGGACCAGTTAAACAAATACTTTGATTCTGTCTTCATGAAGGAAGATCAAATAAACTTCTGGAAATACTAGGGGACCGAGGGTCTAGTGAGAAGGAGGAACTGAAGGAAATCCTTATTAGGTGGGAAATTGTGTTAGGGAAATTGATGGGATTGAAGGCTGATAAATCCCCAGGGCCTGATAGTCTGCATCCCAGAGTACTTAAGGAACTAGCCCCAGAAATAATGGATGCATTGGTGATCATTTTCCAACAGTCTATCGACTCTGGATCGGTTCCTATGGACTGGAGGGTAGCTAATGTAACAACACTTTTTAAGAAAGGAGAGTGAGAGAAAACGGATAATTATAGACCGGTTAGCCTGACAGTGGGGAAAATGTTGGAATCAATTATTAAAGATGAAATCGCAGCACATTTGGAAAGCAGTGACGGGATCGGTCCAAGTCAGCATGGATTTATGAAAGGGAAATCCTGCTTGACAAATCTTCTAGAATTTTTTGAGGATGTAACTGGTAGAGTGGATAAGGGAGAACCAGTGGATGTGGTGTATTTGGACTTTCAAAGGGCTTTTGACAAGGTTCCACACAAGAGATTGGTGTGCAAAATTAAAGCACATCATATTGGGGGTAATGTACTGACGTGGATAGAGAACTGGTTGGCAGACAGGCAGCAGAGAGTCGGGATAAACTGGTCCTTTTCAGAATGGCAGGCAGTGACTAGTAGGGCTCAGTGCTGGGACCCCAGCTATTTACAATATTCATTAATGATTTGGATGAGGGAATTGAATGTAATATCTTCAAGTTTGCAGATGACACTAAGCTGGGTGGCGGTGTGAGCTGTGAGGAGGATGCTGAGAGGCTGCAGGGTGACTTGGACGAGTGGGTAAACGCGTGGCAGACGCAGTATAATGTGGATAAATGTGAGGTTATCCACTTTGGTGGTAAAAACATGAAGGCAGAATATTATCTAAATGGTGGCAGATTAGGAAAAGGGGAGGTGCAACGAGACCTGGGTGTCGTGATACATCAGTCATTGAAAGTTGGCATGCAGGTACAGCAGGCGGTGAAGAAGGCAAATGGCATGTTGGTCTTCATAGCTAGGGGATTTGAGTATAGCAGCAGGGAAGTCTTACTGCAGTTGTACAGGGCCTTGGTGAGGCCTCACCTGGAATACTGTGTTCAGTTTTGGTCTCCTAATCGGAGGAAGGACGTTCTTGCTATTGAGGGAGTGCAACGAACGTTCACCAGACTGATTCCTGGGATGGCAGGACTGACATATGAGGAGAGACTGGATCGACTGGGCCTGTATTCACTGAAGTTTAGAGGGATGAGAGGTGATCTCATAGAAACATATACAATTCTGATGGGACTGGACAGGTTAGATGCAGGAAGAATGTTCCCAATGTTGGGAAAGTCCAGAACCAGAGGACATAGTCTAAGGATAAGGGATAAGCCATTTAGGACTGAGATGAGGAGCAACTTCTTCACTCAGAGAGTTGTTAACCTGTGGAATTCCCTACCGCAGAGAGTTGTTGATGCCAGTTCATTGGATATATTCAAGAGGGAGTTAGATATGGCCCTTACGGCTAAAGGGATCAAGGGGTCTGGAGAGAAAGCAGGAAAGGGGTACTGAGATGAATGATCAGCCATGATCTTATTGAATAGTGGTGCAGGCTCGAAGGGCCGGATGGCCTACTCCTGCACCTATTTTCTGTGTTTCTATGTTTCTATGCAGTGGAATCTGGTCTCCAAGATCTTGGTCTGTCAAGCCCGTGTGGTAGCTGGTGAGCAACGGCCACCCCGCATTAAAAGAACTCACACACAGGCATCTTCAACACTTCAAAATGAAGTTCGGGATCTGGAACATCATGGCCCTCATGGACAACCCCAACAGCGACAGACTGGAACGGCGTACTGCTATCGTTGCCCGGGCACTCCGACGCTTCGACATAGACATCGCCACACTGAGCGAGACTTGGTGGGCAGGGGAAGGCCAGCTCAAGGAACAAGGTGGTGATTACACCTTCTTCTGGAAAGGCAAACCAGAAGCAGAACGCCACCTCCATGGGTTGGGCTTCGCCATAAAAAATTAGCTGGTCAGCCATTTCAGAGACTCCCCCTGCGGGATAAACGAATGCCTCATGGCCCTTCGGCTTACCCTAGCCCGGAACCAGTGCACTACGGTCTTCAGTGCATATGCCCCAACACTGGAAGCAACAGACGAGACCAAAGAGGAATTCTACGCCAGCCTTGAACAATTCCTGTCCTGAGTCCCAACGGGCAACAAACTGATCCTCCTTGGCGACTTTAACGCCAGAGTTGGAAAGGACACAGACCTCTGGGGAGGTGTGATCGGCAGAGAGTGGGTAGAGAAAACCAACTCCAACAGTATCCTCCTCCTGACAAAATGCTTAGAACACGGCCTTGTCATAACCAACACCTTGTTCCTTCAGAGAGACAAGTACAAGGCTTCATGGCAACACCATCGCTCCAAGCACTGGCATCTGCTCGACTACGTCATCATCCGAGCGAGGGACCGCAAGGACGTGCGCATCACTCGCGCCATGACAAGAGCTGATGATTGCTGGACGGACCACCGCCTAATCTGCTATGTCATCAACATCAATATAGCCCCAAAGCAGCGACGGCAACAGAAGCAATGCCGCAGGAAAATCAACGCTGGAGCACTCAAAGACCCTGCTAAGAAAGCCCTATTCAGCCAGTGCTTCACTACCAACCTGACGACTCCCAGTGACCCAGAGACGCAGAGTGTCCACAGTGCCTGGTCTGCCCTCAAGGCCTCCATAATTAGCATCTAGGAAGAGACGCTTGGTCACTCGACCAGGAAACACCAAGAAAGGTTTGACGAAAATGACCAGGAGATTCAGGAGCTAATAAGCCGCAAGCACAAGGCATTCTTGAACTGGTAACAGCAACGCAACTCGAGAGCAAGAAAGCAGCTCTACAGACGTTTGAAGGCCGAGGTCCAACATAAAACTCGCGACCTAAAGAACAGATGGTGGGTGGAAAAAATGCAGGAGATCCAGCAACTAGCCGACAACCATGATGTGCGAGGATTCTTTAGCGCAGTCAAGCCCACCTACGGCCCAAGCACCCAAGGTCCTACCTCACTGTGAACCAAGAATGGAGAGGTGCTCATCAAGGGCAGAGAGGCAGTCAGTGCCCGCTGGATGGAGCACTTCGAAGATCTCCTTAACCGAGAATCTGTCTTCCACGTGAGTGTCCTCGACTCCATCTTGCAACATGCTACCCGCCACCACCTCAGTACAACACCAGCCCGGCATGAGGCTGAAAAGGCCATCCGACAACTGAAAAATAACAAGGCCTCAGGAGCAGATGGAATCCTTGCCGAAGCACTAAAGCATGGCGGAGAAGCACTTTTGACACAAATCCATGACTTCATCTCTCTTATCTGGAAGGAGAAGAGCATGCCAGGGGATCTCAGAGACGCCGTACTCGTGACCATCTTCAAGAAAGGTGACTAGTCCGATTGTGGTAATTACAGAGGAGTTTCCCTGCTGTTTGCCACAGGGAAGGTCATTGCAAGAATCCTCCTCAATCGCCTTCTCCCTGTGGCTGAAGAGCTCCTCCCAGACTCGCAATGCGGATTCTGCCCACTAAGGGGCACAATGAACATGATCTTCACCGTGTCTCAAATGCAAGAAAAATGCAGGGAGCAGCACCAACCTCTGTACATGGCCTTCTTTGACCTCACAAAGGCCTTCGGCACTGTCAACTGGGAGGGATTATGGAGCGTCCTCCTCAAATTCGACTGCCCTCAAAGGTTTGTCACCATCCTCTGCCTGCTTCCCGATGATATGCAAGCCGTGATCCTGACCAACGGATCCACCACAGACCCAATACAGGTGCGGACCGGGGTCAAGCAAGGCTGTGTCATCACATCAACGCTCTTCTCGATATTCCTTGCTGCAATGCTCCATCTCACCCTCAATAAGCTCCCCGCTGGAGTGGAGCTAATCTACAGAACAAACAGGAAACTGTTCAACCTCCGCCACCTCCAATCCAGATCCAAGGTCGTTCCATCCTCTGTCATTGAATTACAATATGCAGACAATACTTGCGTTTGCACACACTCAGAGGTCGAACTCCAAACCATCGGCAACACCTTCACTGAAGCGTATGAGAGTATGGGCCTTACACTAAACATCCGTAAGACAAGGGTCCTCTACCAACCTGTCCCCACTATATTTACTGCCCCCTGAATAGCAAGATTCATGACATGGCCTTGGACAACATGAACCATTTTCCATTCTTCGGGAGCCTACTGTCAACAAAGACAGACATCGATGACGAAGCCCAACACCACCTTCAGTGTGCCAGTGCAGCCTTCGATCGCCTGAGGAAGAGAGTGTTTGAAGACCAGGACCTCAAACCCACCACCAAGCTCATGGTCGACAGAGCAGTACTGATACCCGCCCTCCTATACGCTTCAGAGACATGGACTATGTACAGCAAGCATCTCAAAGCACTGGAGAAATACCACCAACGGTGACTCCGCAAAATCCTGCAAATCCATTTACAACGTCAGTGCTCTTGCTCAGGCCATCATCCCCATCATCGAAGCATTGACCATTCTCGATCAGCTCCGATGGATGGGCCACATTGTCCGCATGCCCAATACGAGACTCCCAAAACAAGTGCTCTACTCCGACACCGGAAGCAAGCCCCAGGTGGGCAGAGGAAATGCTTCAAAGTCACCCTCAAAGCCTGTTTGAAAAAGTGTAACATCCACACCAACGCCTGGGAATCCCTGGCCCAAGCCACTCCAAGTGGAGGAGAAGCATCCGGGAAGGCGCTGAACACCTCGAGTCTCTTTGCCGGCTACAT
This sequence comes from Pristiophorus japonicus, assembly GCF_044704955.1. NCBI lineage: Eukaryota > Metazoa > Chordata > Chondrichthyes > Pristiophoridae > Pristiophorus > Pristiophorus japonicus. Next base: position 69,433,739 of record NC_091996.1, read on the forward strand.
ACCGAAGCCAAATACAAACAACGGAAGGAGTGCACGGCAACGGAAGGAGCGCAGCCCACCCACCCGTCCCTCCAACCAACGTCTGCCCCACCTGTGACAGAGACTGTGGGTCCCACATTGGAATCATCAGTCACCTGAGAACTCACATTATTGTCGAAGCAAGTCATCCTCAACTCCGAGTTACTGCCTAAGAAGAAGAAGTAAAGTACTGGTGGGTACAGGTCTGACACTGCATAACACTGGGGTACAGTACTGGTGTGTACAGGTCTGTCACTGTATAACACTGGGGTACAGTACTGGTGGGTACAGGTCTGACACTGCATAACACTGGGGTACAGTACTGGTGTGTACAGGTCTGTCACTGTATAACACTGGGGTACAGTACTGGTGTGTACAGGTCTGTCACTGTATAACACTGGGGTACAGTACTGGTGGGTACAGCTCTGACACTGCATAACACTGGGGTACAGTACTGGTGTGTACAGGTCTGTCACTGTATAACACTGGGGTGCAGTACTGGTGGGTACAGGTCTGTCAGTGTATAACACTGGGGTACAGTACGGGTGGGTACAGGTCTGTAACTGTATAACACTGGGGTACAGTACTGGTGGGTACAGGTCGTCATTGTATAACACTGGGGTACAGTACTGTTGGGTACAGGTCTGTCAGTGTATAACACTGGGGTGCAGTACTGGTGGGTACAGGTTTGTCAGTGTATAACACTGGGGTGCAGTACTGGTGGGTACAGGTCTGTCACTGTACAACACTGGGGTGCAGTACTGGTGGGTACAGGTCTGTCAGTGTATAACACTGGGGTACAGTACTGGTGGGTACAGGTTTGTCAGTGTATAATACTGGGGTACAGTACTGGTGGATATAGGTCTGTCACTGTATAACACTGGGATACAGTACTGGTGGGTACAGGTCTGTCATTGTATAACACTGGGGTACAGTACTGGTGGGTACAGGTCTGTCACTGTACAACACTGGGATGCAGTACTGGTGGGTACAGGTCTGTCAGTGTATAACACTGGGGTACAGTACTGGTGGGTACAGGTTTGTCACTGTATAATACTGGGGTACAGTACTGGTGGATATCGGTCTGTCACTGTATAACACTGAGGTACAGTTCTGGTGGGTACAGGTCTGTCACTGTATCACACTGGGGTAGTGTACTGGTGGGTACAGCTCTGTCTCTGTATAACACTGGGGTACAGCATTGCTGGGTACAGGTCTGTCACTGTATAACACTGGGGTTCAGTAATGGTGTGGACAGGTCTGTCACTGTATAACACAGGGGCGCAGTAGTGGTGGGTATAGGTCTGTCATTGTATAACACTGGGGTACAGTACTGATGGGTACAGGTTTGTCACTGTATAATACTGGGGGACAGTACTTGTGAGTACAGGTCTGTCACTGTATAACACTGGGGGACAGTACTTGTGAGTACAGGTCTGTCACCGTATATTACTTGGGTACAGTACTGGTGAATACAGGACTGTCTCTGTATAACTCTGAGGTACAGTACTGGTGGGTACAGGGGGGTCTGTCTCTGTATAACACTGAGGTACAATACTGGTGGGTCCAGGTCTGTCACCGTATAATACTGGGGTACAGTACTGGTGGATACAGGTCTGTCAGTGTATAATACTAGGGTACAATGCTGGTGGGTACAGATCTGTCACTGATTAACACTGGATACAGGACTGGTAGGTAAAGGTCTGTCTCAGTATAACACTGGGATACAGTACTGGTGGGTACAGGTCTGTCACTGTATGACACTGGGGTACAGTGGTGGTGGGTACAGGTCTGTCACTGTATAACACTGGGGTACAGTACTGGTGGGTACAGGTCTGTCTCTGCACAACACTGGGGTACTGTAATGGTGGGTACAGGTCTGTCACTGTATAACACTGGGGTACAGTATTGATGGGTACAGGTCTGGTCACCGTATAATACTGGGGTACAGTACTGGTGGGTACAGATATGTCTCTGTATAACAGTGGGGCACAGCACTGGTGGGTACAGGCCTGTCACTGTATAACACTGCGGTACAGTGCTGGTGGGTACAGGTCTGTCACTGTACAATACTGGGGTACGGTACTGGTGGATACAGGTCTGTCAGTGTATAAAACTGGGATACAGTACTGGTGGGTACAGTTCTGTCATTGTATAACACTGGGGTACAGTACTGGTGGGTACAAATCTGTCTCTGTATAACACTGGGGTACAGTACTGGTGGGGACAGTTTTGTCTGTCCATAACAATGTGGTACTGTACTGGTGGGCTAGGTTTGTCACTGTATAACATTGGGCTATATTACTGGTGCGTACAGGTCTATCACAGTATAATATTGGGGTACAGTACTGGTGGGTACAGGTCTGTCACTGTATAACACTGTGGTACAATGCTGGTGGGTACAGGTCTGTCACTGATTAACACTGGATACAGGACTGGTGGGTACAGGTCTGTCACTGTATAACACTGAAATACAGTACTGGTGGGTACGGGTCTGTCACTGTATAACACTGGGGTACAGTACTGGTGGGTACAGGTCTGTCACCGTAAAATACTGGGGTACAGCACTGGTGGATACAGGTCTGTCGATGTACAGTACTGGTGGGTAGAGGTCTGTCACTGTATAACACTGGGGTACAGCAGTGGTGGGTACAGGTCTGTCACTGTAAAATACTAGGGTACAATGCTGGTGGGTACAGGTCAGTCACTGATTAACACTGGGCAAAGTACTGGTGGATACAGGTCTGTCAGTGTATAACGCTAGGGTACAGTACTGGTGGCTACAGATATGTCTCTGTATAACAGTGGGGTACAGCACTGGTGGGTACAGGTCTGTCACTGTATAACACTGGGGTACAGTGCTGGTGGGTACAGGTCTGTCACTGTAAAATACTGGGGTACGGTACTGGTGGATACAGGTCTGTCAGTGTATAAATCTGGGATACAGTACTGGTGGGTACAGGTCTGTCAGTGTATAACGCTGGGGTACAGTACTCGTGGGTACAGGTCTGTCACCGTATAATACTGGGGTACAGTACTGGTGGATACAGGTCTGTCTGTGTCGAACACTGGGGTACAGTACTGGTGGATACAGGTCTGTCAGTGTATAACGCTGGGGTACAGTTCTGGTGGGTACAGATATGTCTCTGTATAACAGTGGGGTACAGCACTGGTGGGTACAGGTCTGTAACTGTATAACACTGGGGTAAGTGCTGGTGGGTACAGGTCTGTCACTGTACAATACTGGGGTACGGTACTGGTGGATACAGGTCTGTCAGTGTATAAAACTGGGATACAGTACTGGTGGGTACAGTTCTGTCATTGTATAACACTGGGGTACAGTACTGGTGGGTACAAATCTGTCTCTGTATAACACTGGGGTACAGTACTGGTGGGGACAGTTCTGTCTGTCCATAACAATGTGGTACTGTACTGGTGGGCTAGGTTTGTCACTGTATAACATTGGGCTATATTACTGGTGCGTACAGGTCTATCACAGTATAATATTGGGGTACAGTACTGGTGGGCACAGGTCTGTCACTGTATAACACTGGGGTACAATGCTGGTGGGTACAGGTCTGTCACTGATTAACACTGGATACAGGACTGGTGGGTACAGGTCTGTCACTGTATAACACTGGGGTACAGTGGTGGTGGGTACAGGTCTGTCACTGCACAACACTGGAGTACTCTAATGGTGGGTACAGGTCTGTCACTGTATAACACTGAAGTACAGTACTGGTGGGTACAGGTCTGTCACTGTATAACACTGGGGTACAGTACTGGTGGGTACAGGTCTGTCACCGTAAAATACTGGGGTACAGCACTGGTGGATACAGGTCTGTCGATGTACAGTACTGGTGGGTAGAGGTCTGTCACTGTATAACACTGGGGTACAGCAGTGGTGGGTACAGGTCTGTCACTGTAAAATACTAGGGTACAATGGTGGTGGGTACAGGTCAGTCACTGATTAACACTGGGCAAAGTACTGGTGGATACAGGTCTGTCAGTGTATAACGCTAGGGTACAGTACTGGTGGGTACAGATATGTCTCTGTCTAACAGTGGGGTACAGCACTGGTGAGTACAGGTCTGTAACTGTATAACACTGGGGTACAGTGCTGTGGGTACAGGTCTGTCACTGTACAATACTGGGGTATGGTACTGGTGGATACAGGTCTGTCAGTGTATAAAACTGGGATACAGTACTTGTGGGTACAGGTCTGTCACTGTACAATACTGGGGTACAGTACTGGTGGATACAGGTCTGTCAGTGTATAAAACTGGGATACAGTACTTGTGGGTACAGGTCTGTCAGTGTATAACGCTGGGGTACAGTACTCGTGGGTACAGGTCTGTCACCGTATAATACTGGGGTGCAGTACTGGTGGATACAGGTCTGTCTGTGTCGAACACTGGGGTACAGTACTGGTGGATACAGGTCTGTCAGTGTATAACGCTGGGGTACAGTTCTGGTGGGTACAGATATGTCTCTGTATAACAGTGGGGTACAGCACTGGTGGGTACAGGTCTGTCACTGTATAACACTGGGGTAAGTGCTGGTGGGTACAGGTCTGTCACTGTACAATACTGGGATACGGTACTGGTGGATACAGGTCTGTCAGTGTATAAAACTGGGATACAGTACTGGTGGGTACAGGTCTGTCATTGTATAACACTGGGGTACAGTACGGGTGGGTACAGGTCTGTAACTGTATAACACTGGGGTACAGTACTGGTGGGTACAGGTCTGTCATTGTATAACACTGGGGTACAGTACTGTTGGGTACAGGTCTGTCAGTGTATAACACTGGGGTGCAGTACTGGTGGGTACAGGTTTGTCAGTGTATAACACTGGGGTGCAGTACTGGTGGGTACAGGTCTGTCACTGTACAACACTGGGGTGCAGTACTGGTGGGTACAGGTCTGTCAGTGTATAACACTGGGGTACAGTACTGGTGGGTACAGGTTTGTCAGTGTATAATACTGGGGTACAGTACTGGTGGATATAGGTCTGTCACTGTATAACACTGGGATACAGTGCTGGTGGGTACAGGTCTGTCATTGTATAACACTGGGGTACAGTACTGGTGGGTACAGGTCTGTCACTGTACAACACTGGGGTGCAGTACTGGTGGGTACAGGTCTGTCAGTGTATAACACTGGGGTACAGTACTGGTGGGTACAGGTTTGTCACTGTATAATACTGGGGTACAGTACTGGTGGATATCGGTCTGTCACTGTATAACACTGAGGTACAGTACTGGTGGGTACAGGTCTGTCACTGTATCACACTGGGGTAGTGTACTGGTGGGTACAGCTCTGTCTCTGTATAACACTGGGGTACAGCATTGCTGGGTACAGGTCTGTCACTGTATAACACTGGGGTTCAGTAATGGTGTGGACAGGTCTGTCACTGTATAACACAGGGGCGCAGTAGTGGTGGGTATAGGTCTGTCATTGTATAACACTGGGGTACAGTACTGATGGGTACAGGTTTGTCACTGTATAATACTGGGGGACAGTACTTGTGAGTACAGGTCTGTCACTGTATAACACTGGGGGACAGTACTTGTGAGTACAGGTCTGTCACCGTATATTACTTGGGTACAGTACTGGTGAATACAGGACTGTCTCTGTATAACTCTGAGGTACAGTACTGGTGGGTACAGGGGGGTCTGTCTCTGTATAACACTGAGGTACAATACTGGTGGGTCCAGGTCTGTCACCGTATAATACTGGGGTACAGTACTGGTGGATACAGGTCTGTCAGTGTATAATACTAGGGTACAATGCTGGTGGGTACAGATCTGTCACTGATTAACACTGGATACAGGACTGGTGGGTAAAGGTCTGTCTCAGTATAACACTGGGATACAGTACTGGTGGGTACAGGTCTGTCACTGTATAACACTGGGGTACAGTGGTGGTGGGTACAGGTCTGTCACTGTATAACACTGGGGTACAGTACTGGTGGGTACAGGTCTGTCTCTGCACAACACTGGGGTACTGTAATGGTGGGTACAGGTCTGTCACTGTATAACACTGGGGTACAGTATTGATGGGTACAGGTCTGGTCACCGTATAATACTGGGGTACAGTACTGGTGGGTACAGATATGTCTCTGTATAACAGTGGGGCACAGCACTGGTGGGTACAGGCCTGTCACTGTATAACACTGCGGTACAGTGCTGGTGGGTACAGGTCTGTCACTGTACAATACTGGGGTACGGTACTGGTGGATACAGGTCTGTCAGTGTATAAAACTGGGATACAGTACTGGTGGGTACAGTTCTGTCATTGTATAACACTGGGGTACAGTACTGGTGGGTACAAATCTGTCTCTGTATAACACTGGGGTACAGTACTGGTGGGGACAGTTTTGTCTGTCCATAACAATGTGGTACTGTACTGGTGGGCTAGGTTTGTCACTGTATAACATTGGGCTATATTACTGGTGCGTACAGGTCTATCACAGTATAATATTGGGGTACAGTACTGGTGGGTACAGGTCTGTCACTGTATAACACTGTGGTACAATGCTGGTGGGTACAGGTCTGTCACTGATTAACACTGGATACAGGACTGGTGGGTACAGGTCTGTCACTGTATAACACTGAAGTACAGTACTGGTGGGTACGGGTCTGTCACTGTATAACACTGGGGTACAGTACTGGTGGGTACAGGTCTGTCACCGTAAAATACTGGGGTACAGCACTGGTGGATACAGGTCTGTCGATGTACAGTACTGGTGGGTAGAGGTCTGTCACTGTATAACACTGGGGTACAGCAGTGGTGGGTACAGGTCTGTCACTGTAAAATACTAGGGTACAATGCTGGTGGGTACAGGTCAGTCACTGATTAACACTGGGCAAAGTACTGGTGGATACAGGTCTGTCAGTGTATAACGCTAGGGTACAGTACTGGTGGCTACAGATATGTCTCTGTATAACAGTGGGGTACAGCACTGGTGGGTACAGGTCTGTCACTGTATAACACTGGGGTACAGTGCTGGTGGGTACAGGTCTGTCACTGTAAAATACTGGGGTACAGCACTGGTGGATACAGGTCTGTCGATGTACAGTACTGGTGGGTAGAGGTCTGTCACTGTATAACACTGGGGTACAGCAGTGGTGGGTACAGGTCTGTCACTGTAAAATACTAGGGTACAATGCTGGTGGGTACAGGTCAGTCACTGATTAACACTGGGCAAAGTACTGGTGGATACAGGTCTGTCAGTGTATAACGCTAGGGTACAGTACTGGTGGCTACAGATATGTCTCTGTATAACAGTGGGGTACAGCACTGGTGGGTACAGGTCTGTCACTGTATAACACTGGGGTACAGTGCTGGTGGGTACAGGTCTGTCACTGTAAAATACTGGGGTACGGTACTGGTGGATACAGGTCTGTCAGTGTATAAATCTGGGATACAGTACTGGTGGGTACAGGTCTGTCAGTGTATAACGCTGGGGTACAGTACTCGTGGGTACAGGTCTGTCACCGTATAATACTGGGGTACAGTACTGGTGGATACAGGTCTGTCTGTGTCGAACACTGGGGTACAGTACTGGTGGATACAGGTCTGTCAGTGTATAACGCTGGGGTACAGTTCTGGTGGGTACAGATATGTCTCTGTATAACAGTGGGGTACAGCACTGGTGGGTACAGGTCTGTAACTGTATAACACTGGGGTAAGTGCTGGTGGGTACAGGTCTGTCACTGTACAATACTGGGGTACGGTACTGGTGGATACAGGTCTGTCAGTGTATAAAACTGGGATACAGTACTGGTGGGTACAGTTCTGTCATTGTATAACACTGGGGTACAGTACTGGTGGGTACAAATCTGTCTCTGTATAACACTGGGGTACAGTACTGGTGGGGACAGTTCTGTCTGTCCATAACAATGTGGTACTGTACTGGTGGGCTAGGTTTGTCACTGTATAACATTGGGCTATATTACTGGTGCGTACAGGTCTATCACAGTATAATATTGGGGTACAGTACTGGTGGGCACAGGTCTGTCACTGTATAACACTGGGGTACAATGCTGGTGGGTACAGGTCTGTCACTGATTAACACTGGATACAGGACTGGTGGGTACAGGTCTGTCACTGTATAACACTGGGGTACAGTGGTGGTGGGTACAGGTCTGTCACTGCACAACACTGGGGTACTCTAATGGTGGGTACAGGTCTGTCACTGTATAACACTGAAGTACAGTACTGGTGGGTACAGGTCTGTCACTGTATAACACTGGGGTACAGTACTGGTGGGTACAGGTCTGTCACCGTAAAATACTGGGGTACAGCACTGGTGGATACAGGTCTGTCGATGTACAGTACTGGTGGGTAGAGGTCTGTCACTGTATAACACTGGGGTACAGCAGTGGTGGGTACAGGTCTGTCACTGTAAAATACTAGGGTACAATGGTGGTGGGTACAGGTCAGTCACTGATTAACACTGGGCAAAGTACTGGTGGATACAGGTCTGTCAGTGTATAACGCTAGGGTACAGTAATGGTGGCTACAGATATGTCTCTGTATAACAGTGGGGTACAGCACTGGTGGGTACATGTCTGTCACTGTATAACACTGGGGTACAGTGCTGGGGGGTACAGGTCTGTCACTGTAAAATACTGGGGTACGATACTGGTGGATACAGGTCTGTCAGTGTATAAAACTGGGATACAGTACTTGTGGGTACAGGTCTGTCACTGTACAATACTGGGGTACAGTACTGGTGGATACAGGTCTGTCAGTGTATAAAACTGGGATACAGTACTTGTGGGTACAGGTCTGTCAGTGTATAACGCTGGGGTACAGTACTCGTGGGTACAGGTCTGTCACCGTATAATACTGGGGTACAGTACTGGTGGATACAGGTCTGTCTGTGTCGAACACTGGGGTACAGTACTGGTGGATACAGGTCTGTCAGTGTATAACGCTGGGGTACAGTTCTGGTGGGTACAGATATGTCTCTGTATAACAGTGGGGTACAGCACTGGTGGGTACAGGTCTGTCACTGTATAACACTGGGGTAAGTGCTGGTGGGTACAGGTCTGTCACTGTACAATACTGGGATACGGTACTGGTGGATACAGGTCTGTCAGTGTATAAAACTGGGATACAGTACTGGTGGGTACAGGTCTGTCATTGTATAACACTGGGGTACAGTACGGGTGGGTACAGGTCTGTAACTGTATAACACTGGGGTACAGTACTGGTGGGTACAGGTCTGTCATTGTATAACACTGGGGTACAGTACTGTTGGGTACAGGTCTGTCAGTGTATAACACTGGGGTGCAGTACTGGTGGGTACAGGTTTGTCAGTGTATAACACTGGGGTGCAGTACTGGTGGGTACAGGTCTGTCACTGTACAACACTGGGGTGCAGTACTGGTGGGTACAGGTCTGTCAGTGTATAACACTGGGGTACAGTACTGGTGGGTACAGGTTTGTCAGTGTATAATACTGGGGTACAGTACTGGTGGATATAGGTCTGTCACTGTATAACACTGGGATACAGTACTGGTGGGTACAGGTCTGTCATTGTATAACACTGGGGTACAGTACTGGTGGGTACAGGTCTGTCACTGTACAACACTGGGGTGCAGTACTGGTGGGTACAGGTCTGTCAGTGTATAACACTGGGGTACAGTACTGGTGGGTACAGGTTTGTCACTGTATAATACTGGGGTACAGTACTGGTGGATATCGGTCTGTCACTGTATAACACTGAGGTACAGTTCTGGTGGGTACAGGTCTGTCACTGTATCACACTGGGGTAGTGTACTGGTGGGTACAGCTCTGTCTCTGTATAACACTGGGGTACAGCATTGCTGGGTACAGGTCTGTCACTGTATAACACTGGGGTTCAGTAATGGTGTGGACAGGTCTGTCACTGTATAACACAGGGGCGCAGTAGTGGTGGGTATAGGTCTGTCATTGTATAACACTGGGGTACAGTACTGATGGGTACAGTTTTGTCACTGTATAATACTGGTGGACAGTACTTGTGAGTACAGGTCTGTCACTGTATAACACTGGGGGACAGTACTTGTGAGTACAGGTCTGTCACCGTATATTACTTGGGTACAGTACTGGTGAATACAGGACTGTCTCTGTATAACTCTGAGGTACAGTACTGGTGGGTACAGGGGGGTCTGTCTCTGTATAACACTGAGGTACAATACTGGTGGGTCCAGGTCTGTCACCGTATAATACTGGGGTACAGTACTGGTGGATACAGGTCTGTCAGTGTATAATACTAGGGTACAATGCTGGTGGGTACAGATCTGTCACTGATTAACACTGGATACAGGACTGGTGGGTAAAGGTCTGTCTCAGTATAACACTGGGATACAGTACTGGTGGGTACAGGTCTGTCACTGTATAACACTGGGGTACAGTGGTGGTGGGTACAGGTCTGTCACTGTATAACACTGGGGTACAGTACTGGTGGGTACAGGTCTGTCTCTGCACAACACTGGGGTACTGTAATGGTGGGTACAGGTCTGTCACTGTATAACACTGGGGTACAGTATTGATGGGTACAGGTCTGGTCACCGTATAATACTGGGGTACAGTACTGGTGGGTACAGATATGTCTCTGTATAACAGTGGGGCACAGCACTGGTGGGTACAGGCCTGTCACTGTATAACACTGCGGTACAGTGCTGGTGGGTACAGGTCTGTCACTGTACAATACTGGGGTACGGTACTGGTGGATACAGGTCTGTCAGTGTATAAAACTGGGATACAGTACTGGTGGGTACAGTTCTGTCATTGTATAACACTGGGGTACAGTACTGGTGGGTACAAATCTGTCTCTGTATAACACTGGGGTACAGTACTGGTGGGGACAGTTTTGTCTGTCCATAACAATGTGGTACTGTACTGGTGGGCTAGGTTTGTCACTGTATAACATTGGGCTATATTACTGGTGCGTACAGGTCTATCACAGTATAATATTGGGGTACAGTACTGGTGGGTACAGGTCTGTCACTGTATAACACTGTGGTACAATGCTGGTGGGTACAGGTCTGTCACTGATTAACACTGGATACAGGACTGGTGGGTACAGGTCTGTCACTGTATAACACTGAAGTACAGTACTGGTGGGTACGGGTCTGTCACTGTATAACACTGGGGTACAGTACTGGTGGGTACAGGTCTGTCACCGTAAAATACTGGGGTACAGCACTGGTGGATACAGGTCTGTCGATGTACAGTACTGGTGGGTAGAGGTCTGTCACTGTATAACACTGGGGTACAGCAGTGGTGGGTACAGGTCTGTCACTGTAAAATACTAGGGTACAATGCTGGTGGGTACAGGTCAGTCACTGATTAACACTGGGCAAAGTACTGGTGGATACAGGTCTGTCAGTGTATAACGCTAGGGTACAGTACTGGTGGCTACAGATATGTCTCTGTATAACAGTGGGGTACAGCACTGGTGGGTACAGGTCTGTCACTGTATAACACTGGGGTACAGTGCTGGTGGGTACAGGTCTGTCACTGTAAAATACTGGGGTATGGTACTGGTGGATACAGGTCTGTCAGTGTATAAATCTGGGATACAGTACTGGTGGGTACAGGTCTGTCAGTGTATAACGCTGGGGTACAGTACTCGTGGGTACAGGTCTGTCACCGTATAATACTGGGGTACAGTACTGGTGGATACAGGTCTGTCTGTGTCGAACACTGGGGTACAGTACTGGTGGATACAGGTCTGTCAGTGTATAACGCTGGGGTACAGTTCTGGTGGGTACAGATATGTCTCTGTATAACAGTGGGGTACAGCACTGGTGGGTACAGGTCTGTAACTGTATAACACTGGGGTAAGTGCTGGTGGGTACAGGTCTGTCACTGTACAATACTGGGGTACGGTACTGGTGGATACAGATCTGTCAGTGTATAAAACTGGGATACAGTAATGGTGGGTACAGTTCTGTCATTGTATAACACTGGGGTACAGTACTGGTGGGTACAAATCTGTCTCTGTATAACACTGGGGTACAGTACTGGTGGGGACAGTTCTGTCTGTCCATAACAATGTGGTACTGTACTGGTGGGCTAGGTTTGTCACTGTATAACATTGGGCTATATTACTGGTGCGTACAGGTCTATCACAGTATAATATTGGGGTACAGTACTGGTGGGCACAGGTCTGTCACTGTATAACACTGGGGTACAATGCTGGTGGGTACAGGTCTGTCACTGATTAACACTGGATACAGGACTGGTGGGTACAGGTCTGTCACTGTATAACACTGGGGTACAGTGGTGGTGGGTACAGGTCTGTCACTGCACAACACTGGGGCACTCTAATGGTGGGTACAGGTCTGTCACTGTATAACACTGAAGTACAGTACTGGTGGGTACAGGTCTGTCACTGTATAACACTGGGGTACAGTACTGGTGGGTACAGGTCTGTCACCGTAAAATACTGGGGTACAGCACTGGTGGATACAGGTCTGTCGATGTACAGTACTGGTGGGTAGAGGTCTGTCACTGTATAACACTGGGGTACAGCAGTGGTGGGTACAGGTCTGTCACTGTAAAATACTAGGGTACAATGGTGGTGGGTACAGGTCAGTCACTGATTAACACTGGGCAAAGTACTGGTGGATACAGGTCTGTCAGTGTATAACGCTAGGGTACAGTAATGGTGGCTACAGATATGTCTCTGTATAACAGTGGGGTACAGCACTGGTGGGTACATGTCTGTCACTGTATAACACTGGGGTACAGTGCTGGGGGGTACAGGTCTGTCACTGTAAAATACTGGGGTACGATACTGGTGGATACAGGTCTGTCAGTGTATAAATCTGGGATACAGTACTGGTGGGTACAGGTCTGTCAGTGTATAACGCTGGGGTACAGTACTCGTGGGTACAGGTCTGTCACCGTATAATATTGGGGTACAGTACTGGTGGATACAGGTCTGTCTGTGTCGAACACTGGGGTACAGTACGGGTGGATACAGGTCTGTCAGTGTATAACGCTGGGGTACAGTACTGGTGGGTACAGATATGTCTCTGTCTAACAGTGGGGTACAGCACTGGTGAGTACAGGTCTGTAACTGTATAACACTGGGGTACAGTGCTGTGGGTACAGGTCTGTCACTGTACAATACTGGGGTATGGTACTGGTGGATACAGGTCTGTCAGTGTATAAAACTGGGATACAGTACTTGTGGGTACAGGTCTGTCACTGTACAATACTGGGGTACAGTACTGGTGGATACAGGTCTGTCAGTGTATAAAACTGGGATACAGTACTTGTGGGTACAGGTCTGTCAGTGTATAACGCTGGGGTACAGTACTCGTGGGTACAGGTCTGTCACCGTATAATACTGGGGTACAGTACTGGTGGATACAGGTCTGTCTGTGTCGAACACTGGGGTACAGTACTGGTGGATACAGGTCTGTCAGTGTATAACGCTGGGGTACAGTTCTGGTGGGTACAGATATGTCTCTGTATAACAGTGGGGTACAGCACTGGTGGGTACAGGTCTGTCACTGTATAACACTGGGGTAAGTGCTGGTGGGTACAGGTCTGTCACTGTACAATACTGGGATACGGTACTGGTGGATACAGGTCTGTCAGTGTATAAAACTGGGATACAGTACTGGTGGGTACAGGTCTGTCATTGTATAACACTGGGGTACAGTACGGGTGGGTACAGGTCTGTAACTGTATAACACTGGGGTACAGTACTGGTGGGTACAGGTCTGTCATTGTATAACACTGGGGTACAGTACTGTTGGGTACAGGTCTGTCAGTGTATAACACTGGGGTGCAGTACTGGTGGGTACAGGTTTGTCAGTGTATAACACTGGGGTGCAGTACTGGTGGGTACAGGTCTGTCACTGTACAACACTGGGGTGCAGTACTGGTGGGTACAGGTCTGTCATTGTATAACACTGGGGTACAATACTGGTGGGTACAAATCTGTCTCTGTATAACACTGGGGTACAGTACTGGTGGGGACAGTTCTGTCAGTCCATAACACTGTGATACTGTACTGGTGGGCTTAGGTTTGTCACTGTATAACACTGGGCTATATTACTGGTGCGTACAGGTCTGTCACAGTATAATATTGGGGTACCGTACTGATGGATACAGGTCTCTCCATGTATAACACTGGGGTACAGTACTGGTGGGTACAGGTCTGTCACTGTATAACACTCGGGTTCAGTACTGGTGTGTACAGGTCTGTCACTGTATAACACAGGCGTACAGTAATGGTGGGTCCAGGTCTGTGACTGTATAACACAGGGGTACAGTACTGGTGGATCCAGGTCTGTGACTGTACAACACAGGGGTATAGTACTGGTGGGTACAGGGCTGTCTCTGCACAACACTGCGGTACTATAATGGTGGGTACAGGTCTGTCACTGTATAACACTGGTGTATAGTACTGGTGGGTACAGGTCTGTCACTGTATAACACTGGGGTACAGTGTTGGTGGGTACAGGTCTGTCTCTGCACAACACTGGTGTACTGTAATGGTGGGTACAGGTCTGTCACTGTATAACACTGAAGTACAGTACTGGTGGGTACAGGTCTGTCACTGTATAACACTGGGGTACAGTACTGGTGGGTACAGGTCTGTCTGTGTCGAACACTGGGGAACAGTACTGGTGGATACAGGTCTGTCAGTTTATAACGCTGGGGTACAGTACTGGTGGATACAGGTCTGTCAGTTTATAACGCTGGGGTACAGTACTGCTGGGTACAGGTCTGTCACTGTATAACACTGGGGTAAGTGCTGGTGGGTACAGGTGTGTCACTGTACAATACTGGGGTACGGTACTGGTGGATACAGGTCTGTCAGTGTATAAAACTGGTATACAGTACTGGTGGGTACAGGTCTGTCACTGTATAACACAGGCGTACAGTAATGGTGGGTCCAGGTCTGTGACTGTATAACACAGGGGTACAGTACTGGTGGGTCCAGGTCTGTGACTGTACAACACAGGGGTATAGTACTGGTGGGTACAGGGCTGTCTCTGCACAACACTGCGGTACTGTAATGGTGGGTACAGGTCTGTCACTGTATAACACTGTGGTACAGTACTGGTGGGTACAGGTCTGTTACTGTATAACAGTGGGATACAGTACTGGTGGGTACAGGTCTGTCACTGTATAACACTGGGGTACAGTATTGGTGGGTACAGGTCTGCTACCGTATAATACTGGGGTACAGTACTGGTGGATACAGATCTGTCACTGTATAATACTGGGGTACAGCACTGGTGGGTACAGGTCTTTCACTGTATAACACTGGGGTACAGTGCTGCTGGGTACAGGTTTGTCACGGTATAATACTGGGGTACGGCACGAGTGGATACAGGTCTGTCAGTGTATAGAACTGGGGTACAGTACTGGTGGATACAGGTCTGTCAGTGTATAACGCTGGGGTACAGTACTGGTGGCTACAGATATGTCTCTGTATAACAGTGGGGTACAGCACTGGTGGGTACAGGTCTGTCACTGTATAACACTGGGGTACAGTGCTGGTGGGTACAGGTTTGTCACTGTAAAATACTGGGGTACGGTACTGGTGGATACAGGTCGGTCAGTGTATAAATCTGGGATACAGTACTGGTGGGTACAGGTCTGTCAGTGTATAACGCTTGGGTACAGTACTCGTGGGTACAGGTCTGTCACCGTATAATACTGGGGTACAGTACTGGTGGATACAGGTCTGTCTGTGTCGAACACTGGGGTACAGTACTGGTGGGTACAGGTCTGTCATTGTATAACACTGGGGTACAGTACGGGTGGGTACAGGTCTGTAACTGTATAACACTGGGGTACAGTACTGGTGGGTACAGGTCTGTCATTGTATAACACTGGGGTACAGTACTGGTGGGTACAGGTTTGTCAGTGTATAACACTGGGGTGCAGTACTGGTGGGTACAGGTCTGTCAGTGTATAACACTGGGGTACAGTACTGGTGGGTACAGGTTTGTCAGTGTATAATACTGGGGTACAGTACTGGTGGATATAGGTCTGTCACTGTATAACACTGGGATACAGTACTGGTGGGTACAGGTCTGTCATTGTATAACACTGGGGTACAGTACTGGTGGGTACAGGTCTGTCACTGTACAACACTGGGGTGCAGTACTGGTGGGTACAGGTCTGTCAGTGTATAACACTGGGGTACAGTACTGGTGGGTACAGGTTTGTCACTGTATAATACTGGGGTACAGTACTGGTGGATATCGGTCTGTCACTGTATAACACTGAGGTACAGTTCTGGTGGGTACAGGTCTGTCACTGTATCACACTGGGGTAGTGTACTGGTGGGTACAGCTCTGTCTCTGTATAACACTGGGGTACAGCATTGCTGGGTACAGGTCTGTCACTGTATAACACTGGGGTTCAGTAATGGTGTGGACAGGTCTGTCACTGTATAACACAGGGGCGCAGTAGTGGTGGGTATAGGTCTGTCATTGTATAACACTGGGGTACAGTACTGATGGGTACAGTTTTGTCACTGTATAATACTGGTGGACAGTACTTGTGAGTACAGGTCTGTCACTGTATAACACTGGGGGACAGTACTTGTGAGTACAGGTCTGTCACCGTATATTACTTGGGTACAGTACTGGTGAATACAGGACTGTCTCTGTATAACTCTGAGGTACAGTACTGGTGGGTACAGGGGGGTCTGTCTCTGTATAACACTGAGGTACAATACTGGTGGGTCCAGGTCTGTCACCGTATAATACTGGGGTACAGTACTGGTGGATACAGGTCTGTCAGTGTATAATACTAGGGTACAATGCTGGTGGGTACAGATCTGTCACTGATTAACACTGGATACAGGACTGGTGGGTAAAGGTCTGTCTCAGTATAACACTGGGATACAGTACTGGTGGGTACAGGTCTGTCACTGTATAACACTGGGGTACAGTGGTGGTGGGTACAGGTCTGTCACTGTATAACACTGGGGTACAGTACTGGTGGGTACAGGTCTGTCTCTGCACAACACTGGGGTACTGTAATGGTGGGTACAGGTCTGTCACTGTATAACACTGGGGTACAGTATTGATGGGTACAGGTCTGGTCACCGTATAATACTGGGGTACAGTACTGGTGGGTACAGATATGTCTCTGTATAACAGTGGGGCACAGCACTGGTGGGTACAGGCCTGTCACTGTATAACACTGCGGTACAGTGCTGGTGGGTACAGGTCTGTCACTGTACAATACTGGGGTACGGTACTGGTGGATACAGGTCTGTCAGTGTATAAAACTGGGATACAGTACTGGTGGGTACAGTTCTGTCATTGTATAACACTGGGGTACAGTACTGGTGGGTACAAATCTGTCTCTGTATAACACTGGGGTACAGTACTGGTGGGGACAGTTTTGTCTGTCCATAACAATGTGGTACTGTACTGGTGGGCTAGGTTTGTCACTGTATAACATTGGGCTATATTACTGGTGCGTACAGGTCTATCACAGTATAATATTGGGGTACAGTACTGGTGGGTACAGGTCTGTCACTGTATAACACTGTGGTACAATGCTGGTGGGTACAGGTCTGTCACTGATTAACACTGGATACAGGACTGGTGGGTACAGGTCTGTCACTGTATAACACTGAAGTACAGTACTGGTGGGTACGGGTCTGTCACTGTATAACACTGGGGTACAGTACTGGTGGGTACAGGTCTGTCACCGTAAAATACTGGGGTACAGCACTGGTGGATACAGGTCTGTCGATGTACAGTACTGGTGGGTAGAGGTCTGTCACTGTATAACACTGGGGTACAGCAGTGGTGGGTACAGGTCTGTCACTGTAAAATACTAGGGTACAATGCTGGTGGGTACAGGTCAGTCACTGATTAACACTGGGCAAAGTACTGGTGGATACAGGTCTGTCAGTGTATAACGCTAGGGTACAGTACTGGTGGCTACAGATATGTCTCTGTATAACAGTGGGGTACAGCACTGGTGGGTACAGGTCTGTCACTGTATAACACTGGGGTACAGTGCTGGTGGGTACAGGTCTGTCACTGTAAAATACTGGGGTACGGTACTGGTGGATACAGGTCTGTCAGTGTATAAATCTGGGATACAGTACTGGTGGGTACAGGTCTGTCAGTGTATAACGCTGGGGTACAGTACTCGTGGGTACAGGTCTGTCACCGTATAATACTGGGGTACAGTACTGGTGGATACAGGTCTGTCTGTGTCGAACACTGGGGTACAGTACTGGTGGATACAGGTCTGTCAGTGTATAACGCTGGGGTACAGTTCTGGTGGGTACAGATATGTCTCTGTATAACAGTGGGGTACAGCACTGGTGGGTACAGGTCTGTAACTGTATAACACTGGGGTAAGTGCTGGTGGGTACAGGTCTGTCACTGTACAATACTGGGGTACGGTACTGGTGGATACAGGTCTGTCAGTGTATAAAACTGGGATACAGTACTGGTGGGTACAGTTCTGTCATTGTATAACACTGGGGTACAGTACTGGTGGGTACAAATCTGTCTCTGTATAACACTGGGGTACAGTACTGGTGGGGACAGTTCTGTCTGTCCATAACAATGTGGTACTGTACTGGTGGGCTAGGTTTGTCACTGTATAACATTGGGCTATATTACTGGTGCGTACAGGTCTATCACAGTATAATATTGGGGTACAGTACTGGTGGGCACAGGTCTGTCACTGTATAACACTGGGGTACAATGCTGGTGGGTACAGGTCTGTCACTGATTAACACTGGATACAGGACTGGTGGGTACAGGTCTGTCACTGTATAACACTGGGGTACAGTGGTGGTGGGTACAGGTCTGTCACTGCACAACACTGGGGTACTCTAATGGTGGGTACAGGTCTGTCACTGTATAACACTGAAGTACAGTACTGGTGGGTACAGGTCTGTCACTGTATAACACTGGGGTACAGTACTGGTGGGTACAGGTCTGTCACCGTAAAATACTGGGGTACAGCACTGGTGGATACAGGTCTGTCGATGTACAGTACTGGTGGGTAGAGGTCTGTCACTGTATAACACTGGGGTACAGCAGTGGTGGGTACAGGTCTGTCACTGTAAAATACTAGGGTACAATGGTGGTGGGTACAGGTCAGTCACTGATTAACACTGGGCAAAGTACTGGTGGATACAGGTCTGTCAGTGTATAACGCTAGGGTACAGTAATGGTGGCTACAGATATGTCTCTGTATAACAGTGGGGTACAGCACTGGTGGGTACATGTCTGTCACTGTATAACACTGGGGTACAGTGCTGGGGGGTACAGGTCTGTCACTGTAAAATACTGGGGTACGATACTGGTGGATACAGGTCTGTCAGTGTATAAAACTGGGATACAGTACTTGTGGGTACAGGTCTGTCACTGTACAATACTGGGGTACAGTACTGGTGGATACAGGTCTGTCAGTGTATAAAACTGGGATACAGTACTTGTGGGTACAGGTCTGTCAGTGTATAACGCTGGGGTACAGTACTCGTGGGTACAGGTCTGTCACCGTATAATACTGGGGTACAGTACTGGTGGATACAGGTCTGTCTGTGTCGAACACTGGGGTACAGTACTGGTGGATACAGGTCTGTCAGTGTATAACGCTGGGGTACAGTTCTGGTGGGTACAGATATGTCTCTGTATAACAGTGGGGTACAGCACTGGTGGGTACAGGTCTGTCACTGTATAACACTGGGGTAAGTGCTGGTGGGTACAGGTCTGTCACTGTACAATACTGGGATACGGTACTGGTGGATACAGGTCTGTCAGTGTATAAAACTGGGATACAGTACTGGTGGGTACAGGTCTGTCATTGTATAACACTGGGGTACAGTACGGGTGGGTACAGGTCTGTAACTGTATAACACTGGGGTACAGTACTGGTGGGTACAGGTCTGTCATTGTATAACACTGGGGTACAGTACTGTTGGGTACAGGTCTGTCAGTGTATAACACTGGGGTGCAGTACTGGTGGGTACAGGTTTGTCAGTGTATAACACTGGGGTGCAGTACTGGTGGGTACAGGTCTGTCACTGTACAACACTGGGGTGCAGTACTGGTGGGTACAGGTCTGTCAGTGTATAACACTGGGGTACAGTACTGGTGGGTACAGGTTTGTCAGTGTATAATACTGGGGTACAGTACTGGTGGATATAGGTCTGTCACTGTATAACACTGGGATACAGTACTGGTGGGTACAGGTCTGTCATTGTATAACACTGGGGTACAGTACTGGTGGGTACAGGTCTGTCACTGTACAACACTGGGGTGCAGTACTGGTGGGTACAGGTCTGTCAGTGTATAACACTGGGGTACAGTACTGGTGGGTACAGGTTTGTCACTGTATAATACTGGGGTACAGTACTGGTGGATATCGGTCTGTCACTGTATAACACTGAGGTACAGTTCTGGTGGGTACAGGTCTGTCACTGTATCACACTGGGGTAGTGTACTGGTGGGTACAGCTCTGTCTCTGTATAACACTGGGGTACAGCATTGCTGGGTACAGGTCTGTCACTGTATAACACTGGGGTTCAGTAATGGTGTGGACAGGTCTGTCACTGTATAACACAGGGGCGCAGTAGTGGTGGGTATAGGTCTGTCATTGTATAACACTGGGGTAAAGTACTGATGGGTACAGTTTTGTCACTGTATAATACTGGTGGACAGTACTTGTGAGTACAGGTCTGTCACTGTATAACACTGGGGGACAGTACTTGTGAGTACAGGTCTGTCACCGTATATTACTTGGGTACAGTACTGGTGAATACAGGACTGTCTCTGTATAACTCTGAGGTACAGTACTGGTGGGTACAGGGGGGTCTGTCTCTGTATAACACTGAGGTACAATACTGGTGGGTCCAGGTCTGTCACCGTATAATACTGGGGTACAGTACTGGTGGATACAGGTCTGTCAGTGTATAATACTAGGGTACAATGCTGGTGGGTACAGATCTGTCACTGATTAACACTGGATACAGGACTGGTGGGTAAAGGTCTGTCTCAGTATAACACTGGGATACAGTACTGGTGGGTACAGGTCTGTCACTGTATAACACTGGGGTACAGTGGTGGTGGGTACAGGTCTGTCACTGTATAACACTGGGGTACAGTACTGGTGGGTACAGGTCTGTCTCTGCACAACACTGGGGTACTGTAATGGTGGGTACAGGTCTGTCACTGTATAACACTGGGGTACAGTATTGATGGGTACAGGTCTGGTCACCGTATAATACTGGGGTACAGTACTGGTGGGTACAGATATGTCTCTGTATAACAGTGGGGCACAGCACTGGTGGGTACAGGCCTGTCACTGTATAACACTGCGGTACAGTGCTGGTGGGTACAGGTCTGTCACTGTACAATACTGGGGTACGGTACTGGTGGATACAGGTCTGTCAGTGTATAAAACTGGGATACAGTACTGGTGGGTACAGTTCTGTCATTGTATAACACTGGGGTACAGTACTGGTGGGTACAAATCTGTCTCTGTATAACACTGGGGTACAGTACTGGTGGGGACAGTTTTGTCTGTCCATAACAATGTGGTACTGTACTGGTGGGCTAGGTTTGTCACTGTATAACATTGGGCTATATTACTGGTGCGTACAGGTCTATCACAGTATAATATTGGGGTACAGTACTGGTGGGTACAGGTCTGTCACTGTATAACACTGTGGTACAATGCTGGTGGGTACAGGTCTGTCACTGATTAACACTGGATACAGGACTGGTGGGTACAGGTCTGTCACTGTATAACACTGAAGTACAGTACTGGTGGGTACGGGTCTGTCACTGTATAACACTGGGGTACAGTACTGGTGGGTACAGGTCTGTCACCGTAAAATACTGGGGTACAGCACTGGTGGATACAGGTCTGTCGATGTACAGTACTGGTGGGTAGAGGTCTGTCACTGTATAACACTGGGGTACAGCAGTGGTGGGTACAGGTCTGTCACTGTAAAATACTAGGGTACAATGCTGGTGGGTACAGGTCAGTCACTGATTAACACTGGGCAAAGTACTGGTGGATACAGGTCTGTCAGTGTATAACGCTAGGGTACAGTACTGGTGGCTACAGATATGTCTCTGTATAACAGTGGGGTACAGCACTGGTGGGTACAGGTCTGTCACTGTATAACACTGGGGTACAGTGCTGGTGGGTACAGGTCTGTCACTGTAAAATACTGGGGTATGGTACTGGTGGATACAGGTCTGTCAGTGTATAAATCTGGGATACAGTACTGGTGGGTACAGGTCTGTCAGTGTATAACGCTGGGGTACAGTACTCGTGGGTACAGGTCTGTCACCGTATAATACTGGGGTACAGTACTGGTGGATACAGGTCTGTCTGTGTCGAACACTGGGGTACAGTACTGGTGGATACAGGTCTGTCAGTGTATAACGCTGGGGTACAGTTCTGGTGGGTACAGATATGTCTCTGTATAACAGTGGGGTACAGCACTGGTGGGTACAGGTCTGTAACTGTATAACACTGGGGTAAGTGCTGGTGGGTACAGGTCTGTCACTGTACAATACTGGGGTACGGTACTGGTGGATACAGATCTGTCAGTGTATAAAACTGGGATACAGTACTGGTGGGTACAGTTCTGTCATTGTATAACACTGGGGTACAGTACTGGTGGGTACAAATCTGTCTCTGTATAACACTGGGGTACAGTACTGGTGGGGACAGTTCTGTCTGTCCATAACAATGTGGTACTGTACTGGTGGGCTAGGTTTGTCACTGTATAACATTGGGCTATATTACTGGTGCGTACAGGTCTATCACAGTATAATATTGGGGTACAGTACTGGTGGGCACAGGTCTGTCACTGTATAACACTGGGGTACAATGCTGGTGGGTACAGGTCTGTCACTGATTAACACTGGATACAGGACTGGTGGGTACAGGTCTGTCACTGTATAACACTGGGGTACAGTGGTGGTGGGTACAGGTCTGTCACTGCACAACACTGGGGCACTCTAATGGTGGGTACAGGTCTGTCACTGTATAACACTGAAGTACAGTACTGGTGGGTACAGGTCTGTCACTGTATAACACTGGGGTACAGTACTGGTGGGTACAGGTCTGTCACCGTAAAATACTGGGGTACAGCACTGGTGGATACAGGTCTGTCGATGTACAGTACTGGTGGGTAGAGGTCTGTCACTGTATAACACTGGGGTACAGCAGTGGTGGGTACAGGTCTGTCACTGTAAAATACTAGGGTACAATGGTGGTGGGTACAGGTCAGTCACTGATTAACACTGGGCAAAGTACTGGTGGATACAGGTCTGTCAGTGTATAACGCTAGGGTACAGTAATGGTGGCTACAGATATGTCTCTGTATAACAGTGGGGTACAGCACTGGTGGGTACATGTCTGTCACTGTATAACACTGGGGTACAGTGCTGGGGGGTACAGGTCTGTCACTGTAAAATACTGGGGTACGATACTGGTGGATACAGGTCTGTCAGTGTATAAATCTGGGATACAGTACTGGTGGGTACAGGTCTGTCAGTGTATAACGCTGGGGTACAGTACTCGTGGGTACAGGTCTGTCACCGTATAATATTGGGGTACAGTACTGGTGGATACAGGTCTGTCTGTGTCGAACACTGGGGTACAGTACGGGTGGATACAGGTCTGTCAGTGTATAACGCTGGGGTACAGTACTGGTGGGTACAGATATGTCTCTGTCTAACAGTGGGGTACAGCACTGGTGAGTACAGGTCTGTAACTGTATAACACTGGGGTACAGTGCTGTGGGTACAGGTCTGTCACTGTACAATACTGGGGTATGGTACTGGTGGATACAGGTCTGTCAGTGTATAAAACTGGGATACAGTACTTGTGGGTACAGGTCTGTCACTGTACAATACTGGGGTACAGTACTGGTGGATACAGGTCTGTCAGTGTATAAAACTGGGATACAGTACTTGTGGGTACAGGTCTGTCAGTGTATAACGCTGGGGTACAGTACTCGTGGGTACAGGTCTGTCACCGTATAATACTGGGGTACAGTACTGGTGGATACAGGTCTGTCTGTGTCGAACACTGGGGTACAGTACTGTTGGATACAGGTCTGTCAGTGTATAACGCTGGGGTACAGTTCTGGTGGGTACAGATATGTCTCTGTATAACAGTGGGGTACAGCACTGGTGGGTACAGGTCTGTCACTGTATAACACTGGGGTAAGTGCTGGTGGGTACAGGTCTGTCACTGTACAATACTGGGATACGGTACTGGTGGATACAGGTCTGTCAGTGTATAAAACTGGGATACAGTACTGGTGGGTACAGGTCTGTCATTGTATAACACTGGGGTACAGTACGGGTGGGTACAGGTCTGTAACTGTATAACACTGGGGTACAGTACTGGTGGGTACAGGTCTGTCATTGTATAACACTGGGGTACAGTACTGTTGGGTACAGGTCTGTCAGTGTATAACACTGGGGTGCAGTACTGGTGGGTACAGGTTTGTCAGTGTATAACACTGGGGTGCAGTACTGGTGGGTACAGGTCTGTCACTGTACAACACTGGGGTGCAGTACTGGTGGGTACAGGTCTGTCATTGTATAACACTGGGGTACAATACTGGTGGGTACAAATCTGTCTCTGTATAACACTGGGGTACAGTACTGGTGGGGACAGTTCTGTCAGTCCATAACACTGTGATACTGTACTGGTGGGCTTAGGTTTGTCACTGTATAACACTGGGCTATATTACTGGTGCGTACAGGTCTGTCACAGTATAATATTGGGGTACCGTACTGATGGATACAGGTCTCTCCATGTATAACACTGGGGTACAGTACTGGTGGGTACAGGTCTGTCACTGTATAACACTCGGGTTCAGTACTGGTGTGTACAGGTCTGTCACTGTATAACACAGGCGTACAGTAATGGTGGGTCCAGGTCTGTGACTGTATAACACAGGGGTACAGTACTGGTGGATCCAGGTCTGTGACTGTACAACACAGGGGTATAGTACTGGTGGGTACAGGGCTGTCTCTGCACAACACTGCGGTACTATAATGGTGGGTACAGGTCTGTCACTGTATAACACTGGTGTATAGTACTGGTGGGTACAGGTCTGTCACTGTATAACACTGGGGTACAGTGTTGGTGGGTACAGGTCTGTCTCTGCACAACACTGGTGTACTGTAATGGTGGGTACAGGTCTGTCACTGTATAACACTGAAGTACAGTACTGGTGGGTACAGGTCTGTCACTGTATAACACTGGGGTACAGTACTGGTGGGTACAGGTCTGTCTGTGTCGAACACTGGGGAACAGTACTGGTGGATACAGGTCTGTCAGTTTATAACGCTGGGGTACAGTACTGGTGGATACAGGTCTGTCAGTTTATAACGCTGGGGTACAGTACTGCTGGGTACAGGTCTGTCACTGTATAACACTGGGGTAAGTGCTGGTGGGTACAGGTGTGTCACTGTACAATACTGGGGTACGGTACTGGTGGATACAGGTCTGTCAGTGTATAAAACTGGTATACAGTACTGGTGGGTACAGGTCTGTCACTGTATAACACAGGCGTACAGTAATGGTGGGTCCAGGTCTGTGACTGTATAACACAGGGGTACAGTACTGGTGGGTCCAGGTCTGTGACTGTACAACACAGGGGTATAGTACTGCTGGGTACAGGGCTGTCTCTGCACAACACTGCGGTACTGTAATGGTGGGTACAGGTCTGTCACTGTATAACACTGTGGTACAGTACTGGTGGGTACAGGTCTGTTACTGTATAACAGTGGGATACAGTACTGGTGGGTACAGGTCTGTCACTGTATAACACTGGGGTACAGTATTGGTGGGTACAGGTCTGCTACCGTATAATACTGGGGTACAGTACTGGTGGATACAGATCTGTCACTGTATAATACTGGGGTACAGCACTGGTGGGTACAGGTCTTTCACTGTATAACACTGGGGTACAGTGCTGCTGGGTACAGGTTTGTCACGGTATAATACTGGGGTACGGCACGAGTGGATACAGGTCTGTCAGTGTATAGAACTGGGGTACAGTACTGGTGGATACAGGTCTGTCAGTGTATAACGCTGGGGTACAGTACTGGTGGCTACAGATATGTCTCTGTATAACAGTGGGGTACAGCACTGGTGGGTACAGGTCTGTCACTGTATAACACTGGGGTACAGTGCTGGTGGGTACAGGTTTGTCACTGTAAAATACTGGGGTACGGTACTGGTGGATACAGGTCGGTCAGTGTATAAATCTGGGATACAGTACTGGTGGGTACAGGTCTGTCAGTGTATAACGCTTGGGTACAGTACTCGTGGGTACAGGTCTGTCACCGTATAATACTGGGGTACAGTACTGGTGGATACAGGTCTGTCTGTGTCGAACACTGGGGTACAGTACTGGTGGGTACAGGTCTGTCACTGTATAACACTGTGGTACAGTACTGGTGGGTACAGGTCTGTTACTGTATAACACTGGGGTATAGTACTGGTGGGTACAGGTCAGTCTCTGTATAACACTGGGGTACAGTACTGGTGGGTGCAGGTCTGTCAGCATATACCACTGGAGTACAGTACTGGTGGATGCAGGTCTGTCACTGTATAACACTGGGGTGCAGTACTGGTGGGTACAGGTCTGTCACTGTATAACATTGGGATACGTAACTGGTGGGTACAGGTCTGTCACTGTACATCACTTGGGTACAGTAATGGTGGGTACAGGTCTGTCAGTATATAACACTGGGGTACTGTAATGGTGGGTGCAGGTCTGTCACTGTATAACACTGGGGTTCAATACCGGTGGGTGCAGGTCTGTCAGTATATACCACTGGGGTACAGTACTGGTGGGTACAGGTCTGTTACTGTATAACACTGGGGTACAGTACTGGTGAGTACAGGTCTGTCACTGTATAACAGTGGAGTATAGTACTGGAGGGTACAGGTCTGTCTCTGTATGACACTGAGGTGCAGTACTGGTGAGTACAGTTCTGTCCCTGTTTAAAACTGTGGTACAGTACTGGTCGGTACATGATCAGTATCTGTATTACACTGTGGTGCAGTACTGGTGGGTACAGGTCTGTCCCTGTTTAACACTGAGATACAGTACTGGTCGGTACAGATCAGTATCTGTATTACACTGTGGGGCAGTACTGGTGGGTACAGGTCTGTCACTGTATATCACTGAGAAACAGTACTGGTGGACGCAGGTCTATGCTGTCTAACCCTGGGGAACAGTACTGGTGGGTACAGGTCTGGCACTGTATCACACTGGGGTACAGTACTGGGGGGGGTACAGGTCTGTCACTGTATAACACTGGGGTGCAGTACTGGTGCGCATAGGTCTGTCACTGTCTAACAGTGGGGTACAGTACTGGTGGATACAGGTCTCTCACTGTATAACACTGGGGTACAGTACTGGTGGGTACAGGTCTGTCTCTGTATGACACTGAGGTACAGTACTGGTGGGTACAGG
This sequence comes from Pristiophorus japonicus, assembly GCF_044704955.1. Taxonomy (NCBI): domain Eukaryota; kingdom Metazoa; phylum Chordata; class Chondrichthyes; family Pristiophoridae; genus Pristiophorus; species Pristiophorus japonicus. Next base: position 69,461,249 of record NC_091996.1, read on the forward strand.
TCTGGCATGTATAACACTGGGGTACAGTACTGGTGGGTACAGGTCTGTCAGTATATAAAACTGTGGTACAGTATTGGTGGGTACAGGTCTGTCAGTGTATAACATTGGTGTACAGTACTGGTGGGTTCAGGTCTGTCACTGTATAACACTGGAGTACAGTACTGTTGGGTACAGGTCTGTCCCTGTATAACACGGTGGTGCAGTACTGGTGGGTACAGGTCTGTCCCTGTATAACACGGTGGTGCAGTACTGGTGGGAACAGGTGTGTCAGTGTATAACACTGGAGTACAGCACTGGTGGGTACAGGTCTGTTACTGTATAACACTGGGGTACAGTACTGGTGTTTACAGGTCTGACTCGGTATAACACTGGGTTACAGTACTGGTGGGTACAGATATGTCTCTGTATAACACTGGAGTATAGTACTGGTGGGTACAGGTCTGTCACTGTATAACACTGGGATACAGAACTGGTGGGTACAGGTCTGTCACTGTATAACACTGGGATACAGAACTGGTGGGTACAGGTCTGTCACTGTATAACACTGGGATACAGTACTGGTGGGTACAGGTCTGTCACTGTATAAAACTGGGATACAGAACTGGTGGGTACAGGTCTGTCACTGTATAACACGGGGCGACTGTAATGGATGGTACAAGTCTGTCACTGTATAACACTGGAATGCAGTACAGGTGGGTGCAGGTCTGTTGCTGTTGAACTCTGGGTTACAGTACTGGAGGATGCAGTCTGTCACTGTATAACAGTGGAATATAGTACTGGAGGGTACAGGTCTGTCACTGTATACCACTCGGGTACATTACTGGTGGGTACAGGTCTGTCACTATATAACACTGGGGTACAGTACTGGAGGGTACAGGTCTGTCACTGTATAACACTGAGTTGCAGTACTGGTGGGTACAGGTCTGTCCATGTATAACACTGTGGTACAGTACTGGTCGGTACAGATCAGTATCTGTATTACACTGTGGTGCAGTACTGGTGGGTACAGGTCTGTCTCTGTATATTACTGAGATACAGTACTGGTGGGCGCAGGTCTATGCTGTCTAACCCTGGGGAACAGTACTGGGGGGTACAGGTCTCTCACTGTATAACACTGGGGTACAGTACTGGTGGGTACAAGTTTGTCTCTGTATGACACTGAGGTACAGTACTGGTGGGTACAGGTCTGTCCCTGTATAATACTGTGGTTCAGTACTGGTCGGTACAGATCTGTAACTGTATAACACTGTAGTACAGTACTGGTGGGTACAGGTCTGTCACTGTATATCACTGAGATACAGGACTGGTGGGCGCAGGTCTATGCTGTCTAACCCTGGGGAACAGTACTGGGGGGTACAGGTCTGTCACTGTATAACACTGGTGTATAGTACTGGTGGGTACAGGCCTGGCACTGTATAACACTGGGGTACAGTACTGGTGGGTACAGGTCTGTCTCTGTATAACACTGGGGTACAGTACTGGTGGATACAAGTCTGTCACTGTATAACACTGGGGTACAGTACTGGTGATTACAGGTCTGTCTCTGTATGACACTGAGGTACAGTACTGGTGGGTACAGGTCTGTCCCTGTATAACACTGGGGTACAGTACTGGGGGGTACAGGTCTCTCACTGTATCATACTGGGGGACAGTACTGGTGGGTACAGGTCTGTCCCTGTATAACACTGGGGTACAGTACTGGTGGGTGCAGGTCTGTCACTGTACATCACTTGGGTACAGTAATGGTGGGTACAGGTCTGTCAGTATATAACACTGGGGTACTGTAATGGTGGGTGCAGGTCTGTCACTGTATAACACTGGGGTTCAGTACTGGTCGGTACAGATCTGTAACTGTATAACACTGTAGTACAGTACTGGTGGGTACAGGTCTGTCACTGTATATCACTGAGATACAGGACTGGTGGGCGCAGGTCTATGCTGTCTAACCCTGGGGAACAGTACTGGGGGGTACAGGTCTGTCACTGTATAACACTGGTGTATAGTACTGGTGGGTGCAGGTCTGTCACTGTACATCACTTGGGTACAGTAATGGTGGGTACAGGTCTGTCAGTATATAAC